>NC_087358.1:36830895-37430895 GCF_030014295.1 Loxodonta africana | reverse complement strand
GATGTGTAAAGTGTAGGAAATTGTATTTATGTATGTATATATGTATTTATGTCTAAGCACAAAAATATGGTGTAAGTTACCGAGTCACCAAGACACCCAAGTCCAAGGGTTGGGTCTGCAGTTAATTAACTGCAACCAATTAATTAAGTCTATGAAATTGTGTATGTCATTTAACATGAGTACATGATTCAAAGTACTGGGTATCACTAAAAAATACAGGGCTTGTAACACTCTGACCCATGCAGTTAAAAAGTCGCATGGAATTTTCAGAATTAAAAAAAATCTCTTTATTTAATTCCTTAAATGCTTTTTTCTCTCTCATTACCACCTTCTCCATGAACCTATCCTGACACATCCTGCACAGTTGCTAGATTTTTGATACATTTTATATTCCATGATGTCTTTGGGCTGACTACAAGACAGACATGCTGTTTTTGGTCTATTAGCAAGGGCATGTCAAGGGCAGAAAACTGGGTAGGAACAATTCTTAGGGGGCTTAGATTGAAGAAGTGGGCTGATGGGAGAGTGAGGATGTGAAGGGCAGGGTCGTTATCTGTAGAGAATTTAAAGATAACAAAATCATGTAAAAGCTTTGTGTTATCACCATGACCTGGTACTGCTAAAAAATGTCAGTAATAAAATACTCTTCCCCCTGAAAAACCTTTGACTGGTCTAAGCTCTTTGAGTGGATCTCAATACCCATTCATTGTCTGGGATTAGGGTTCGTTCAATCATTCCTCATTTCAGTGCTAAAGATGGGAAAAATACGTTGATGCAAAGATGGGAATGTCTCATGTGAAAGGACATGTAAAAGGACTTCATCAGCTAGACAACTGCAGGGAAGAAGGCTACTTTGTCTTATTGGTTGGTTAATAACACAATAGAATGAAATATCTAAATGCAGTGAATTTTCTGTTTTCTTTGTTGTTCATGAAAATACAGACAACATAAGGGATATGTTAATAAGATAAATATTTTTATCCTAACTTTTTTTTGTTTATAAATACAACCTACCTGAGTTTATTCCTAGATTGAATTAGATGCCTACCTATAAATACTTAAATATTTTGAAGCCAATGGTGAGAATGATTCTAAATAATTAAATAATTGAACTTTTCATTTTTGAGTAGTGGTAGATTCAAAAGTTGTAAGAAATAATGTATAGAGCTTTCATGTACTATTTACACATTTTCCCCAACAATAACATCTTGCAAAATTGGCCTCGACATCCTGGCAAGCACTGATTTGTTCTTCATTTATATATTTTGTCATTTCTAGAATGTTACATTCTGTCTTGGAAGTACAACCAGAATGCTCCCAAGCAGCAAGGATGTCGAGGCTGCGTCTGACACACTTTGGACATGTCAGGAGGGATCAGGCCCTGGAGAAGACATCAGCCTTCATAAAGTACAAGGTCAGTGGAAAAAAAGACCCTCAATGAGATGGGTTGACACAGTGGCTGCAACAATGGGCTCAAGCATAACAATGATTGTGAGGATAGCACAGGACGGGGCAGTGTGTCCTTCTGTGGTACATAGGGTCTCTACGAGATGCAATGGACTCAATGGCACCTAACAACAGCAACAACAGAATGTTGCATAAATCATCATTCTGTGATTGGCTTTTTTCTTCAGCATAGCACTCTGGAGATTCATTCAAGTTGCTACATGCATCAATAATTTGTTACTTTTTATTTCTGAGTAGTATTCCATGTTACCCTAATTAATTTAATTTAAAAATACTGTTTATTTTTTCTGTACCAGATCTTTCGTGCTTTTATATTTTTAAAAGTATGTATTGAGATTTTTAAACTGGGCAAAAATCACACTAATTCTTTAAAACGTAGCCTTTTCAATACTAATGATAATAGTAAATACTCATGGAGTATGTATTATTGCAAGGCATTGTTCTAAGCTCTGTACAGGTATTATTTTGTTTTATCATCTTTACCATCCTATGAGGTATAGACTTGCTATCCTCATTTTATGGTGAGGCAACAACACAGACTTGCTAAGAAACTTGACCTAAAGCATAAAGCTAGAAAGTGAAAAGGTCAATATTTTCACCCAGGCAGTCAGGCTGTATCTTCATTAAAAGCAAAAAAAAAAAAAAGTTGATTTGGGTTATACATATCCTGATAATCACAATAATTCAGTCCCTTCTCTTCTTTGCCCCTAATCTATTTTCATATACGTTCTATTTTATGTTATTTTACTATGTTGTTGTAGTTAGATGCCACTAAGTGGGTTTTGACTCGTAGTGACCCAATGTGACAGAGTAGAACTAACCACCCTATAGGGTTTTCTAGGCTGTAAACTTTAGAGGAGTAGATGGCCAGGTCTTTTCTCCTGTGCAGCAGTTGAGTGAGTTGAAACTACCAAACTTTTGCTTAGCTGAGAGCACTTAACCATTTCGCCACCAGGGTTCCTTCATTTTACTGTAGCATACATTTATTAAACACTATCATGTGCCATATATTAAGTTCGGTGCTAGGAAGTTAAAGTGTGAAACATGACATGGACATTTAAATAAGCAATTAAAATGTAAAAAAGTACACAATTGGAATTAGGTACAAAGAACTATGAACATACACACAAGAGAAAAACTCATTTTGGGAAGTGAAACATCAAACACTTTTGAGAGAGGCAACCTTATGACCTGGATTTTAAAAGACTTGTAGAAGTTCAGAAGTGTTTCTGATTCTAGGAACGAGAGAACACACTTGTGAGCGTTGATTGTGTATGACACGGCTGGGGATTATTTAGCAGTTTCCTGTGATGATAACTCTGAAAGCATACAGGGGAAAGCTCTTGAAAATTTGGAGAGTAGGACTAAGCAAAAAAGAATCCTATTTGTCATGCCACGTTGGTTGGAATATCTTGTATGCAATGAGAAACCAGAAAATATATATATATATTTTTTTTAGCAAGCCATCTCATCTTCCTGTTATCATATCTGAAATCTTCCATTCGAGTTTTGCCCTTAGAGAGCTGACTACAATCTACTCTGCAAAGGTAGTGCTCAAATGCATACATATTAGAAATAAAAGAGAAAAAACAGTATTCTTTGGGAGTCTAAAAATTCATAAAGGTGTAGAGAAATATTTTTGGGACCCCTGAGTTTGCAAGTAAAAAATTAGGAACAATTCATCAAATTCTATTTTGGGAAAGGAAAATGCAGACACACCACTTTACCTGGAATGGGCAAATTTCAAAGAATACTATATTGGGTAAGTTTTAAATAGGACAGAGTTCTATTCCCACAGGATCCAGATGACGACCGGATGTTAATTAGATGAATGAAAATGTTGTTCGCTCACAAAGAGTGGTAAGCTTTTTCACATTTATCCTGCCGCTTGTACTCTCTTTAGCTTTTTTTTTTTTTTTTCCATTTTTGAGAGAGACATGAAGACAGAGAAAGAATTCATTCCTCTAGGAAAGAGCAACACATTAATGTGATAATAAGTGATAATGAACACTGGGGACCAGCTTCAGGAACCCAAAAGGTGCTTACAAAGCCTTTGAGAAAATGCAAAGGTACGCCCAGTCTAAAGTCGGCAGCTACTACCCATATCTAAGCGGACTGCTGCCACACAGAAATGCAGACTCAGATTTTTTTTTTTTTTTTTTTAATATTTATGCTTATAAGAGCCCTGGTGGCACAATGGTTAAGCTCTTGGTTGCTAACTGAAAGGTTAGTGTTTCGAACCCACTAGCAGCTCCGAAGGAGAAAAGTCCTGGCCATCTGGTGGTGCAGTGGTTAAGAGCTACAGGGAGCTAGGCTGCTAACCAAAAGGTCTCCCAGGGCTCCTTGGAAACCGTACGGGGCAGTCATGTTTTGTCCTATAGGGTCGCTATGAGTCTCAATCGACTCCACGGCCAAGGGTTTTTGTTGTTGTTGCTGTTATTTGCTCCCGTAATTACCGCCTAGGAGACTGTATGCGGCAGTTCTCCTCGTTGACGTGGGGTCACCATGGGTTGGAATCCACCCCATGGCATGCTACAACTATAAATATATATAAAATCTCCAAACCCCCTGTGAAGTGGTGAAAGACAGCTAAATGACCTATGACACTTGTCCATGCAGGGCTGAAGCCTGAGTGTACCCATGCAGGGGTTGCCTTGAAGGATTCCGTACAACGGTCTTCCTAAAGCAGGGTGGAGCCGGTTTCCTCTGGGCAGAAGGCTAAAAGAGCTAATCTGTAACACTTGCTTGTGTAGGGCAAGAGAGGCCTTGAGTGTGCCCCATGCAGAGGCTGCACACCTCTCACCCTGGGAGGTGTTGGATAGCATGGAGGCAAGAAAGTCCCATAGGTCGGGTAACAGGGCTGGAGGTGGCAGCAGAGGCCAGTGAGGGCCAGCGGAGGCCAGTGAGGGCCAGCGGCAGTGCTAAAGCCTAAAGAGCCGTGCAGGGGTATAAAGAAGGTAACAGTACCCAGGCGCAATCTTTAAGTTGCCCCGCCCTCCATTCGAGCACCCAGGGAGAATCTCTAAGTGGTGTCCACCCCACCAATTTCAAAATGAATAGACCTTGATAGCTGTGATGCGTCAAGAGAAAAGCCTTCCTCGCTCTTGTCCAGCTGCCTCAGTCAGGCACCTTTCATATGTGTGGCGCCTAAGAATGTCATGCCGCGCCTCACCTGGCACCCTCTTGGACTGGTATCAGAAGACAAGTGTTCTCTCTATCCCCCCCTTGCTACGACTCTGTGTCTACCCTACTTAGAGAAGGACATTGGGCCCTACCAGGTAAATAGGAACTGCTCAGTGGCGCCCCCTTCCTTCAAGTGGCGCTCCAGTACGCGTGCCATACCTGCAGAAGCTTAGATATGCCTCTGGAGTCTGCAAACCCCTCAGCAGTGTGGTAGTAGCTGGAGGCAGCTGTGACGTAAGGAAAGCATTTGACATCTGACCTGAACCACGGGCCGCCTGCCCAGAGACAAATATGGGCATGGGTAATGTGGGGAAGGATAAGCATTTCCCTTCTGAGAATCTGTTGTTATCTTTTACTATTAGCTTTCTATAGATAATAATTATGGCTTTCACTTTGCCAATACTTCGTAAGCCTCTTGTATGTTCGACTTAATCTCAGATGGAGGTAGCACTCACGGAATGGCTGATGCCAGTGGTTGTATGTACTTCATTCCCAGCAGTCTTATGGCTGCCTGGATGTTTGCAGCACAGCCTGCCTGCCTGTGAGATGCAGACAGGCAAGCAATGCACACACCAATTAAGCATAAATATTTAAAATGGAATATTATACTTGAATTTCTTGAAAGTTTTATCAAGAATATAGCACAATGGTTATATGCATCTGCCAGTATATCAATGACAAAAATAATGATTTTACTTCAATTTGAGGTAAAATTAAGGCACATTCTTATTAAAATCAGATACATATGTAAATGTTCTTATCTGTTACATCATAGCCTACTAAACTGTCAAAATATATCCAGTTATTTTACCACCAGATGAAAAGAAAAAACTTCATGCAAATTTGAAATATGCCGTTTTCTGAAAGTATTTAATAAAATAATTTTTTTTTTTATCACTTGCTCTAGAATGCAGTAGATGGCTCTTCTAAAAGAATATTTCATATTACCATAGTAGATATTCATCTCTATTAGAAAAAGAAAAAAAAGACTTCAGGAAATAATTTGTATTCTACCCTTGAAAGAATCTGATAAATGAAGATATTAAGAATTTTTTATTGGCAAAAAAAAGAAAACCCTCAAGGGTCTCAGACTTTGCATGGTACAGAATTTGAAACATCTAAAATTCTGTATGAACATACCTGTGGAGACAATTAAAATTTAATATGGAGCAAATTAATTATGAAAAAGAGATCATGTGTCAAACGAAGTGAGAAATAACTACAAAAAGGTGCAAAAGCTGGAAAATATAAAATTCATATTTATTTCTGAAAATGACCTACCAAGGAAATTTAGCCTGACCCTTAATTCTTTGTGCCTCAATGTCCTTCCCTGAGCCCCCAACAAAGCCACCTTTGTGTATTATACCCACATGAAAATGCTACAAAGCCAATTATCTGCTTTGCGAAGTAAGATTCTGTTATTTATGTGGTGTTAAGTATTGAGTCGCAGATAGCATATTAAATCCATTTGTTCATTAAACTTCGTGTACATGCTTAAGTAACTTCCACAAGGTAGATTTTTCACATTCTATAAATAAAAAAATAATTTTTTAAATTATTTATGAACAGTTATACATTATATGTACATAGCATAAAGAATATGCAGTATATATATATACATATATATATATATACGCACATACTTGGTATACTTTCCTAAAACAATTTGATGAGAAAGAACTTAACAAGTCATTGCCTAACATTTTAACTTCTTTGCTAACTATTCATCTATTCTTTCTTTCTTTTTTTTTAATGGCTGAGAATTTTCCTTCTATCATTTACTGAGTTATAACCCCCAAAACTTACAGGTTCTAATAACCACAGTTCTATACTGAAAAGAAATTGTCATGTGTAGAGAGCTGGGAAATTATTTAATACATTTGTGTTGATAAACGGCTTCTAAAAGACCAAAAACTTAAAATAATGTAAAACAAACTTGAGTGTGCAAACAATATTAGCCGATCTTCTACCTCCATCTGGTGGTGAAATATGGTATTACCCAATTATAAAGCTACATAGAAATTCTCCTGAATTTAAAAAAAAAAAAGGGAGGCCCTGATGTAGGATGGGGTGGGAGGAGTACTTTTCAAAAGGAAGAAATAACACTGATAAGTTTAAAATTTGTATGGATATTCTCACCACACCTATTTGAATCTGTTTCCTTAGAGTTGTGAGGAATCAAATAAAATATGTTGTTATCGTATCTGCTAAGTAATGTTTATTATTGAGTTGTTATAAACAATGGCCAGCCATAGAAGATTAATAAGAAGTTAAAAGCAAATAATTTTACAAGCACATTTTTAAATAGATTATTTAATTTGGTAATTTTTGAAAAGGTAATATTTTTGCCCTCATTTTGTTGTTGTTGTTTTCAAATGCCAGAAAACGAAACAAAAGATGTGTTTAAGAAATCTCTTCTTGGGTAGCTTACTATCATATAAAGAATAAATCAAAAGCATTCACATTGTCTAAAAAAATTAACTGTTCCTTCGTGTTATTCAATATGTGTCTAAGTTTTGAAAATAATTTGCTATACTTTGATAAATTGTTTATTAAATCAAACACGCTCTTGAAAGAAAATTTTTTTGCTTTGTTTCTTTGTCATTATACGAGTTACAAAAATCAATACAATAGACTATTAACTACATGTATAGTATCTATAATAAAAATTAACCCCAGGAAAATCTTGCTTTTAACTTCTTATTAACCTTCTATGTCAGGCCATTGTTTATAAAAACTGAGTAATAAAGATCTTAGCAGACATGCTAATAAAAGCATCTTTTATTTGATTCCTTACAACTCTAAGGAAACAAATTCGAATAAGGTGGTGAAGATATTCATATATACTTTAAACCTACCAGTGTAATTACTTTCCTTTGAAAAGTGCCCCTCCCTGATCCTACACCGAGAACCCATTTCCAACATAACATTTGAATTCAGAAGAGTTTTAAGTAGGTTCACGAAGGGAGAAAAGACATAACATGGTTGCTGGTTTCCAGGTCTTTGCTTGCCTTTGCTGAGATGAGCCTCCTGGTGTCGCCATTATCAGCATGTGCCCTGTGTTAGTACGTAACAAAGTATGGCAAGTCCCGCCTAATTTGGGAACAATTGTAATAGCTGCTATTACTGAAAACTGCCATCCCTGATGGAATCTTCATTCATGATGTCCCCCCAAATTTGTTTCCTCTTTATCTCATATCCAAGACTATTCCAGTCCAGTTCCCTCTAGAGGGCGCCTGGGAACACCTGCATCAATTGACTGCTTATCATGGGCTGCGAAGGATATAGCATCACCACTCAGGACTCTAGAGACATCTCCAGGTGTCTGTCCTGACCTACTGATGAAGGACAAGTTGGATACTGAAGATGGACTTCATATCCCAGGCTTGTATGAGCATGTGGAGCGTTACCCCAAGGGTTCTCATGTTTTCCTAAACTTTCACCGCTGTCAAAGAGCAAATGGACATAACCGTGTTGGTCCGTTCCTGGATTCTCTTCTGTTTCATTCAGCTCTGTACCTATCCCTTTCTCAATACCACACAGGCTTTGACTGCTGAGGCTTTATGCTAATTCTTAAAATTGGACAGCTTGTTTCTTACAACACAGTTCTTTCTTTTGAGAATTATTGCCACTATTCTAGTTCCTCTGTTTTTCTGCAGAGATTTTAGATTCAGTTTGTCTATATCTAGAAATAAATTCTGCTAAGGTTTCTGTATGTATTACAGTAAACCTGAAGATCACTTTGAGAAGAACTGTCATCTTTACTATGTTGAATCTTAGATGTCATGCCTCATTGTTTATTTAGACTTTCAGCAACTTCTAAATTTTTTTACATTATATTTTAGGAGTTATAATGAATGGTATAATTTTAAAATGTTGTTTTCCAGTTGTTCATTGCTTAAATATAGAAATGCGATTAATTTCATGTTAACATTGTTACCTGTAGCCTTGCTAATAAACTCACTTACGTTTTTGTATTTTAGATTTTATGTGTTAGTACTGTTTTGAAGATGCTTGTATCTATGTTCTTGAAAGATGCTTGCCACTACCTACCTATCAGAATGGCTAAAATAAAAATAGTGACACCACTAAATGCTGGGAGGGATGCAAAAAAACTGATGCATTATTGGTGAGAATGTCCGGTAGTACAATTAGGAAATCTGTTTGGCAATGTCTTGTAAAATTTAACATGAAACTACCATATGGCTCAGCATATGCACTCCTGGACATTTATTCCAGAGAAATGAAGACTTAATGTTGACAACAAAGCTGTACATGACTGTTTCTAGCAGCTTTATTCACAATATTCAAAAACTGGAAAGGGTCCTGATACCCTTCAGGGGGTGAATGCTTCAACAAACTGTGGTACATCCATACGATGGAATACTAGTCAGCAATAAACAGGAACAAACTACCGATATATGACACAACCTGAATGACTCTCCAGAGAATTATGAGTGGGGAAATACCAACCTCAAGGGTCACATATTGTTCTAAGATTCCATTTATACAACATTCTTGAAATGAAAATATATATATATATATATATATATATATATATATATATATATATATAAAAGTGAAGATCAAATTCTCATGGACTCCAGACTTTCCGGGGCCACGGATGTGGAAGGAACCCCGGAAACTATTGTCCTGAGATAATCTTTAAACCTTAAACGAAAAAGATCCCCTGAAGTCTTCTTAAAACCAAATAATAGTTTAGCTTAACTAGTAAAAAATGCCTGCCTTAAGCATTGTGCTCTTTCGAGAAGTATCTGTATGAAATCAAAGTGAAAATAGCAACTGGAGAAATTAGATAGGAACCTCAGAGGGCAGTGAGTTTATGTTAATGAAGGATAAACAACTCAGAACAGGAGGGTGAGAATGGATGCACAATTCAGAGACTGTTATTGGTGTCACTGTATTGTACATGTAGAAACAATTGTATTGGTTTATGGTTTGCTCTGTATATTCTCAACAACAGCAATGAAATTTAAGAAAAAAATGTGAAAAGATGAGTGGTTGTCAGGGCTTAAGGAGATGGTATAAGTGGGAGAGAAGCAGGTGTGGCTGCAAAGAGGCCACATGAGGCATGCTTGTGGTGATGGAAATGTTCTGAGTTTTAACTGTACCAATATCAATATTCTGGTTGTGCCATTGTGCTATAGCTTTGCAAGATGTTAATATTGGGAGAAACTGGATAAAGGATACAAGAAATTATCTTGCCAGTGGAATAAAATGTAAGCTGCTTATCTCATAACTTTAGGTTCATACTAATACCCAAATGCCATTTTAGACTTATCTAATCTAACTCACGGCACTGGGTTTTTGGTTTTTAATCTTACTCTAGGTCCCTAGGTGGCACAGCCATTTAAGCACTCAACTACTAGCTGAAAGGTTGGTGGTTTGAACCCACTCACAGGCACCTCAGAAGATAGGCATGTTGATCTGCTCCTAAAAGCTCTCAAACTTGAAAACCCTATGGAGCTGTCTACTCTGCCTACGTGGGGTCACCGTGAGTCAAGATTGACTTGAGAGCAACTGACAACAGCCACCCACTCTGCTACAGAAATTGGCTGTGAATTTGATTCTCTCAGACTCTTGACAAAATTTAAAGAAAAATTTGAGATTTAAGGAAAATGGTTATTAAAAAAAAAATCCATCTTTTATGGTTGCACCACATAGATTATGAGCAATAAAAACAATTCACAGATTTCTGCATCATATTTTGTTATTATAATATACCCTATTCTACTGTTAACACTCTCTGTTGATTTCCTCTCTGTTTTTGTATTGGTACATTTTCTGGTCTTCTCAGTTGTGACCTCATTTCTTGTGCTGTGAACCTTTGGATGGGATGACAAATTTTAATACCATTATTTATGTAATCATTGTTTCTTATGGGGAAAGTGAAACCATGTTCTAAGGTTCACTGTTATCATTTAAGCTAACTGCTCTTCCTGATCCAAGTCTGATTCCTAAGACTTCATTATAAAATCAGCCATCTGGTTGAAAAACTAAAGCAGGTTTCACACAATCTCTCTGTGAGAAACTCAGATTTCTCCCTTCCATGAATCTTTTACAGAATACTCTAGGTGGAAGTATAATCCTTTTCATTCAAAAAGCTAAAGTACTTACTTTTTATAATTTTCCTTTACTAAAACATTAAGTTTCTGGAAATCTGGACTTCATTTATATAAATGCATAAACAAACATACACCTTATATTTCCAAACCTTTCTGAACACATTCAGGATAAAAAACACAGTCTCGAATAGGATTTCATCTCTTGATAACAGTAGTAGAGTTTGGTTTTCCATCTTTAACAAAACAATCATTCTAGGATAATTGCTTTAAGTAATATAGATGAAATAAAGTAAAGGGCACAGAATGAGACATTCTTTAAAAATATTTAGCAATTTAATTAGGGGAAATTTCTACTTCTGCCAATAACACTACTTCAGATTGGATCAGAGTAGGAAACATTTAGTTGGACAATGTTTGTATTGATGACATTTTTGAATAGAGATATTTTGGGCATGGATGACTTATGGACTAAATTTAAAACCAAAATAACTGCGTAAAGACTCACCCTTGCATATCTAAACAAGAGAATTACATCCCAAAGCTGGACAGGTCTATTTAGCCAGAATCAATATAAGTTCTTAAACTGAGGAGTTATTGGTGTTTCTCTAAGCAATGGGACAAATGTTGTGTAAAAATTGATCATATGGGTAAATATCTAATATTATTTTACAATACAAATTTATTGATAATTCTAAAGAAAACTTAAAGTCAGCTATCCAACACTTCAATTTGAAAAGGTTTAAGTGAATGTGAAAAATTCGGTTAAAATCTTAGTGAGATTTCATTCATGCCTCTGTTTTTTCTCCAAGTATGTTGAGAACTTAGACAACAACCTATCACAACACTTATATTTCTTCCTTTTTATACTCAAATTACTCTGTTACTATTAATTTTGTATACTTAAGCAAATAAAATAATAGAATGTCAGTGACTGAATAAATCAAGTTTATATGGTAATTGATTTTTCTGGATTGCTTGTGCTTACTTACTTTTGACAGAGGCTGATTTTATACTTATATTTGCTTTCTCATTTTCATATTATTGATTAAGATTGCTGGAAAAAATTAGAATTGTTATAGCTATTGTTTTATGGTATCAATTAATTTGATTTATGCATGGATTACACTTTCAGTAATTACATTATGACAAAGTAACACTAATGTAAATAAATTACTTGAATACACTATTATTGGTGTTTTCATCAAGTAAATCCCTCATTTTATGAAAAGTTCTAGTGATTAGAACAAAATCAACACCATAATTTTCACTCTTTCGCACAAACCAAGAGACACTGTATTCCCTTTTTTACATAGCACTGGGTTAATCAGTGCCAAACCGAGGAAACGTAAAAAATAAAAATCTGTCAGTGATTGTCCTAGACTTGACAGTTAACAGCTCAGGTCTTGGCCAGGTAAAAGAGGGAGTGAGTGTTATAGCTTAGTGCCAGATAACCTTCAAGATTGTAGGTCATTAGAAGGAATCCTTAAGAAATAGTTTAATACATTTGTGAGACAATAATAAATAGCAAATCTAGGAAGGAAAAAAAGCAGGATAGAATATTGGTATAAGAAAAACTGAAAATACTAGAAAGAGATGTTTAGCAATGTGTAAGTACAGGAATAAAATGCCAAGAATCCCAATGTTTCTGAATCAACAACATATGATTACAATTGAAAAAGAAATAGCAATATGGAATTAGCAATCCTTAGGTAGTTGTACAGATATAGCTGAGTTTATATTTTATTCCAGGTTTAATCAAGTCTACAAATAACTCTACAAATGAATTCTGTATGCAACTCTAGAAAACAATGTACTGTGAAAACTACTTAGAAACAAGAAAGAGTAACAAAAGAAGGTCAATATGAGAAAAATAAAGGAAAGCCCCTTTCTCTTTAGTCAACAAATTGATCTAATTCTTCTAAGATAGAAAAAAAAAAAAATGTAGTCTTAAGGTTCACAGAGAGATGGCAAATTTACTGGAAGAAAATGGTTTCAACAACAATGTGGAGATTTCAGATTAATATTACACATTGAAGTTCTTTGCAGAAAATTAAAATTTAGGGACATGTCAGCAAGTTATCAAGAATAGGATTTTAGAGAACATATTACAATAAAATGAACTCTGGCAATGGCATTCTTGGCAGTTCAGGTGAACCATCCTGCTAAAGACAATTGTGGAGCTGGACTATGAAAAACACCACAAAAGTCACATGCATAACACACATATACAACCACCAAATTTGGTGTGTGTGTGCGTGTGTTCATATTCTGCTTAAAGGCATCAGAGAATTATTAGTTAAATATTTCCAGACCAGGTTCTGGAGGAAGACAAAGCTGAAGACAGATAAAATCAACACGTGTATGTGCTTTTCTCCAACATGTTTTTGTCTTTTCAAACTTAAAAGACTGAGCTTGATTTCTCAGTGTTAATGGGAAAGAGAATAGACTTCAGGTACTGTTAAATTATTCCTGAATATTCAAGAAGGTGAAGAGGAAAAATAATGTGTATGTATGTGTATATATATATATATATATATATATATATATATATATATATATATATATATATATAAGCAAAAGCCATCAGAAGCAACAAACAACAGAAATAGACACAGGATTTCCTCATATTACCGTTTTAGGCCACAAATCTGAAAATAGATATGCTTACTATGTTTAAGTAGGTTAAAGAAATATGAAAGATTCTGGCATTAAACTAGACTATAAAGAATACAGACATGATGGATATTATAAAACAAACAAATGTAAGTGTACAATAATCAAGCCTAAGAAACTGATGGATGTGCTTAAGAGAAGATTGTTATTAATTTAAGATTTATAAACTAAAAGAAAATTTGAAATAAAATACATTGAGGCATGCAATGCAAAAAAAATACAACTACAGAAGAAACCGTAAGAGACAGAAAAGATACTGAGAGAAGGACTAACATATAAATAACGGGAGTCTCAGAAAAAAAGGTGAAAGAGAATGAGGCACAGCAATATTTGATGAGATAATAACTGAGAACATTGAAAAACTGAAGAAAAATAAAATATCAAGCCACATACTCAAGAAGCCCTACCACCTTAAGAAGCCCTATCACCTTGTGACGATAGTGCAGGACAAGGCAGTGTGTTTCACTCTGTTGTACATAAGGTTGCTTGCTATAAGTGGGTACTGAATATATGACACTGAGCAACAGCAATTACAAGACGTCTCAACATTTTCAATATTTCTCTGAAAGAGCTTCCACAAGTGGTCACACACATATATGATTTGATTTATTTAGTACTTAGCAAAATGTGACAATGGAAGGAAACTTATCTGGCAAGAAGCAATTTGTACTAATTTGTCCTACATTGAAATTAGATTCTGAAAATGAAAGCAAAGACCTGAAGTATATTTCAAAATGTTAGCATTTCAGACTAAAATACTATTGGTTTTTTATTTCAAATGTTATGAAAATAATTTAAAAGTGTATTTTTTTGCTCTCTAAATTAATATTAAAGTTAACTAAAAACTATAAATGAATCTGAAAACTAAATACGATAATGTTGAAATGTCAGAATTCAATAACACATTCAAAGTAGTTATTTTAAATATATATTACAAAGAAAATATGTTGCAGATTCTAATTATGTTTGTAAATACCAATATTTTTACCTGAGAAAGGAACTCAAGAATGAGTTTTGTAATGCATATTATTATGTACATGTATAACTGATCACGGATTTACCTTTTACTTCTTAAGAAAAAATATAGGATATGTGTGCTCAAATCAGATGAATAGAAATTAAGAAAATGTTTAGTAATCAAATATTTATATTTTTCAAATATTATTATTATATAGCATTCTTTTTTTTTTATTCTTAGATCATAAAGATAGTGTTTGACTGTATCTCTGAAAAGCACAAACAGATATACACATGTATACAATGAGATACTACTACACACCCACCAGGTGGACTATAACTAAGACTTAACAATAGTAGGCTTTAGGGAGGATCTGGAACAACCAGAACTTTAATATACTGCTGGTGGGAGTATAATTTGTATAATTTTAAAAGTGAATCTTTAATCTTTTTTTCTCTACAGACACCTAATTAGCAGTCTCAAATTAGTTAATAATCGTAAGAAGATATAACTTTATCTTTGTATGGAAAGCTAATAAAAGCAAGAATCAAGAGTATATAAACCAGCAATACATTCTATGAATTTCAAAGATTTAATTGGTACATGTTTTTCAAATTAGTTAGGCATAAATATTAACATTGAAGATTTGCATACTGCATGAGCCAGCAATTTTACTCTTAGCAACAGTTACACAGAAATGCGTATATATGGGCACCAATATTATGCATAATTCATAAGTTTTATAAGATACACATTGATACATACATGAATATTTCTAAAATATGTAAACTAATCCATTAATTAAAAATTAAACTATACAACTCAACTAAAATGTTTAGGAACACATGCTTAGGTGCTAAAAATCAAAAGAAAGGCATGAAAAACTTTACCATAAAAGTCAGTAGTTACCTTGGATGAGAACAGTGCAGTCATTGGGGGAAGACATGAAAAGAATCCTAGAGACTACTAGTATGGTTACATTTCTGTTTAGTTTGTGACATAATGCACTGAGATGTATATTTTTTTGTGCACATTTCTACATATGTGTTATATTTCACAATAACGTAGGCTATGAAAATTAGGTAGTGTCTTACTGGGAAGAATCAAAAGAAATTACGCCATCTTGTGGGAAATGAGAGACTTCTCAAATTTCTGATTTTTTTTCATATTCACATGAGAATTCGTTAGAATTTCAGTTATGAATTTATGTGATTAACCTGTCTAATTTCGAAAAGTGAATTTTTAATCTTTTTTTTTCTCTACAGATGCCACATTTGCAGTCTTGACTTAGTTAATCATCAGAAGAAGATATGATATAACTTTATATGTCTTTTCATGGAAAGCTAATAAAACCAAGAAGCAGAGTATATAACCCAACAATAAAACCCAAAACAATACAACCTATGAATTTCTAAGATTTACAGAATGTAAAAAAATTATAGAAAAACCAAAAGAACAAATGGAAGAATCAAAAATAAGCATAGAAAGAAAATTTCCAGATCTCTGAAACGGTGAAGAGAGAAACAGTATTTCTCAAGTATTTTGAAGGATTATCAACTAGAGAGCTTTAAGAGACAAAAAAAAGGTAAATCCAATAAACCATAAAATCCCTGTACCAGGCTCCATCCTGTCTGATAGCTGACCTGCATTTAGGCAACTCCAGTCCAATAAGCGTGTGTGTATATATATATATATATATATATATATGTATATATATATATATGTATATATATATATATATACATATATATATATATATATATATATATATATATATATATATATATATAAACACTAAACAGTTGACCACCATGTATTCTTCCAGGGTTTGGGAGACACTGCTCATAATTCTAACAGTAATTTTCCCTTCCCCAATACCACATATGGTGTTTCCTTGGTAGGAATTCACTATGGAGGTGCTTTCTTCAGACACTGTAGGAAATGTACCTCGTTTGAAATTCAGTCTGACAAAACTTTTAGGAGTAAATCTCACTCTAGAAAGTAATCTACTATCTAATACTAGTCAAGCAAGGAGTAATCTGCCACCCGGCCTGACCTATCTTGTTCTAGTAAATTTCCTAAGCTTCTCTTTCTGTTGTCTCACCAGATAGGCCCTCCACAGAAGAAGCAGTACAACTCACTCACACCAGTGTCACTTAGACCCCGAATTGTTTATCCCATCGGGAAGGGATGGAATGTGGCCTTTATATCTGGCAATGTGGTGAGATTCTGTAGTAACAGTACCCAAAGAAAGAGGCTGGGGAAGGCGACAGTGAAAGCCTTGATTCTGATTGACCCCTGGGAAATCAAGTTCTCTCAGTTTTATAGACTGAGTCTAGCCGGGTGGTTTTGTAAATCTTGGGAACCTTGTCTGACCAGTACACACCCCTGGACCCTCACACACCACATTCGTTTATATTGCATTGGTATCCCATAAAACCGCTTTTACTGATTTGCACTTGGATTCAAGGTCATCAGATTCAAGGCTGCTCTAAAAAACAGTCTTATAAAATTCACTATAAAGATGATGAGAATATTCTTCATTCACTCCCAAAGAGCTTTTTTTCAATTTGTCCAATTAGGGCAAAACTAATTCCTCTCCAATATAAGTACAAAGGACAGCTTTAATTCTCCTGAGCAAGTAAATTTTTTTTTTTTTTGATATGTTGGGTTTTTACCTCAAAAAGACATCTATTTGGATACCTGAAAAGGCTTCTCTTTCTACACTAAAAAAAAAAAAGCTATTAGTAAACAAAGAATCAAATTAATGGCTCAGATGTTATAATGCATAGGCTATCATGGCAAGCACACTTCATTTTTTACTCCACTTCAATCTACATCCAATTTTTTTTTTCTGCCTTTCTGTTTTTAGTTAAAGATATGTCTTCATATTTGTAAGGCACCATCCTAGGAAAAGTCGTATGTAAGTAAATAATAAATCTTTTTTTTCTAATGCATGTTTTTCATGTTTTCTGCACGAGTACTTATTAATTTTTTTTAAATAAAACAGATCATGTCTTAGAAATCAAAGAAAACGTTTAAATAGAAATGAATATTTTATGTTTAGAAGACAAATTTTACAATAACATGTACCAAAAAACCCAAAACCAAACCCAGTGCTGTCGAGTCGATTCCGACTCATAGCGACCCTATAGGACAGGGTAGAACTGCCCCGTAGAGTTTCCAAGGAGCACCTGGTGGATTCGAACTGCTGACCTTGTTAGCAGCTGTTGCACTTAACCACTACACCACCAGGGTTTCCACAATAACATGTAGTGCTCATTAAATACTTACGTAATGTCTTCTAAAATGATTTGGAAATTGTAATTTGAATTCATTATAGGAAATTTATTATCTGAAACATCAAAGCTTGGTAACATAGCACCATAGGAAATATTATAGCATCAAAACATATAAATTCAATGAAAATTAGAACCTTAACAACTCTCAGATTTCAGGAAAAACATCAACAAAAAAGCAAGGATGTAGATGATACTAAAAATCAAATTAATAAAATATATTTAATAGCTAGGACTTTTTTAATCCATGTTATAAGCGGAAGATGTATCTTCGTTTTAAATTTTCCTAAACTAGCAAGATGTTTTGGAAAAAAAAAAGTATGTATGTGTGGGTAGGTATAAAATCTTAAAAAAACTCCAAAACATTTCCCAAATTAGAAAGCACTCAGACTATATTTTCTGTAAATTTATATAATGGTAATAGAAGTAAAAATAAACGATCACCTACAAACAAACAGAAAAATAGAACACAGTGTCAAACCAGCTTTGAATGAAGGAGGAAATAAAAACAAAAATGAAAATAGATATAAATCAGTGAGATATGTCTTGCTGATATTTGAAATGTATCATAGCCATATATGGTTTATCAACAAAAGATTCAATGTAACTAGTTCCTTAACTCAGCAATGTAATGAAATAAGTGAATAAAATAATTTTAGTAAAAGTATGAAGATACGGAAAATAATTGGTATAATTTATTACATTAAAAAGATGTCAATTGATAAAATAAATCATACAGCACAGAAGTTTAATTTAATCCAGTTTGATCAAAAATGAAAAGAAAAATGATAAAGCAGATATAGCAACATATTATTTTAAAATTCAATGACACCAACTGTTAAAAACTTGATAAAATATTATTTTTCTGATAAATTATCATAATTAATTCAAATAAAAATAGAATACTCAAAGAATGTGCATGCAATAAATATGTCATTGCCAATAATCTATTAAAGAACTGCACCCAAAAATACAATAAGAAGAATTCTTTCAAACTTTCAAGGAGCTGACCATTTATATGTAATCTATTCCAAAATAAATAAAAAAGTGAAAAACTTTTCAATTAATTTCATGAAAAGCATATATCCCATATAAAGGCTGATAATACAAAACAATAAGTATTATAATAGAGTCATCTCATTATAATCTAAATTTAGGCAAATAATATTAGATAAAATACTAACAATCCAAATCTAACACAAAACTGTAAGAATAGCTTACCATGAATAAGATTTGTTTTAGGTTAATTACAAAACCAATTATAGCAATAATTCCATAGAAATAATGAATACAACCCCACACATCTATCAGTTTGTCACACTATGGTGGCTTTCATGTTGCTGTGATGCTGGAAGCCATGCTACTGGTATTCAAACACCAGCAGGGTCACCTATGGTGGACAAGTTTCAGCTGAGCTTCCAGACTAAGACAGACGAGGAAGAAGGACCTGGCAGTCTACTTCGGAAAAGATTTAGCCAGTGAAAACCTTATTAATAGCAGCAGAGCATTGTTCGATGTAGTGCTTGAAGATGAGCCCCTCAGGTTGGAAAGCACTCAGAATATGACTGGGGAAGAGCTGCCTCCTCAAATTAAGATCAACCTTAAGGGCATGCATGGAGTCAAACTCTTGGGAGCCTAATTTGCTGATGTGGCATGACTCAAAATAAGAAGAAACAGCTGCAAATATCCATTGATAATCAGAATGTGGAATGTACAAAGTATAAGTCTAGGAAAATTGGAAGTTGTCAAAATGAAATGGAATGCATAAACATCGCTATCCTAGGCATTAGTGAGCTGAAATGGACTAGCATTGGCCATTTTGAATAGGACAATCATATGGTCTACTCTGCTGGAAATGAAAAATTAAAGAGGAATGGCATTGCTTTCATTGTCCAAAGAACATTTCAAGACCTATCCTGAAGTACAATGCTGTCAATGATAGAATAATATCCATGTGCCTAAAAAGAATTACAGTCAATATTATTATTCAAATTTACCCACCAGCTATTAAGGCCACAGTTGAAGATATTGAAGAATTTTACCAACCTCTGCAGTCTAAAATTGATCAAAAATGCAATTAAGATGCATTGATAATTACAGGTCATTGAAACACAATAGTTGGCAAAAAAGAAGGATTAGTAGTTGGAAAATATGGCCTTGGTGAAAGAAACGATTCCAGAAATCACATGATAAAATTTTGCAAGACCAACAACTTCTTCATTTCAAATACCTTTTTAACAACATAAAAGGAATCTATAAATGTGGACTTTGCCAGATAGAATACACAGGAATCAAATCAACTACATCTATGGAAAGAGAGGATGGAAAAACTCAATATCATCAGTCAGAAAAAGCGCAGGGGCAGACTGTGGAATAGACCAACAATTGCTCGTATGCAAGTTCAAGGTGAAGCTGAAGAAAATTAGAACAAGTCCACAAGAGCCAAAGTACGAACTTGAATATATCCCACCTGAATTTAGCGACCACCTCAAGAATAGATACAACACATTGAACACTAATGACCAAAGACCAGACTAGTTGTGGGATGACACCAAAGACATCATACTTGAAGAAAGAAATAGGTCATCAAAATGACAGGCAAGAAAGAAAAGACTAAAATGGATTCAGAAGAGATTCTGAAACTTGATCATATAAGTCAAGGAGCTAAAGTGAACAGAAGAAATGATGAAGTAAAAGAATTGAACAGAAGATTTCAAAGGGTGGCTTGAGAAGGCAAAGCAAAGTATTATAATGACATGTGCAAAGACATGGAGTTAGATAACCGAAAGTAAAAAATACCCTCAGCATTTCTCAAGGGAAAAGAACTGAAGAAAAAATTCAAGCCTCAAGTTGCAGTACCGAAGGATTCTATGAGCAAAACACTGAATGACACTGGAAGCATCAAAAGAAGATGGAAGGAATACCCAGTTCAAGGGTAGCGTAGGGTCAAAAACTGATGGTACTGAAGGAAAAAGTCCAAGCTGCTCTAATGACATTGGCGAAAAAGAAGACTCCAGGAATTGACAGAAAACCTATTGAGATGTTTCAACAAACAGATGGAGCACTAGAAGTATGCAATCATCTATGCTAAAAGATTTGGAAGACAGCTACCTGACCAAATGACTGGAAGAGATCCATATTTGTGCCCATTCTAAATAAAGATGATGCAAAAGGATGCATAAATTATCAAACAATGTCATTAGTATGACATACAGGTTAAATTTTGTTGAGGATTATTCAAAAGTGGTTGCAGCAGTGCATTGAAAGGGGGCTGCTAGAAATTCAAGCCGAATTCAGAAGGAGTGGAAGGAAGGATGTCATTGTTGATGTCAGATGGATCCTTGCTGAAAGCAGAGAATACCAGAAATATGTTTAGCTGTGTTTTATTAACCATGCAAAGGCATTCAACTGCGTGGATCATAACAAATTATGGGTAACATTGCAAATAATAGGAATTTCACAATACTTCATTGTGCTCATGAGGAACCTGTACATTGACCAAGAGACAATTGTTCAGACAGAACAAAGGGATACTGCGTGGTTTAAAGTCAGGAAAGTTGTGCATCAGGGTTGTTTCCTTTCACCATGCCTGTTCAATCTGTATGCTGAGCAAATAATCTGAGAAGCTGGACTTTATGAAGATGAACAGGGCATCAGGATTGGAGGAAGACTCATTAACAGTGTGTGTTATGCAGGTGATACAACCTTCCTTGCTGAATGTGAAGAGAACTTGAAGCACTTACTGATGAATATAAAAGACTACAGCCTCAGGAGGAATTATGCCTGAACACACACACACACAAAAAAAAAACAAAGAAAACAAAAATCCTCACTCTGGACAGATAAGCAACACCGTAATAAACTGAGAAAAGTATGAAGTTGTCAAGGGTTCCATTTTACTTGAATCCACATCAGCGCCCATGGAAGCAGCAGTCAAGAAATCAAAGGATGCATTGCATTGGGTAAATCTGCTGCAAAAGATCTCTTTAAGGCGTTAAAAAGCACAGATGTCACTTTAAGGACTAAGGTGCTCCTGACTCAAGCCATGGTGTTTTCAATTGCCTCGTATGCATGTGAAAGCTGAACAAAGAATAAGGAAGATCACAGAAGAATTGGTGCCTTTGAATTACAGTGTTGGCCAAAAATATTGAATATACCATGAATTGTTAGTAGAACAAATCTGTCCTGGAAAAAATACAGCCAGAATGCTCCTTAGAAGTAAAGATGGCGAGACAGGGCAGTGTTTCATTCTGTTGCACATAGGTTTGCTTTGGGTCTGAACCTAACAACAACAACAATAAACAACAAATAAAAGTCAATCTTTCATTTCATAAATTGTATCTGACACATCATTCATAACACTAACAGCACTTCTATTAGAATCTGAAAAATTACTGCATTGTTACCATATTATTCAACAGCTAGATATATTTAAAGTTAAATATTTGTTTCTCAAACATGAAGATTGCATTATCCTTACAAAATATTGTCATGAACACTCAGTTTTTAATTAAATTATTTTAGTTACAATACTACTTTTGTATCTAGCAAATTTAAAATTTCTTATTAAAGACTTATTCTTGTACATCTCTTACAAACACAAAATCCAGGTAAAATATGGGCATCACTTTCTGTGACAGGCAATATTATTTTGGTGAAATAAAACGGGTTTTAACATGAGAATGACATTTTTCACTATTGTCAAATGTCTTTGGGAGTTCAGGATCTCTATATTAACACGTGCTGCTATTATTTGAATAATTCGTTATTATTATACACTTTTACCAGGCCTACCAAAATACATCATTGACGCAATACATCCACTTTAGTTATTTTCTTATTAAACAGAACTATAACAGTTGCCACTGAGTCACTGTTAGTCAAGTTGATGCCATGTGTGTCAGAGTAGAACTGTGCTTTACAGTGTTTTCAATGGCTAATTTTTTAGACTAGATCACCTGGCCTTTCTTCCGGATGGACACAAACCTCCAACCTTTTGATAAGCAGCCTAGTGTAAAATAGATCTCTACATGCTGTGTCACTTCATGTTCCTTCCATGTGCTAGCAAACCCAAATATAAAACAAGTTAGACTAGGAAATTGTGTAGGGATTACTCTCACTGCCTTGGGAAGAATCAAATCAGTCCTATTTTTTTTTTTTTTAATAGTGGTCACTAAGTAGTGTGGTTCAAAATTGTTAGGACTGTGTATATGACTGTAGAGTATAGTATATTTTTACTTTGAGTCTCCAGTCCTAATATTATTATTTTTTTTTAAGCTATGAGTTTTCATATCCTATGAAAAGGCCTTAGAGGTACATAACATTGAATGGTTGTTCATGAAAAAATGCATATTTGTGAATGCATCAGCGGAGCAAGTAAAAGAGAAAAATAAGAGAAAAAGGTCAAGATTGGCAATTGAGAAATGTGAATAATCGCCCTATGAATTCTATTTATTGAGTTTCCTTTGATAAGTGAGTTACTTTATTTCTTTGGATCTCAGTTTGTTCATCTGTCAATCAAGGAGCATGACTAAACAACTCTGTGTCAGGGTTTGGGTGGAATACCCGAGAAGTATAGGTCCTGGTTGGGGTCTTAAAAAAGCTCCAGCCTACTTATGATGACAATCTCAGGTGTATAAAACATGACAATAGAAAAATTACTGAGTAACTCCTAGATTTTTTTTTCTTTGAAGAAATTAAATCCCTCCCACTAGGACAAATCTAAATATGCAGATTACTGATAGAAAACTTTAAGAAAAGGTACAGAATGATAAAAAAGAGTTAATTAATTGAGCCTATACCATTTCTACCCATCTCACACTATTCCAGAGTGTTGAAAAATGCTAAATTGAATGTATAGAGAAAATAAACACAATAAATTAATCTAATTGAAAGTGATACCACAGGAACCCATACCCAGAGGTATGGAAAGAAACAAATCAAAACTAATGGATTCCTCTGAGTGAATATTGATACCAACGTAAATTATAATCTCTATTAAGTTCATGAAGTGTTAATTAAAATTTTGCCCTACATAGTATTGCATATTGTATGTGTGTAAATATTAGTGCTAACACATTTTACTACTCTTAATTTATCATCTTCAAAATCAAATATGCATTTTTATAGGCTGTACAAGCAAAAAAAAAAAAGAAACACACACACACAACAGGGAGATTTGATCTTCCTATGAAAATTCCTTGTCTTCTTTGAGATTTTTATTTTTTTTTCAGAGATACTGTCCTTTTCGAGATAAATATTAAGTCCTTTTGTGGTAATCCTGATTTTATGTTTTGCTAATTATAATCTTTATTATGTCAAAAAGATATTAAAGGGAATTTCCCAGTCTCAAAGTTTTTAATATACTTAATATGAATAAAACTAATAATGATTTACTTTTTAGAACTAAACCTATCATTAATGTTACCTAGTTCTGTATTCTATAGAATAATTTCCATTTTTTTCCTAAATTATCGCTTTTAATTGATGAAGAGATGTATAACTGGTTGCTAAACTTCCTAACAGTAATTGTATATTTGTAAGGAGTACTATACTATCAAATGCCTGAAACATCAATATTGCTAAAATAACTCCCTATTTGTGTACATGAACATTTTCTCAGAATATCACAAAAGGGTTAATTTCAAGTAATCTCAATGTTCAGAATTAATATTATCCCATTTTGTCTCAGCATTCTAATGTCCAGTTTTTAGAACCATCTTCATTTAATTTATTTTGGCCATCAGAAGCTGCACATTCCATGTACATAAGAACACTAATGGATGGATAAATAAAAGGAAATTGTTCCTCTATAAGACTAATATTATAGTTAACAATTATTACACCTCACTATTTGCCAGACCGCTGTGAGGAATGTTTTGTGATCTATTTATACCTCAGTGTTTTCATTTTTATTTTTAGTGATGAATAAACCATGTCAGAGATGTTATGTAATTTACCCAGAGGAACACAGCAGAATCAATTTTAAAAATACAGATTTTTTTCTTTTGTTTTTTGTTTTCAGGCCTGTGCTTCGTAGACTAATTTACTCAGCTCCATGGAACTTCATTAGACTAAAGTGTCATACCTATTGTCATCGAGTCAATTCCAACTCATAGCAACCCTGTAAAAAACCAAACCAAACCCATTGGCCATGGAGTCGATTCCAACTCATAGCAACCCTATAGAACAGAGTAGAACTGCTCCATAGGGTTTACAAGACTAAATCTTCATGGATGCCAACTGCCACATCTCTCTCCCACAGAGTGGGTTGGTAAGTTCAAACTGCCAACTTTTGGTTAGCTGCTGAGGGCTTAACCATTGCTCCATGAGGGCTCCTTATTCTGTGGTACACCTTATTATTTTAAAGTAAAAGGAATATAGTTACTCTTTCCCAACTTTGCTGGAAAGTAAGCACGTCACTGGCTTTTATAACACCACTAAGGTCTATTCTGAGAATGAGTCTGAGGATAAGAGGAATTTAGAAAGCATATGAGAGCCTCTATGAAGTCGCACACAGAAACAGATCATAATCTCTGAGGAAACAGTTGGCCAGGCAAAATCCGTATAGAAATTGAACAGTCTTCTCCCTAATCCCCTTAGAATAAAGCAATATGTTTTCTGGATATTTAAAAACCAAACTGATTTTCTACTTCGTTCCTATATTTACTTTTATATTATTTAAAATTGTTTATTTTTCTTAGCTCAGTAAATAGATGATGGAGCTTGAAATGAACTCCTCTGAGATCAACTTTTGTAACTTATATGTGAAAGATAAGGAAACGGGCTCAGAGCAGCTGAGAGTAGCAACACTGAGTGGAGGAAAATCATGGGATTTAATCATTGGAGCAGCAGAGTTCCAAGCCCTGTTTGTGGCCGCTTCTGTGCCATATGATATATTAACAATATTTCTTACTTCTTAAGAAATAACAATTCATATCTCATAACATCATTAAAAAATTGTCAAAAAAAAAAAAATGGTGAAAAAGTTTAAGCTTTAAATATTCTGTCCTGGGTGGCAGAGGAGAAGTTCTGTGACAAGGGAATGATCTGGGCTAAGAAAGTCAACTTGCTCTCAAGGACCTTCCCAGAGGAGCCCCTAACCCCCACCCGTGAGGTCACAGCACTAGGTCTTTGTTGTTGTGAGCGGCCATTGAATCAGCCCCTAACTCATGACAACTCCATGTTTTACAGAGTAGAACTGCTCCATTAGATTTTCTTGGTTGTAATCTTTATGGAAGCAGTTTGCCAGGCCTTAATTCTACAGTCATCCAGGGGGTTTCAATCACCAACCTTTTGGTTAGCAGCCTATTACAAATTGTTTCCATGACCCAGCCTCCTAGACACCAAGTCTGTTGTTATCGTTGTTAGTTGCTGTTGCTTAAATTCTGACTCATGATGATCCCATGTGTGTGTCAGAGTAAAACTGTTTTAATAAGATTTTCAAGGCTGTGATGTTTCTGAAGCAGATTGCCAGGCCTGTCTCCTGAAGTGCCTCCAGTTGAGTTCAAACTGTCAGCATTTTGGCTGGTAGTCGAGTGGTCTAGCCCACCTCACTTTAGCTCTAAAACTCAGTATGAGAACACCTAAAGATGATTGTTCCTTGAGCTGAATTATGATAAGGAAAAAAAAAAAAAGTGGTGATTATCAGGTGATTAGACATTCCAAGCAAAGGAAAGTAGTTTACTGTGGAGGCTATTTTCACTGGGCCACTATAAAATCTCCCTGTCTGAGACACAGTATTTCTTTCTTGGGCCCATGATTTAGTAGATAAGAGTCTAGTCTCCAGAGTCAAATTGATGAGAAATAAATCCCAAATCTATCACTTATTTATTGTGTAACTCAGGGAAACCTACTTAATGTGTCTGTGCTTCAATTCCTCCTCTGTAAATTGGGAGAAATTATAGTTCCTAGCTAAGTGTGTTGGAGAGAGGGTTGGTTGGCATAACATATGCTGTTGATAGGTGCCGTTTGGTCAGTTCCAGCTCACAGCGACCCCATGTACAACAGAACAAAACGCTGCCTGTCCTGTGACATCATCACAATCATTGTTCTGCTTCAGCCCATTGTTGCAACCACTGTGTCAATCCATCACTTTGAGGGTCTTCCTCTTTTTCAATGACCCTCTAATTTATCAAGCATGATGTCCTTCTCCAGGGACTGATCCTTCCTGATAACACGTTCAAAGCATGTGAGATGAAGTCTTGCCATCATTGCTTCTAATCAGCATTCCGACGTACTTCTTCCAAGACAGATTTATGTGTTCTTCTGGCAGTTCATGCAATATGTTGTTTGATTTCTTGACTGCTGCTTCCATGGGCATTGACAGTAGATCCAAGTAAAATGAAATCCTTGGCAATTTCAGTATTTTCTCCCTTTATTATGATGTTGCTTATTGGTCCAATTGTGTGAATTTGTGTTTTTTTATGTTGAAGTGTAATCCAGCTTTGATGCTAGAAGCTATGCTATTGGTATTTCAAATACAAGCAGGGTCTCCCATGGTACACAGGTTTTAGCAGAACAAGACTAATCCAGACTAGAAAGAAGGACCTAGTGATCTACTTGTAAAAAAAATGGCCAGTTAAAACATTATGAATAGTGGACTTACTACAGGACTTTGTTAAGACAGTGTAGTATTGGTAAAGGAATAGACAAATTGATCAATGAAACAGAATAGAGAGACCCACACAAATACAGCCAACTGATTTTAGACAAAGGACCAAAGAGAATTCAATGAAGAAAGAACAATCTTTCAACAAATGGCATGGGAACAACTGAATATTCACATGCAAAACAATGAATCTTTCACATAATTAACTCAAAATGGATCATAGACCTAAATGCAAGATGCAAAAGTATACAACTTTAAGAAGATAACATAGCAGAAAATCTAGGTGACCTGTGGTTTAGTTATTATTTTACATACAACAACAAAAGCACGATTCATAAAATAAAAAATTGGTAAATTGGACATCATTAAAATTAAAACGTGTGCTCTGTGAACAACGATGTTAAGAGGATGAAAGGATGAGCCGTGAGGCAAGACGGCAGCATACTCAGCTGAATGCTGTACCCTCCCACAGAAATTACAGAAATAAACAAATTAGTGGACCTAATGGGCCCAGAACTCTGGAAATCAGTCAAAGAGATACAACACCTAACCAAAAGCTGAACAAAAGGCAAGCCTACAAGTTAGGAAAATTTGTCTCTCTACCACTCATGTGCTTGCTTGCTGAAAGTGAAGAGGACTTGAAGCACTTAGGGGTGAAGATCAAAGACTACAGCCTTCAGTATGGATAACGCTTCAACATAAAGATAACAAAATCTTCAAAAATGGTCCAATAAACAACATCATGATAAAGGTACAAAAGACTGAAGTTGTCAAGGATTTCATTTTACTTGGTTCCACAATCAGCACCCATGGATGCAGCAGTCAAGAAATCAAATGGCGTATTGCATTGGGCTGATCTGCTGCAAAAGAACTCTTTTATGTGTTAAAAAGCAAAGATGTCACCTTGAAGATTAAGGTACGCCTGACCCAAGCTATGGTGTTTTCAATGGCCTCATATGCATGTGAAAGCTGGACAATGACTATGGAAGACCAGGGAAAAATTGACACCTTTCAGTTATGGTGTTGGCGAAGAACATTGAATATACCATGGACTGCCAAAAGAATGAACAAATCTGTCTCAGAAGAAGTACAGCCAGAATGCTCCTTAGAAGCAATGATGGTGAGACTGTGTCTCACATATTTTGGACATGTTATCAGGAGGGATCAGCCCATGGAGAAGGACATCATGTTTGGTAAAGTAGAAGGTCAATGAAAAAGAGAAAGACCCTCAATGTGATGAATTAACACAGTAGCTGCAACAATGGGTTCAAGTATAACAAAGATATTGAAAATGGCTCAAGACAGGAAATGTTTTGTTCTGTTGTACATATGGTTGCTAGGAGTAGGAACCAACTCAAGGACACCTGACAACAATACCACACATGTGCTTCCCTTCCTAGCCCCCACAGCTCTAGGGGCTGCTAGTGCATTTGGCTGCAAAATGCAAACGCTCACCACGCGTACATAGTTGACCCTCAAGTGTGGGGAATAGACTTGGCTTTTGCTGGTGTGCTGTTGTGTCTAATTCTTCTCATCTGCCTGGGGTAGCCAGAAAAACTGAGGAGACGCAGGTTCCTCATGGAAAGATGAGCTGCAGTGTCCCCAGCAGGAATAGAGAGAAAAAAGCTGTGCATTGATTGTCTCTAGGTGCCATGAACCAAATGGGAACAATTTACCTTAATTCTGGAAAACAATAAGCTTCCAGTGGCTGAAATTTGTGAAAGGCCTGTGCTGAGACAGTTGAATGTAAAAGCTAGAATCTTAAAAAGAATGAAAAGAGGAGCCACAAACTTGGAGAAAATATTTACAAAACACACACTGATAAAGGATTTATATCAAAAAAATACAAAAAGCTCTTAACACTCAACAATAAGAAAACAAACAACTCAATTTAAAATGGTCAAAAAGTCTGAGCAGAAACTTCACCAAAGAAGATATATGGATGGCAAATACACAAATAAAAAAATGTTCAACCTCATATGTCATTAAAAACAAACACACAAACAAACAAAAACAAACCCGTTGCTGTCCAGTCGTTTCCGACTCATAGTGACCCTATAGAACAGAGTAGAATTGCTCCATAGAGTTTCCAAGGTGGAATTCAAACTGCTGAACTTTTGGTTAGCAGCTGCAGCACTTAACCACTATGCCACCAGGGTTTCCTGCTACGTGTCGTTAGAGAATTGCAAATCAAAACAGTGAGGTACTACAACACGCTATTAGAATGGTTAAAAATTCAAAATATTAAAATCAGCAAATATTGGTGAGGATTAGAACAACAAGAATTTTGATTCATTGTTGGTGTGAATGTAAAACGATATAGCCACTTTGTGGTCCACAGACTGGTAGTTTCTTACAAAACAAAACATAGGCTTACTATGCAGCAATCACACTCCTAGATATTTACCCAAATGAGATGAAAATATATGCTTACACATGAACCTTCATAAGAAAGTTAACAGCACCTTTACTTAGAATAGTCAAAAAGTGGGACAAAACCAAATATATGTCAGTAAGTGAATGGATAAACTGTGGTATGCTCATAGCTGTCTTATGCATAACAGAATGAAACTCTGCCCAATCCTACACCCCCTTACATTCATATGATGGAGTATTTTTCAGTGATTAAAAAAAATGAGCTATCAGGCCATGAGAAGGCATGGCCCAACCTTAAATAAATAATGCTAAGTGAAAGAAACCTGTCTGAAAAAGCTATATGCTGTATGATTCCAACCATATGACCTTTGGGAAAGGGCAAAGCTAAACAGACAATGGAAAAAAATAAATAAGTGGTTTCCAAGAGTTAAAGTGGAAGGGGGAATGATGAATAGGTGGAGCACAGAATGTTTTTAGGGTAATGAAACTATTGTGCATGATACTGTAATGGTGGACGCATGACTATGCATTTGTCAAACCGGTAGAACTGAACAACACAAATTGTCAGCCCTAATTAGGAGTCCCTGAGGGCACAAAAAGTTAAGTGCTTGACTATTAGCTGAAAGGTTGGCAGTTTGAACCCACCCAGTGGCATCTTGGAAGACAAGCCTGGCATCTGCCTTCCGAAAGGTCACGGCCTTGAAAATCATGTAGTGCAGTTCTACTCTCCACGCATGGGGTCGCCGTGAATTGAAATGGACTAGATGGTAACTAACAGCAACAACAACAATGTAAATTATGCATGTGAATTAATAAAAATGTATAAAAATCATGCGACTGATAGTAACAAATGTGTCAAAGTTACATTTGCTAATAATGATGCTAATAAAAAATGCTAGTAGGAAAAATGCACAGGGGTAGAAGTGGGTAAGAAAACTCGCTTTCTGCACAATTTTTCTTTACAGCTAAAACTCCTCTAAAAAATAAAGTTTCTATAAAGAAGTATTGAGAACCCCAAAGAACTTTCACTTTTTTAATTTGGATTTCATCTACCAGTGTTTACTAAATTAAAATTAATATTGAGAAATTTGAAAAATATTTATTTATTAGTTCATTTATAAGTAACAATAAATCTATTACATGTTAACATAAATAGCATATGATTTATGAAAAATTTAAGGTTTATCTATGTCTTCTTGTGGCTTGAAAGCTAGTTTTTTTTTATTATGTAACAATATTCCATCGATGGATGTAAAACTGAGCAGGACCTGGCAAAGGTTTTATTCCATTAGACATAAAAGGTCCTATGAATTGAAGCCAGCTTGATCAAAACGATTGAGAAGAATGGCATCATTTTAAAATTTTTTTCACATTTAAAAAAAATACTTGGCATATTAAAAGCTTGCAAGGTGTCATCCAAGGCACAGCTATTGTTCTCTAATCACCTGTAGCAACAGAGGAAGGAGAGTCAAGAACAGGAAGAAAAGATGGATTGTGTGGCTAACTACCTCCATGAACAAACGCCTCCTTTGCCATAAGACCAGAAGAACTGGATGGTGTCTGGCGACCATTACTCAACATGCTGATCAAAGATTCTACAGAAGAATCCTGATTAAAAAGGGGAAAATGCTGAACAGAATTTCAAATTCTTTCCAGACTTTCTGGAGCCATGGAGACTGCATGAATCCCTCAAAATATTGCCCTGAGATAATCTTTAAACCTTAAACCAAAAATACCCCCTTAAGTCTTCTTAAAACCAAACAATAATTTAGCCTAACTAGTAAAAAATGTCTGCCTTTTAAGCCTTAGGCTCTTTTAAGAACTATCTGTATGGAATCAAACTGACAGTAGCAACTTGAAAGATTAAATACGAGCCTCAAGAGTGCAGCAAATTTATATTGATGAGGTAGAAACAAACTCAGAAAAAGAGGGTGAGAATGACTGGACAACTTAAAGAATGTAATCAGTGTCACTGAATTGTACCTGTAGAAACTGTTGAGTCGGTGTATGTTTTGTCGTGTATATTCTCAACATCGACAACAAAATATATAAAATTAAAAAATAAAAGGCAGCTGGATATTCCTATCTTCCTTTCCACTTAATCTGTTGTGATATATGTTTTGGTTAAAATATTTCAAGAAAACCTAGCCTCGGGCAGATATATTTTTTGAAATGGGAGTACTTTAAGTCTTTTTCAGTTATTATAGATATTCTTATCTGAAACTATGCCAAATTGGACAGGTGGTGGTTTCTTAAATATTAATAACAATGAGGAATCTGAAGCCAAATTAATGAACTTTTTGTATTCTGCTCCATTGACTCAATATTCTATTTTGCCCTTTGAATGTATCTTTTATGCATATATAATTTTACAGTATCATGTAATGGTCTTTGAAAAATACAATCTCTGGATTACAAATGAGTCCCATCCTTAAATCTGTCTTTAAGTCAAATTTGTATGTAAATTGGAACAGTTTTGTATGGTTGGTATCTAACGTCAGTTAGTCAAGTGTTTGTCTTACTATATAGGTACAGTGTTCTTTTCTATGCATTAAAAAAATTTAAAGAAATACTTCCAGATACATTAAATAACACATAATAAAACATCTTTAATATAGTACAGTGATAATGTTTTGATGCACATCTCAAAGAAGCACCTATTATTACAAATAATTATATGTGCCTTTTTCACAGTTGAAGAGATACCTACAGGGCCAATGTACCCAAAATACTCAGAAGATTCTGTTCTGTAAAATCTTTGAGACCAATTGGATACTTCATTGTAGACTCTGAACTAAAAAATCTGCTTTGTACCACTGGGTCTTTTTTCTGCTGAGTTTCTTATTTCTCAGCAGTGGCAGGGAGGGTTGGGGCAGAGGTGTATGGAGGGTAATGAGTGCCCAGGGGCAATCTCTAAGTTGCACCCTCCCTCAATTCGAGAGCCCCCGGGCACTAAATTGTCCACCCTCCCCAATTTCAAGACAAATAAACTTTGATCAGGGTGACACATCTGCAGAAACGCCTTCCCCCTTCTTGTTTGGTTGCTCAGTCAGGAGCCTTTCATATTTATGGCGCCTTGGAATGTCATTCCACACCTTGTTTGGCGCTGCGTTGGACTTGCACCCTGGGGCAAGTGTCCCCATCTGCCTCCTTCTCTACAGGTTGGGAGCATAAGCAGGATGGTGCTGGGGCCAGGCAGATCATTCCACCCTCACCTTCTCACCAGTCCTGTCAATCCTATGCGTACTATGAAGCCCATGCCTCAGGATGCATGGGAAAAAGTACAGCTCAAGATATACTGAGAGCAAGCCTGGGGCCCAAGGGTTGGAGAGTGGACGCTGAGGGAAACCCAAGTCTGTAGTTCTCCGCGGACTCCCAGAAACCACGTGGACATAAAGAGGTCAGAAATCTAAGACTTCCCCCCTCCCTTTCAGCCACCAAAAGGCCAAGAACAGTTGAAATAGCAAAATCCCACATGTAACGTAGGGGAAACAAAAGCTCAGGGAGGTGCTGTCATGGCCCCTGCCTGCACAGCACGTAGGGCCTGTCGGGATGGGTGGGGAGGAGCTGGGCTAGGAGGTGACACCGAGGCCCAGCCATGTGCTCAGCAGGGCGCCCTGACCAATTGTACTCAGAGAACACGTGAATTGCGGAGCCTGCATCCAGCTGCCGGCCGCCACCACCTGCAGGCCTGCGATGCAAAGCAGTTGGGTGGTGCTTGGAGCATGTAGACGGTGGGGCGGGCCCTATCAGAGCTCTGAGGGAGGTGGGTGCATGTGGGCTCTCTGCTCGCTGCTGCAGGGCACCACCGGGCACACCATGTCCGAAGGGGCGCCCCCATCGCCGGCGGCTGCCAAGGACTAACCGAGGGAGAAGCTTGGCCTTTTGTAGGAGCCAAACACCGAGTCAGTTTTTTCCTGATAGGCTTTACAGGAGTTGGTTCTTAACTATGGCTGTAGATAATTCGAAAGTTCGCAACTGTAACCAGGGGACTGCCTGTACTGGCTCACTGAGTTATATGTATCTACCAATATTGACACTTTTTAATAAAAAAATTAAATTTATTAATATTACCACCAATCTCATGAGAAAAATCTTTAGTGGTAGGAATATGTCAAGCTCACATGGGAGGATATTATCTTTCCAAAATTCTAATTTTCACTTAAAATCTTGAATTTTATCACTGACAGAAGTGATCTCATTTTTTCCTTAAGGTGACAAGCTTGCTTTATTAATTTTTAAGAAAACACCTGCCAAAAAGCTCAATCTGTTACTTGTTTTTTTTTTTACAAGTAAAAACAACTTTCAGTGAATAAGCGGCTAGTTCAGCTCTCAAACATACAAATTGCCTTTTACTCAAGATAATCATTTGTAGTTGGATATGCAGCAGAAGTACTTTATTTATACTTTCCATTTCATCACACAGAGTATTAAAAAGACATATTCAAAAGTTATGATTTTTAAAAGTGAAAAAAAAATTACTGCTTCATTTCAAGACATTCTTCAATGAAGTTTGCTTTCTTGTTTTTATAATTTGAGTATGTGCTGGTGAAGAATACAGTGACTACAATTTAAGATTGGTTCATTACCTTGATTCATGATAGGGCACTTTTACCCAAGAGGCTAAGCATTTTTATCCATGATTACTTTTTTACCATCAATGCAAATATCAACCCAGTGGAGAAGGTAAATAATGTTTGGGAATTATTTCAAAAAGAATTTTGACCACAGGGATCCTGGAAACCTCTGGGGTTTTGTAGAATATGCTTAGTGAACAGTTTCTTAGAGCAAGATTGGATCAGATTGCATTTTCCTTAATATATTTCCCTTCAATAACTAAGTACATCTATTCTTCAATTATCTACTATCTTGTTATCCCACATTTTACATTTACAATAGTACGAAATCCACTGTCCAACTATTTCGTGCATTAACAACATAAGTCTAGCAGTAAACTTTTCATGATCAGTTGGACCTACGGTGCCCACTACCTAAGTTTTCCACCTCTTGGGTCCAGAGGGACATATGTGTCCATAGTGATATTTTGTGATCTGATGTGTTCATCCTCCATTTTCAAATATTGCTGATTTTTACATAATGACCTGATCTTTGGAACCTAACCATGTCAGTACAATAAGGAGGAGTGGGTATACTGCAGAATTCCTGTAAACAATTCATAAAAGATTTCTAGTTAAGACTCAAATTAAAAGAAGGAAAACTGAATATGCCGAAGATTAAGTCAGTTACCTATGATCACAGACAAGACTAAAGATAAAATTAAGGCTCATGTCTTCTAGTTATGCCCAAAGTTCCCTCTCCTTTATTGTCTTCTTCTTAATTTAATCTTGTAAAATCAAATTTGCAAAGTCATTATTTTTTTCTTTTTCCCAGCTTCTGACAAACAAATCCTTGATTGATATGTTTCATATTCAGTTCCATAATCTCAAGATTTTTAAGGAACCAGAAATTTATGATAGATTTGTGACAGCAATGTGAAGAAAAAATAATGATGTAATTCAAAGGTGAAACACTGCATAATTACTTCTCAAAATATCTCACTATATATAAAATGCGTTTCTAGGCTACACATGCTATAAGAAAAAGTTTATTTTTTGCTCAAACTGTTACACGTTATCCATCATTTATGGCCATCTGTGAAAATCCAATGCCTTCCTTTATTTTGGCCAGCTGAAAATATAAAAATGAGTTTTTTTCTGAATAAAAACGATTATATTTAGAAATAAAAACTGGCAACAGAATGAGTGAATTTTTGAAGATTTGTAACTTGAAATTGTGTAACATTGTTGCAAGCACACCAATTAAAATTTAAGGATTAATATTCTTTCTTTTGAATAATTTTCTTATGTGTATTCTACAATAAACTGAACAAATATTTAGGGATATTAAACATTATGAGAATGGAAGCATTTACTCACAGAAGCATGTGTGCACGCAGAGTTACAAGTATTAATCATTTCTTTACAGTGAAAGAATTTGCACACTGACAAGACTAATAGCATTCAAATTATAAGAATTTAGGCCCCAAATTAGAATTAAGAAATTATGTATTTTCTAAATAACTAAAAATATCATTTTCACCTTATTTCTAATATAAGGATTTTCTTGAATGCATACCTAGAAAGCTTATGTATTCTTCGTCTCTCTACCATCTTTTTTTTATATAGTGTATGCCCAATAAATGCCTGTCAAATTGAATTTTTTAAATGTACATTTAGAACTTGCCATTTGGTTGTAAGAATAATATTCATATGACCTATGAAGGATGGGCTGTACGATAAAGAATGGATCATTCGGATTTCATTTTCCAGAGCGCATGGCCTTTTTTATATGCCAGCGTAATGGATACACTGGTGCAGGGAAGCTGGGGGATTTTTCTCCTGAGCCTGTTTCATATTTATCATCTATGTTGTCACTGGGTACACAAGGTCCATGCACTTTGTAAGAGGATTTCTGCCTAGAGAGCTATATTTTATTTTTCTGCTAAGATGATCAGTATAAAAATGACACAGTGTTTGCAGCCGGAGTTTAAAAGTAGTTCCTGAAACTAGATCATGTTGTTCTCTGTCTTAATGGAGTCAAGAGTGTAGCTGATTGTTTAATACTTACTCCAGTTGTATAGAGATGAAAGCCCTGAAGACTCACTTGACCTAAAATTAATAAGCTGAGCAAAGGAAGGGCAGTTTGCTATCTCTGTGAGTCAGAAGAATGCATGAAAAAGCTACTGCCCAATCTACAATTATATTTATACTGCATAGTAAAGCTGTGTCATTGAGTTTGATTTCAGTGACCTTGTTAACTGAGTTAATTGAAAGATTACTGTGAGGTTTCTTGATATCACAAGATGGGTATTACAAAAAACCGGAACCAGTTGCTGTCGAGTCAATTCCGACTCATAGCTACTCTATAGGACAGAGTAGAATTGCCCCAAGCGTTTCCAGGGAACACCTGGTGGATTCGAACTGCTGACCTTTGTGGTTAGCAGCCATAGCTCTTAAGCACTACATCACCAGCGTTTCCAGATACTACAAACTTAGCATCAATCTTATTGCCATTCACGAAGCATTTAAACAGAATGATATTTTTAGGTGCTCACAAACTCATTCCAGCATTATGGGTTCAAATCAGAAATTAAACTATACCTGTTCCTGAGTATCTAAATAATTGAACCACAGCATTAGTAACAGCGTTTTCACACGTCTGAACATAAGATCTGATCAATTGTGAAATAGGCAGAAAACACAATTACAAAGAAAATACTGCCTTGATTGCTTTCAATGGATTGCAAGTCATTTACCTCCATTGGTTATATTATTAAATGCATATATATCAAGAAAAAAGATAGAAAGGAGCAGTGAGTGAGGACTTTTTTGTTGTTGTTAAACTAGATTCTTTAGTATTTGCAGTCATTTTAATGTGGTATATTTCTTAAGTTAAAAAGATGTTTAGAAAAAACAAACAATGAAAATAGATCTGGTTAAGAAGTGAAATAAAAAGATCGACGACTGAAGACTATTTCTCAATTTTCTTATGACAAAGGATTAAGCTTTGGACAGTCTATGGAATACTGTTTTTTAAATACACTTCCTTAAAATATAAAATTGTATCTTTTTATAGTTTAGTTATGTTTTTACCTCCAAGAAGTATGCTAGAAGTTATTGCCCTATATTATTTAATCACTTAATATTAATATGCAAGCATTCAAATTTTTTTTATTGTAGGGAATCTGAGAAGGTACCATTTGGTGGCAAATGACTTGGAGATGAATTTTGTTTGGCTTAAGATTTTCTCATAGCTGTAAGAACTTTTATATTGACATCATAAATATTAGTGTCAAATTATTCTAACAACAACAACGTTTTTTAATGCACATTATAAGTCTTGTGAGAATATTTTTCTCTTTAGCTACCAAAGATTTAGGGCAAAATTTGTTACACTACTCCAGTGTTGGGTCAAGGGGTGTACATATCTATATGCTAATCTTATCTATCTTAAAGTTTCCTCATCTAATTTCTGATTATCCAACTTATGTAACAATTTTTATAAACATGATATACTTTTATAATAGCCTTAAAACTTTTGTGAAATAAAAATGTGTAAATACAACTTTATTGTATTGGACTGAAAGACCAGTTTAAATCTTTTGGACATATAAAATTATAGTAATATTTTTAAGCTAACCAAACTAATATTTACTAAATACTCTTTTATGTAATAAGTACTCTTCTAAATACTTCCATATCACTTTTTCTTTAATCCTTTCAACACCCCTCAGAAAGATATATGATTTGGTTATTTTACAGGTAATAAAGCCACAAAATTTAACAGGTAAATTCAGTGGCCCTAAGACAAACAATTAGCAAGTGATAAAAATACATCTTTAAGTATTTCACTTCTGCCTCCAAATTCAGTTTTATTCAGCTAGTCTCTACAGTCATCTCGGAGACATCAACTTTCTGCATTCTACTGAAGACCAGTGACAGCCATGGGAGATGTTTACTCTTCTAGGATGAAAACCTTGGTATTATCAAGCCTCACATCATCCAGAACTAATTATGTCTGTCTTTTTCTTTAAAAGAGGGTGCATAGTTACAGGGACCTATAGTATAAACTAATGATAATTCTGTTTGAGAATTCTTTTCTAAGAATAAACCTAAAACCTTAATTTCAGTACTATGTATGCAGCATGGAATTATTTTTGTTCAATACTTATGACCAGACACCTGTCTCAAAGCCTGGGGGAACAATAGCTCAGGTGGACCCCCTGAACCATCTGCCACTGACATTCTCAGGCTTTGCTGGGTCATCATTCCTGGAAGTTATATTACAAGTCTTCTACGACCCACCACTTCAGGCCAATCAGATCACATGAGCAACTGCATGTGATTTCAGACTGAACCTTTTCCTAAAATGGAAATGTCAAATTGAGTGTGAAGCTGGTGATAAGTATATCAAATACTTGAGGAAAAGAAAACAATTCTAAGATATTAACATGAGAAAACTAACCATACACTTTTTGATTTTTCATGAAAATGCACTGTTGCTTCAGACAACAATCTCATGTTATCTTGAAGCACTCAATGCATTAAGTCCAAGAACTGTTCACATTAACTCTTTGGGAAGAAGCTTTGTCTCGGGATCTTAATTATGTAAATGTTATTGGCTTTATAAAAGCCCAGGTAGGGGTTGTTGTTAGGTGTCGTCTAGTTTGCTACGACTCATAGCAACCCCATGCCCAGGCCTGTGCAATCCTCACAATATTTGCTTTGTTTGAGCCCATTATTGCGGCCACCGTGTCAATGCATCTCACCGAGGGCCTTCTCCTCAGGGTAACCTGACAGTTAAGCACCCTATTTGCTAGTGAAATTTTTGAAGTTTGTAGAACAATCCCCCCCAAAAAAGATCTTTTTGATCTTACATAATATCTTAAAAAAATACCCAGTTTATTTTAAAATTCAACTGCACTAATTACAGTTCCGCATTAAATGAATTGATAGATTTTTTTTAAGAAAAAAAATGAGTCTTCATTGATCTCCTTTAAGATTAAAAAAAAAAAAAAATCATACTTCTACTTTTAAATCTTAATGCCCCAACCAAGTGGTCTGACTGAAAGGTAGTACAAACTACTAATGGCGACGTGTATCAGTTCGTTAAACAAAGTTCGTTAGAGGATATTATTTAATAAAAATTGCTGGATTTTTATTGCTCAATATGTCACTATGTGCACAGTCAGTACTACTGAATTGTTAATACTACAGTGGCCTAAGACTTGCCTCAATTGTATTCATCAAAACTTAAAGTGCTGTTTTTCCTATATCTGGAATTTTGATCACGTCTATTTTTAGATCTTGCTTTTTGGCTAGGGTCATGGATTGAATAGTGTCCCCCGAAAATACCTGTCTACCTGGCTAGGTCGTGATTCCCTCGTATGCCTGTATAATTGTCTGCCATTTTATCTTCTGATGTGATTTCTCTATGTGTTGTAAATCCTATCACTATGATATAATAAGATGGATTAGTGGCAGTTATACCGATGAGGTTTAAAAAATTAGATGATGTCTTAAGCCAATCTCCTTTTGTAAGGGGGTAGGGGAGAGCTTGCACTCGGGCAGAGGAAGAGGCAGGGGGTGCTGACAGTCCTCAATAAGACAATCCCAACAAAGGAAGAGAAAGGGGGTGGCGACATTCCTCAATAAGATGGTCCCTACATAGTTAAACTTTAAGCCAAGGAAATGAGCTTTACAGGGGCCTTTCATTTGATAAAGCCCTTAACTTGATAAAGTCCCTAACTTGATAAGATCTCTAACTTGGTAATTGAATCTTAAGCCAAGGAAATAGTCTTTGTAGGGGGCTCTTGTCCTGGCTTTTAAATGTTAATAGAGATAGATCAAGAGAAAAAAAGGAGTATAAAACCCTAAGAAAATGACTATGGGGCACTCAGATTCTTTCTCTATCTCAGTAGCCTGCTTGATGCTCCCTAGTCAAGTGTACTTTTACTATTAACCCTCTGCTTGCTAATAAACCTCTGCTCACTTGGCACTATTTGTCTCAGTGTTTGAATTCTTTCCTTCACTGAAGACAAGAACTGAGGCCATTCTCTGGTAATACTTTGAGATATAAGAGGAGTGAGCAGAGAGACATGGGAAGCTCATACCACCAAGAAACCAGCATTGAGAGCAGAGTGCATCCTTTGGACTTGAGGTTCCTGTGCTGAGATGCTCCCAGACCAAGAGAAGACTGGTGACAAGGACCTTCCTCCAGAGCTGACAGAGAAAGCCTTCCTCTGGAGCTAGAGCCCTGGATTCAGACTTGTAGCCTACTGGACTGTGAAAGAATAAGTGTTTCTTCGTTAAATTGTATCATCCCTGTTACAGCAATACTAGGTGACTAAGACAGCCAGGAATTATGAGGTGATACCTAGGTTGCTTCTTTATTTGATATTAGTGATTGGGGGCGGGGGGGCAATGAGCTGCTATGGTGTCAATGTGTGATTAATCACAACAGCATCTCTCTACTTTTTGGATACACTCACCTGAAGGATTCGTTAGAGTTCCAAATGGAAGAAAGCAGCAGCAGCTCATTCTGTGAATTAGAGTGATTAGGTACTTCATCTTTGATTAAAGCCTTCTGTTAGCTAAGGAGAGAAGAGTGTTACTGCAAAACGCAGACTTGAGCCGCAGGTCGCAAAGCCAATACTGAGACAGGAGGAAGTAAGCAGCAAGAAGGCTTTGTTGAACACCAGTGTACGAGAGGCAGAGAGGGTTAAATTTCTCTCAAATTCTGTCTAAACCTAGAGGACTCATTGAAGAGTTTATATAAGGGGAAGGTCAGGGTTTAGAGGTTTTCAGGAATGTTGGTTTTTCTTTGAGCTAGACACAATGATAAAGTGATCTACTATTGAAGTCCTGCAAGTCTCTTCATGCCATCCTGAAGTTCTGCAAGTCTCTTCATGTCATCCCGGTTTCTGTCACAAGACAGATCTAAGCTTTGTTCAGCTACCTCGGTTTTGTGTATTTTTTCCTTGGGAGAGGAACATAGTTTAATCCGCAACTAAAAACTGATCACCTTATTTTTCTTTAAAGGAACGATTGTGGGACAGATTCCAGAGCAAGTAATTACATTTCAAAGACAAGCTTATACAGTTATACTAAAACATTGGAAAATATATTCTCTCTACTTCAATTCTAAAACACTAAAAAAAATATGTTTTCTCTACTTCAAGAGCATCTTGGTTAGCATAGAGTAAATGTTTCTATCGTTGGTTTTATTTTGTGAGAATAAATTGATTTCTGATAGGGTTAGTCTAAGTGAATAAGAATTTGTTGAATATCTGATCACCTCACCTGTATTGCTATTTAACTAGAGCTATTTTTTTATTTTTTTTTTAATGCATATTATCTCTTTTTAATGATTTATTAAGGAGCCCTGGTGGTGCAAGGGTTAACCTCTCAGCTGCTAATTGAAAGGTTGGCAGTTCAAACCCACCCAGCAGCTCTGCAAGGGAGAGCCTTTGCAATCCACTTCCAAGAAGGTTAACTAAAAAACAAAAACAAACTCATTGCGGTAGAGTCTGTTCCAACCCATAGGGACCCTATACGACAGTGTAGAGCTACCCCGTAGGGTTTTCGATACCGTAAATCTTTAAGAGAGCAGACTGCCATGTCTTTCTCCTGTGGAACTGCTGGTGGGTTCAAATCGCTGACCTTTGGGTTAACAGCTGAGTGCATAACCACTGCACCACCAGGGTTCCTTCCCTAAAGACTACAGCCAAGAAAACCCTGTGGAGAAGTTCTACTCTGTCACTTGAGTCTGCTGTGAATGGGAATCAACTTGACAGCACCCAACAACAACAAGGATTTATTGAATTGTGTTTTATACAATTTTTACACTTCTATGATAAAACAATAGAACATTAATGTCCACTTTTTATTATTAAAAAGACATTGTAAATGTTTCATTAAAATATTCAGTTGCACTATAGACTCTTTTGGTCCTTGAAATGTCAGTATGTTTCTACATTTGACAGGCAAAGGCATTTTTGAGAGATACCCACGATAAGCACAGCAGTCTGGTGGTTAAAAATTTAGGAATAAAGATTTTTGACAAGCTTTAGAAGCTTACTGCCTATCTCCCTGACAGTAGTAGTTATAAAAAATGATGAAATATCACTGTAGAAGCTAATGGAGACTGTAGCATCATAAAATGTAGAAGTCATACTTGACTATTGCTAATATTAATTGTCCTTGGAATAAAAAAAAATGTAAGAACATTTAAATTGGGATTTGGTAACTAAAAATAATTAACTATAAAAGAGTGTATTGAATTATAGGCACCCCAATATCAAGATTTCAAATGGAGAAAATGAGATATAGAGAGAATTAATGAAGGAGAGGTAGAGAAGATAGTGTTACGGATTGAACCATATACCCCGAAAATGTGTATTAACTTGGATAGGCCATGATTTTCAGTATTGTGTGTTTGTCCACCGTTTTATGATCTGTTGTGGTTATCCTATGTGCTGTAAATCCTAACTGCTGTGATGTTAATGAGGCAGAATTAGAGTCAGTTATGTTAACAAGGCAGGACTCAATCTACAAGGTTGGTTTGTATGTTAAGTAAATCTCTTTTGAAATATAAAAGAAAGAATTGAGCAGGGAGGAAATTCCTCATACCACCAAGAAAGAAGTGGAGGAGCAGAGCATACCCTGTAGACCCAGGGTCCCTGTGTTGAGAAGCTCCTAGATCAGGGGAAGGTTGATGACAAGGACTTCCTCCCAGAGCCAACAGAGAAAGAAAGCCTTCCTCTGAAGCTGTTGCCCTGAATTCAGACTTCCAGCCTCCTAAACTGTGAAGAACAAATTTCTGATTTTTAAAGACATCCATGTGTGGTATTTCGATTATAGCAGCACTAGATAACTAAGATGGATAGATAGATAAAGAATTCAGAAGCTTTTGTGAGAATTAAAAATTTCAAAACCCACCAGGTTCACTGAGCTCCAGATTCAACTATTATCCATGATTGTGGGTTTATTTTATTTTTACAGAACTTTGATTATACAAAGTTGAATAAATATGTTGATGGAACATGAGGCCAATGCAAAAATTTAACCCAGAAATACTCTTTGAGATACAAAATTCCTGTCGTGTAAAACATGACATGTCATCTCTCTAGAATTGACTGAAGTAGGGTATGGAGTTCTATAATTCCATAGGGAAAGTAATATAACAGCTATTAAATAACATGATTCTTAAATGACATTTTTTTACAACTAGTAAGGATTTTTAATTGATGTATTTAGCAGGCATTAAACAGCTTTCTACACTCTTGTCCATTTAAACAGCTTTCTACACTCTTGTCGGTTGGGAGGTGGTTGTCTAGTGCCCCATGCTGTTATCCCATATGGCAAAACTGTCCACACTCAAAGTTCCTTCCATTTGGACCTGATCAAAATCCCTGACTAATTTAGACTTGCAAGTGGAAGTGCTGTAAAGAAAGATGAACAAAATATCATACCTAAGGTAAGTCCTCCTCCACCTTTCTGTCGCTTAGATAAACAGGTAGCCATGTTCTGTTTAAGGACTAAGGCCATGATGATTTTTCTTTATGAGCTATTTGAGATCAGATGAAACATTGTTTTAAAAGTCCTCTAAGAGTAGTGGACACTTCACAATGAAAACTTTATGAGTAGAACAGAAAGTCTTGTCTTAACTGCTAGAGTTATTCTGAGAGGATCGAATAGAATAATACATGTGAGAGCAGTTAATAAATAGTAAAATCGAGCACAATATAAAGTATATAAAGTAGTAGTAGTACTTTTATATCATTGTGATGAATCGTCCTAAAAAAGAACTTAAACAGCAGCAGTGAGATATGGTATTAAGAGCTCAGGATTTGAAGAGGAATCATTTCAGTTCAAATCCCAGGTCTGAACATTGTTAGTTATTTTCTTCAGGGAAGTGGAGATCATGTTAATGAAGTGATGGCTGCTATTCAGAGAAAATTCGATAAAGCATTTAAATATACAGCTTCCATCAGTTAGCACAGTCCCTGACACATTTTGGCTACTCAATAAATATTCAATGAAAAAAGCTTTAAAAAAACACCAATGAAAAAATAAAACCTCCTTTCTGCCTAAAGTTGCGGAAATAGATTAAAAACAAAAAACTAAAGCCTTCTTTGAACTGATATCTGGTATGTCTTTATTAAGTCATATTTGTATCTTGTCACTACCGTGGACTGAAGAATCAAAATACAGTTTTGTCACCGTTAGAAAAAAAGAAACATTCTTCCTGTTTTAAAATCATGCCTGTGTTTGTGAAGGCGGCAGATGGCGGAGCAGAGGGACGAGATGGCACACATATATTATCAAGTACACAGCACGTAAATCAAGAGTCTTTTAAAATCCAAGTTTTACTTAAGAATGACTTGATCCAATGCAGTGTAAGTTATGACATTTCAAGCATAAAATATGACTGTTAATAGAATGATCTCTTTGATGTTGTTTTGCAAAAACTATGCAAGATAAATGATGCGCAATGCATAAATTATGGATATCCAGCCCAGGTAGTTAATACTATGTGGATGGTAATGAGGTCCTGATTTAGAGGAATACTTCTTTCCACAAATTAATCTTCCTTTTGAGGACTGAGAAATCTTCGCTGAAGGGATGAGGGAAAGACGATCTACCATTGCTGAATTTTATCCATGCTTGACATTATAACATCTTGCCACTAGAGCGCATTGTTGCTCTTCCGGTAAGATTCCAAGATTCATTTCCTTTTCTTTCCCTCTCTCACTCTCTTTTTTTTCATCAATCTCCTAGTTGCTGATAGTCCTTTCTGAAAAATATCACCTTCTAAAAGTATATCTATATTTAAGAACAAAAATATTCCACGGCTGGAATCTTTTAAAAGCGTGTTAGAATGTCTGAACCAAGTGAATCTGATAACCTCTTAACCTTACAGAGTAATTTGCACAGTATCAGACTGGTAAACAAATAGTTTTAATTAAACACACTATACCATGTTTATCAAAAATTCTAAATAGTGTATTTGCAAATAGCCTCTAAGCTTCAACAATTTAATGAAAAATACTAAAAGATTCTGCCATATGTAATTTGGACTATTTGAAAATAGTTTTTATTATAATTTCTACTAAACTAATCCTTAATCCTTTCAATGAGAGTCACATAAAATCTGAATGCCTTTTTTTTTTTTTTTTTTGTGAAACCATATCCGAGATCTGTGGCCCAGAAGGAGATTTTTAGTTCTTGATTTTACATGTAAAGTAACTGAAGGCCGCCCCCACCGGCCCACCCAATTAAGAGTTTCTCACCTTGAAGTTGCAGTTTGAAATACATAAATTTATTTAGTAATGCATGAGAAAAAGATTTACAAAGAGGTGATCATAAGTTCCTTCCACCCTCTGTTTCATCCTTTTTCCTTTGCACATGTCAAATCGGTAGTTGCCCTTGCTGCCTTCTTAATCACTGAAACAGTCTGCACCACAGCTCCAACGTTAGGTCAGTTCAGAAATGATTCTCTTCGTCAGAACTCAAAATTCATGCTGTGTGTGTGTGCTGTAGCTGTCCTGGATTCTGCTAGATAACATCCCAAGGGAATTAATTTCTCATGGACAGAAGCCCCAAAGAGAATGTCCAGAATACTTTTAGTTTGTCCATGTTTACACTAAGTCACTGATTATGAAGTCACCATGGGTCACACAAACCTTCAAGTATCTGATTAAATCATAGAATCTCTTCCCCAAGGAACGCTTCCACTTAGAATTTTCCAAAGCCTGCACATAAAGCAGCCCAAGGTAAATTAAGGCCCTTCATCTAAGACTTCCCTAACTTGTTGCATAAATAAATACTCAACCTACCCAACTCATTCAGGGCCTCTTTCATTTTCTCAGTATGCCTTGAATTAAAAAAAAAAAAAAAAAAAACCTCAGAAATGAGTGTGCGTGCCACACACACAAGTACATAGAGCTCTCCCTTAGCATGCAATGCATTTACGATAGCACACATCATAGTAGAACACAACACTCATAACCTGGTTCCTCCAGCAACAATTAAGCCTGCGTTTGCTCCCACCTCACCTCGGAAACAAACCTTGGTTGCCAAGACCACCCCTCTCTGTCCCCATCTCATGGAGACTCGGCCTCTTCAGCAAACCAAGAAAAAGCTTTCCTTCTTCTCTGCCCTCTGCTTCACTGAGATAGAAATCTGAGCATTTCTCTTATAAATCTTCAACTCCTCAAAGGTACAATAACGTATACTTAAATTGTTTACGTGCTTTTATAATAAGCCAGGCTATGAAAAGGAATTGGACTGAGAATTTAGTTTCGTAGTTCAATAACTGGTTAGGTAACCTCCCTATTTTTTGCCTGGTTAATTTTATATGCTGAAAGAGTTCCAAGAAATACAGGCAGGGTAGAGGCTAGGAGAAGGAAGATGGACAATGTAATTTGAATGAGAAAGATGTACAGTGATACTTTTCCTTTCAAATTACCTGACAATTCATGAGACATGGGTTATATATTAAGGAAAGGATGTAGTCCAAGACAGCATATTCCTGCCTGCCTGGGACTGTCTTAGATAAATGGACAGCTTTCTATACTGTGGAAGTTAGATATTATATTCAAGATAAAGGATTTGACTGACAGATCAGTATCTGCGAAATACTTGGCATATCAATATCTTCATGCAAATTAGGGCAGCCATTCTGAAGTCATTAGCTGAACTTTTGGTTGGGGGTAGGCCTGTATAACTAAAAGCAGGAGTGCTTAAGAGCTCAACATTTCCACAAAAAAACACACAGATCAGAGAAGCTACACATTGAAAACAACATAAAATAAATGTGAAACAAGTGTCAGTGAAAACCATTGAAATGTTTCTCTCCTGTGAATTGTTTTATGAAATATAGAATCTTCCAAGCCTTTTTTTACTTTGTAGAGTGTGTAATTGTAATGAATTTTAATGATAATTGTATTTGCATGACAACTTAAAAAAATTAAACGTTCATCAAATATTAAAGAAGATGGTTATCACTAATGTGTCATAGTAATTGGATTTTCCTTTGTCTTTTCGTTTCTAATTTATGTCTTGCAAATGCTTTACTTAGCATGTTTCAATAATCACACACAATTTTTTGCACAAAATAACGGTAACCACTATTCTAATATATATATATATATCAGATTTAAGTTATTTTCTAAGATAAAGAACACACTTGTCCTAGCTGTTTCTCATTGCACTGTCTTCTTTTAAATCCTTCCCCCAAGTTTCAGCCAATGCTTTGGAATTCAAAACCCCTCCACATTTTTTTGAGTTTCATCAGTTTTGTTTTTACTCTGAAATATGTTTTAGACACAAAGTAAAAATTTACCCAACTTCAATACAGAGAATCTGGTATGGTCGTTCTTATCACACTTTGCCCTTCTTTTTAGTATAGAATGCAGCTTGGTGGTTCGTGACTGGAAGTGCTTGTCTCCCTGGAACAATTCTTTATAATGGGGATTGATGCCTATGTAAATACAGTGTGTACACTTATGCAAGCAGCCATTAACCTTTAAACTTATCCAGCTCCTCCTGAGCACAATCATTTACTCGGTCTCATCAAGTTAACATTAACTGAACCCTTATCATGTGCAGACTTTGTGGAAATATTTACCAATGAAAATGTTTATTTGGCTTTCATGCTCTATAATCTATTCACTTACAACTTATTTTCTTATGACTCAAGAATCAAAATTATATCTTCTTACAGTTTACACTAAATTTTTGTGGTGTTCTGCTTTCCTTGTACAGAAGACACTAATTTCCCTATCTGTTGTGTAGCATTGTTGCAATTTCCTAGGTAATGTAGCCCCAAAGTCTACTCTTATTTAAAATATGCATATAAAATTGTAAAGTAATATTCTTTGTTTTGCTTCGTATTGTATCATGAGAACATGATTCAAGTTGTGTGTGTGTGTTCGTTTGTGTATGTATTTGAAGAAAAATTACACATTTATTTAGTAATTAATATAATAAACATTGGAGTCTCTATTCATCAGCAGATTAGCTAGCGGTTCTATTCCTTGAACAAAAAGGATGAAAAAAAATTTACTGTGCAATTTATTTTCAAATGTTCAAATGTGAATGATCTTTATTTATTTATTTGTGCTTTATGTACAATCATTTCTTTTCCATCTAAAATCAACACTCCAGAATAATGCAACCAATTTCATGGCTATCACACTTTACTGACAAACTAAAATAATCTATCTAACAAAATAAACAAATTTAATGACAGACTCCAATGATGTTTGTTGTTGTTGTTAGGTGCCACAGAGTCTAATCCAACTCCTAATGATCCTATAGGACAGAGTAGAGTTTCCTAGGGGCACTTTCTGTTTCATACTTTTTTCTTTGCACAAGTCAAATCAACAGTTGCTCTTGCTAAGCTGAAATCTTTCCAGGAGCTGATCACCAGTGCTTTCCTCCCACAGTGGCTGATGCTTTCGAACTGCCAACCTTTCAGTTAGCAGCCGAGTACTTAACCATTGTGCAGCCAGGGCTCCTCCAACAATGTTTACAGCTCTTAAATTATCATAATCATCATCTCACATGTATTTATAGATACCTCAAAGTTCTTCAAAAAAAATCTCTAGCTTATAGTACTCTTTCCCTTTTACTTTCTCCTCAACCAAGTGAACTGGCCATTCAATTTACAACAAACTGCCAGTCCAGAAACTTAGGTGTTATCTATGAGTTTACTTATCTCCACATCTTCATCTCCAAATAGCCAATCTTTGAAGCTCTCTTGAACTTAACTCTTCAGCCTTCCTCCCCAACACTTTTCTAGCTTGGGTTCCCCTCTCCTTCCCTCTGGTTTACTGTAGTAGTCTCCTAATTTGTCTATAGCGTCAAAAAGCTTCCAGACTTGAGCAGGCATTTTACCGAAGGAGATGAACAGACAACAAATAAACACATGAAAAAATGTTTAACATAATTTGCCATCAGTGAAATGCAAATTAAAACGGTAATGTTATATCACTATAGACCTATCAGAATGGCTAAAATAAAAAAAAAAGTGTAAATATGAAATGCTGGCAAGGATGCAGAGAAACGGGATAACTCATGCATTGCTACTGAGAATATAAAATAAAGGCAATCTGGAAAACAATTTAGCAGTATTAAAACTAACCATGCAAATATCATGCAACCCAGCAATTATACTGCTGGGCATTTACCCAGAGAAATGAAGACTTGTGTTGACACAAAAAACCAGTGGGTGAATGTTTACTATGGCTTTATTTGTAATTGTCATAATCTAGAAACGATCTACATGTTCTTCTATGGACAAATGACTAAACAAACAGTTTACAACCACACCATGTAATACTACTCAACAATAAAAAAGGAACAAATTGAATTCATGATTTCTCCCATCAAATCTTACTCTTCTCTCATTTACTGTAGTTAAGGGCATCACCATTCATACTTGCTCATGGCAGAACGTATGGAGTCATCCTACTCCCTGGGCTCTTCTTCAGCACACACATTTATTTGGTTAGCAGACCCTGATGATTGTACCACCTAAATGTTCCACTTTTCTCTCTCCTTCTTTATATCCTAAAGCCACAGCTTTGGGTCATCAATAACCTGGGCTACTAATCTCCTCAGCTCTACACAAATCCCCAACCCAATCCATCCTCCATACTCCAGTCAAATGGTCTTTCTAAAGTAGAATCTAATCATGCTATCATTCCTCAGTTTAAAATATTTCAAACCACTTCCCCATCTCCTCTCCACCCCATTACAAAATGATAAACTAAAATTCTTAGCATGAGATACAATGACTTTTATGGTCCAGCTCCCACTTTACTCTCTAGACTCACATTTATCCACTTTCCTTTATACATCTCAAGCTCCAAATACTGTAAGCTTATGTATACCTTTGTATTTTTTCAAAATTCACTGTCTCATTTCTCTTCCTGGAATGCTCATCCTCACACCACACCTTTATCCTCAATACGTGAGACTACATGATCTCAAAAACTGAACAGAAATACACCTTCTGAAGAAAAACCTTTGGCTTTACCTTAATCTTAAACTGACTTAAATTATGCATCTGTCAGTTTCCATAAATATACCAGTACCACTTGCCATCAAGTCAGCTATGACTTATGGTGACCCTATGTGTGTCACAGTAGAACTGTACTTCGTAGGGTTTTCAATGGCTCATTCTTTGAAAGTAAGTCATCAGGTCTTTCTTCCGAGGAGTCTCTGGAAAGACTCAAACCTCCAAATGTTTGCTTAGCAGCTGAGCACATTAACCATTTGTGTCATTCAGGGACTCCATAAGTATAAATGCCTGCAGATATAAAAGCTATAATAAAGCAAAAGGTACAGAAAATGTGACTTAAATACCTTTCTGTATTAGAATATTCAGAAAGTCAAGAGGATTAGGAATCTACGAATATTGTAAATCATAGGTACAAAGCTGATGTGGAGCTACAAATGCAGCGAATCTCCAGGTACTTGATCTTTAAATTAGAAACTGAGTTGAAAGAGGCGTTATCCATGCTTGACTGGCATGCCCACGATCACTTACAGTAACACTTAAATGAAAAAGTCCAAGGCAGTTTATTATAGTCCTTTCCTTAATGATGTCAATCATTTTAAGTTAGTAATGGTGCTTTAAAAAATGGCAGTTTTCAGGAGCAGGGCAAAAAACACTGAAAGGACTTGAATCAAAAAAGCTCATTATACCGCGTGCTGTAAAAATGAGCAGTTCAGATTTCATTTCATGTCATTTGTGAAGAAAATAGAATATAGCTTCTATAACGTATTTCACAGTAATAACATTATTCATGATGGATGAATAAAACTAGAAAATTTGGTGTATTAATGTGTGTCTTGTCTGAATAACAGCTAAAGGGTACTTGTGCTTTCAATTAGTATCATTGCCTTTATAGAGAGAGTCAAGTGCCACCAAATAGCACAGCGAGGTGAGCTGACAATTCTTCAATTCATTGGTTCAATTACACACCCAAAGAGCCACTTTGAGTTTCAGATTCAAAATGGGTTATTTACACTGACCAAATTAACCCTTTCAGTGCTAAATCTCCACACTGTGGACCTAAAAAAAAAAAAAAAAGACCTAACTTAGTCTTAAATACACCTACGAATCATTTGAAAAATCTCTCTGTCTCAAATTTCTATTTTCCTGACATAAGAAAAAGAAAGTTTCCATATATGTTTTGCTTACCACTACTTGATCTGAGACATTTTTGTTTAGATAGATGGTACATTGCTTGATCATGCATTTTAGAAATGGAATAAAGAGTCTTTTATCAAAATTAATTTTTTTGCAAAAAAAAACAAATCTGAATTTTCTACCATTTTAGTGTTCCCTGACAGTGTTGCGTTCTGTTGTACGTAGGGTCGCTGTGAGTCAGAACTGACTCGAGGGCATCTAACAACAGCAAGCATATAGTGCCATGTATACATGTTTTCTAAGTAACAAATTATTTATTAGAATTTAAGTTGAATTTATTTTTTAAAAAGGATAATGTATTTCATGATATATCTTAAAAAGCTAGACTCAATTAGAAATACTGTTGGGGAAGAGAATATTTCAATAAGAAATTCTTACATTGTACAAAGAATACCAAATTTTATGGGTTGAATCACATCCTCCCAAAATATGTGTTGTAAATCCTAACCCCTATACCAGTAATTATAATCCCATTTGGGAATTTTTTTTTTTCAGTCATGATAATTAGACTGTGTTAGTGTAGGGTGTGTTTTAAGTCGATCTCTCTTGAGATGTAAAAGAGCAGATTAGACATAGAGAAAAAGCAGTGATGGAAGAGGATAGATGTCACATCACATGAAGATCATCAAGGAGCCAAGAAGCAGGGACTCTCCCCAGAGTCTACAGAGAGGGAAAGCCCTTCTCTAGGGCTGGTGCCCCGAATTCAGACTTCCAGCCTGCTAAACTGTGAGAGAATAAATTTTTGTTTGTTAAACCCAACCACTGTGGTAGTTCTGTTATAGCAGCAGATACCGCATATTAGCAAGTACCTACTTGCTAAATTTTTCTAAGTTTACTTGCTAATTTATTTGCTAAATTTTGATAAATATGTCAGAAATACACTTCAAAATAATAAACACATAAAAATAATCCAGATTACGGTGGTATTAATTTTTTGTTTGTTTGTTTTGAAGTAACCCCATGAGTTCAGAATAAGATTATCATAGGAATGTCGTTTTGGACACAGAGCCAAGGCCAAAGGAAAAAAGAAAAGAAAAGAAAGAACCAGTAGATGTCTGGAAGTGCCATATCTAACAAGGCCTGAGGTGGCGCTAAATACCTGTGTTAGGAGATTCCACATTATGCCCCACAATCGTGTCTTTGCTAAAATATTTCCTCTGAGTCAGTACTGTCTCTGTGGAAATTGTATGCTCGCTCAAAGCCTTGTTAAAACTATCCTCCGTATTCATTTTGAAAGCATCCTTTACCATTTCAGCCAGTACTGAACTTTACTAACTCTGTGCCCCTGAAGCTCATAGAGTGTGAGATACAAGCACAGGGAAGTGCTGTTTTATATTGCCAATCCCTGATCTTTACCTCATTATGTTGTACTGTTACTTATAGCGTAATTTGTTCTGTCTTCTCAACTAGGCTCTAAGTTTCTGAAAGCACTGATTGTATATTTTACTTCTTTTATATTTCTATATGGTTAGCAGTGCCCTGGTCCTCACTATCACATCAATCAATTATATATTCTTCATTGCTCTTACCACCCTCTGAACTGACCCTGCTCACCCATTTATTTATTGGCATTAGTTGTATCCCCCTGCACTAGAATGTGAGCTTAAGACTGCAGGGACCTTGGCTTCCGTGGTTCCAGCAGTTTCCTTAATTCTTTTGTATGCCTGAAACAGTTCTTGTTACAGAGTAGGCCCTCAAACATTTGTTGAAAGAATGAATGAGCAGAGATCTGATTAGGTAGTAGCTGCTTATACATAAAGGCTCACTTGAGCAAAGGTTGAGGAACAAGTGTTCTAAAAGTCCAGGCCCAGCAAAGCACAGGAAAGAGATCCCACGAAGTGGGATCAGAAGACCTGGGTTCAAGCCCCAACTCTCCCCTTCATCAGCTCAGTGACTTGGGCTCTTACATTTTCTTAGCCTAATCTTTATCTGCAAAATGAGGCTAATAACATAATATATTACCAATAGATAGAAAAGGTCATCATGTTTGGTAAAGTACAAGGTCAGCGAAAATGAGGAAACTCTCAATAAAATAGATTGACACAATAATCACAATGGACTCAAACATACCAAAGATCTTGAAGATGACAAAGGACCTGGAAATATTTTGTTCCACATAGGCTGCCATGAGTCGGAGCTGACTCAATAGCAACCATCAAGAACACTGAGAACAATACTCTCGAAAGACAAGTATGTGAAAATATTTTGGCAACTGTAAGGGGCTATGTATTGTATCTATACAATGCTTACATGTTGTTACTTGTGCTTTCTGAATCCATTTCTCTTAAATTGACTCTCTCTAGCGTTTTAATAGATGTTAATAGGTAGATTATCTTTATATGTATAGAGAAGCGAGCAATTATTCCTTGGAGTTTTGTGAAAGATAATGTTTTAAGTATATGTGAAAATATCATTAACGTGTACAGTTTAAAGTTAGAATCAGTATTCACTTCTCGTCCATAGATGGCAGCAACATACCAAAACTCATGTAGCTTCAGAGCAGAAGCAGTGAAAAAGTTATCTGTATACTAAGTACCATGTTTTCTTAATAAAGTACATGAAAATTATTTAAGAAGAACTATACCATCAATAAAAGGAGCTCTGGTGGTGCAGTGGTTAAGCACTCGGCTGCCAACAGAAAGGTTGGTGAGAGGAAGATGTGGCAGTCTGCTTCCATAAAGATTAAAAAAAAAAGATTACGGCCTTGGAAATCCTATGGGGCAGTTCTACTCTGTCTTATAAGGTCACCATGATTTGGAATCGACTCCACAGCAATGGGTTTGTTTTTTTGGGGGTTTGTAGCATCAATAGAATATAAACAAAAATAAGGAAAACAATTCTCTACAGCCAGCCTCAGTCCTTTATTCTGTGAACTAAAGAGTTTCTTCAGTTTGCCCAGCATGGGAGTCTTTGTCATTTTAACTGGATGTCACAATAGATACTGATAAAAATAAAACTCTTTTAAGACAATAGCAATTCAAAACAATACCAAGAAAATGCCCCGTCTGTCAGTAGTGGCTATTAAAAATGTATTAATACATGCATGCAGTTTTCTTTTATGTGTTTAAGAAATTAAAATGACTGGAAAGCACTTACACCCAGAAACCTTTTTTGTAAGGGAAGAATGAGGGAAAGTGAAGAAAGGAGGTTTCCAGATTTAGACACTGAAGACAAAGCAAACCAAGAGCAATGGGCCCCGGGGGGAGACAAGAAAAGCTACAAGACCAGATTGAACTGGAGGGAAATATAATAAATCTAAACAATGCCTTGGACTGACTCTCAGAGTACAAAACATAGTTTGGTCAACTATTGAATTTTCTGTCTATAAAATTCCCAGTAACATGTGAATCAGTTGGTTCCTTTATTTCCCCTTTCCAAATTAAGAGTTCAGTATGAATACTTCAGAAAATTATGCCTATGTAGAGAGTTCAATTGTATTAAAAAGATATATTTCCATTCAACATCAAAAATTAAAAAAGCAGTGCAAAATTCCTCTATTGTTTAAAATAGAGCATTTAAAAATAACGTTTTGGTATTGAAAGTATTTTAGTGCTTGATTTGAATGATCTGAAGGAGAGATTTCCACTTAAAGAATAGAGTTTGGAAGGAGAGAGAGAGAAAGAGACATAAAACTGCCTAATACGAGGCTAAAAGTGGAAGAAGCCAGTGGAAGAAAAGGGACTGTTGGATTACAGTGCCTCCCAAGTTTCAAAGCAAAATTCCAAAACAGCTTACAGATGTGGGATTTACTCATATCAGGGGTAGGTCTTTTAGTACCAGGTTGCTTAGTTCTTTGACTCTAACAAAAATCCTAAATCCTGTAAATCCTCTAAGGCCTACTATCTAATTATATTGAGTATCCTGCATGTCTACTCAATAAAAACTACCTTATTATTTAATGACTTGACTTTAGAGTCTTTGAAGACTAGGTTCTACTATGCTGGAAATAAATTTAAAATGTTACTTTTCTTTTGCTATTGTTTCTAATTTTGACGTTTATGTTCCATTTCATCATTCCAGGACTTACTATAATTACGCATTTTCCTAAATGAGCATTGTTTCCGGAGTTCCAGCAATATAGACTAAGAAACTGGCCTCTTCCCCAAACTTGTGTTATTTTTTTTTTCCTTGTTTTGCCTCCTATGGTGAAAAGTCTTTTCTAGTACAGCAAAACACAGTTTCATGCTATCAGCCTCCTATTCTTATAATTACATTAAATCATAGACAATTAAATCACCAATACACACAAGGTTTTAGAATTATCCTTCAAGAGGAGATAAAACTAACAGGTACAGGAAAATAGACACGGTATCTAAAAACTGCTAAGATCTGGCACGTATTTTAAATTTTCAATTAGGTATAAGCTTGGGTTTTTTAAATTTGTATTTTCCTAAAATCAAATGTACCAGAAAACATCATCATTGTTGCTGCATGAAAAAGTGATGACAGAAGGGAATCTTTTTGGAAACTACTTTGTCTTTTGGTAGACAATATTTTGAAGAAAACAACAACAATAACAAAAATCCTTTGTGTTTCTCAATGAATATAACCAATACTCAATGGAATAAAAAGGTAAAATCCAAAATGAACATTTTGCACCCTGTGAAGTTTTTTTCAAACTACCTCCCCAACTGCTTTAGGGGAAAAAATAGTTGATAAATATTGTTTCTTTTTCTTTTTTTTTTTTTTTTACTATATAGAGATAGTGGAAAGAATGAGGTAACCTAGGAATCTGTTTTTAGAAAAGGATTCTATTAGTGGCATGAATTGTTATTTTGATGACCATTGTTATTTAGAATCAGAAAAGTAATAAAAACTCCTCTAAAATTACTCATATAAAAATATTAGTAGACTTTCTTAGTTACTCTTGGCCATTTACAAAAATAGGTAATAATTCACTGTTAGGAAAACAAAATATTTCTCAGGACAACTCTGAGACAATTCATAACCTTCTAGTGTTGATTTCTGGTTTACAAAATCATCATTTTTAAAGATAAAATGTACTTTCTGAGTACCTTGTTCATCACTAGATATTTGACAGTAAAGCTATCTAATGGAAATTATTTCTGAAGCAACTATGTCTACGTAGTTCAGTCTCTGAATATAAGTGTTTTATTTGAGCACCCCATTAGGTGAAAAAATATTTTCTCTCATTTATTGACTAGTGATGCTGAAAAGAAGGTGCTATAGGACACATGACCAAATGTCCTTGTACTAGAGCTCGTGTGGATTAGACTACAAATACAATAACCGCACAAATGTTTTAAACATCTTGCTTCCATTAACAGAAATGATGAAGTCCCCAGAAGGCACAATGGTTTACAGGAGAGGGGTAGATGCTACCCTAAAATGCATACTGCGTACTGCGGCATGTCTCAGAAAAGCTGTTACCATTATAGCAAAATAGAAACTCTGAGGTATACAGGGGGCTTTTTGAAAGCCAAGAACCAGCCATATGATACGTCGTATACCTTCTCAGGAGTTAAAAAAAAAAAAAAAGGATGGGTGTTCCAGCATAAAAAGTCATCATTGCAGTATGAGGTATTAAAAATTTCTGATTAAGAACATACAAAATTATAATTCATATGGTTCTGTCTTTGAGAACTTAGATGCACACAAAGGTTCTTTTGAAACTAAGAGTTACTGCTGAAAGCCAGGAATATTCTAACCCTGATGTTAAGATCTATTTTTGCTTTCTCATCTTTTGGTGGGTGCGTAAGTGTTATAATTGCATTATGAAAAATACACTTATTAAAATGCCTGTATAACAAAACTTAGTATCATACTCCTAGCTTTTTATAATAGTGTACACTTAACATTGTCTACAAGGAATAATGCTGTATTACAAATTCTTTTACTGTTCCTTGCCCGTGAAATAGTTATTATATTAAATTTAGTGGCTATTTAATAAATGTTTATCGATAAATGAATTCTATTATTTTATTCTAAAATTAAAAGTCACATTCACCAGCAGTGAACCGTCAATTGGGAGTCTCTGGGTGGTGCAGTTGGGTTCCATAATTCAGTGCAATGGACACAGAGAACTTACAGACAATACTCAAGTTTATGGGATTTATTAGGGAAGTAACAGGTTTCAATTCAGGTTCAGAAACTCTCAGGATACAGTTCTTCAGTCAGGACAGCTTCTCAGCCCCCCACAAGTAGGCTTTTCCCTTGGCCCTTGGCTTCTCAGCCCTCAGCCCCTCAGGGTCTAGGCACCTTTGCCCCTGGGCCCTGTAGCCCGGCCTCTGCCCTGCTCGGGCCAAGTGTTACAAAGCTCTTTACCTCCGTCAATAAGTGACCAGGGGTGCCCCATTCTCCCAGGAAGCCTTCTGCCTGAAGGCTCTCAGTCTCTGGCTCTGTGCATTGGCACACCCACTGTAACTGCCTTACTCCATGGGCTGGAAAGCCCACTGCAGTATATTGTACTGGTCTCCTGATTCTAAGACAGGGAACAGAGAGCCCCCCAAATCTGCAAACAAAGTAACAGGAAATGGGCCTGGGTGTAGAAACAAAGCCATTCCCCAGAACAATAAGACAAGGTATCAGAAAGCAGCTCACAAACATCTTTAAAGTTGTCTTTCAGAAGCAGGTGGATAAAACCAGCCCAAGGGACATGTGCAGAACATCCACCTGTGACTGCTTTATGACCTTCCACCAGGGGCAATGAATGAGGGGTAGCAGCAGCAGCCAGGAAATCGAACTCAGGGAGCAAGAGACTGTGCAGGTACAATACCCCATAATAAGTCCTGCTAAGAATCCCAGAGGCCTCCGGGACAGAAGTCATCTTAGAAAGCTGCTGCACGTGCACCATAGTTAACATATCCCTACCTATGCCTATGAATCTTTTCCCACCCAAGAACTTTTAAAAACCTAGGCAAGTCCTTTGCTCTGTGAGACGGGGTAAGCATTGCTTTAGCCCCTCCTCATCTCCACTTGCAAGGCTCTTCAATAAATCTTTGCTCTTGTGGAAAAGTCTTTGTGCCTTACCCGCTCATTCTTGACCAGTGAGAGGCAAGAATCTTATTCAATTCCAGCAACAATTTTGCTGCCCTGCTCCTCGGCCACTGCTTCTAGTCATCTTGCACCATTTCCAGTGTTACAGCTCTCTTTCTTTCTCTGGGGTTTAGGAAGCTCCTAGTTCAGGGACCTGGTTCCAAAGAACATGCTCCACTCCTGTCTGCTTTCCTTGGTGGTAGTAAGGTGCCCCCCTGCTCTGAGATTGGCTCTCTTTTAAGCCTAGCATGTTGGAAAATCTGACTAATCCACCCTTTTGGGTTCCATATTTTTTTTTATACCTTATTGGCATTGTCCCGCCTCCACTAGGATACCATGCACATTATTTGTGTTTATTAACAAGCTGTCCAATCCCCTTGGTGGGCCACAAGAACTTCACTGGCATAGTTCTATCCAGTTATTTGGTTGGAGTTGCAAGACCATGGTGAGAAAGGCCATATAAAAGCAATCCATCACTTCGGGACACCCTCTGGCTTTTCTAGCCATGGTTCTTTCATACCTGGAGGGTAACTTCCTCCTCCCAATCATTTTACCAGTCCAAAACTGTCATTAACAATTTGTTCTTCAGTAGGGAAGAGTTCTCAGGGTGAGGCTACTCAGGTAACAGCCACTCAGGTACCAGCCACTCAGGTTTGCTCTGTGTATGCATCTGATCTGGTCAGGTTCTCCAAAAATCATCTCATCTTCACCCTTTGTAGTCTCTGATAAAATTTAACTGAGAAAAGATTATTCCCTTGCTCTGAGCCTCATGAGGTATCTGCATAGTAAAACCTTTAAGGGACTCCACTGTACTCCAAGTCAGCCGTGCCTTCCCCTTAATCTACTCTTTCACAGTTACACCTTCTAAAATTACATTTTTTACAATCACAATTAGGCCTGTTAACATTCATCACTCACAACTGAATTATATAATCCTATCCACTTCTTTCCCTACCCTCTCTTCCCCAGACCCATCAGGAAAAGAGGAAACTAACTATTCAGTGGGTTCCTCTCTTGCCTCCCCCATTTAATGTAAGCACACTCAAAATTATGTAAGCCAACCACTTCATGCCTTTATCCCTGCCCCTCATTTTAGATGAGAGTCAACGTTTAAATTGCCTATCCGTATGAAATCAGTACTCTGAGGAGATAAGCATTTTTCTTGATCTAAAGAAACCTTCTGTTCTGTTTGGAACTTTGAGCGTTTGCATCCATAAGCAAAATTCAGGCCAGAGTAAGCCATCAAATTGCAACAATCTACACCAGCTAATGGAGTCAAACATTTCTCTTCATTCTGATCAGGTCACCCCTAGCCCCAGTGGGCTAGGTCAATGGATACCAACCATAGACTCAGAAGTCCACAGCCCTCTCTGCACTTCAGACCAGCCAGCCCTATCTCTCTCTCTCTCTCTCTCATCCCTAGCCCTGTGGGCTAGGTCAACGGGCACCAGTGGAACATGTCCAAATTCATCCTTTCTCTTCATTGCAGCACCTCCCTCCCACTTCTCGAGTAGACCCAGGTGGTCACCTCAAGAGAGAATTTCATGCTCTCTACTTTCAGTTTCCTTTAACTTCTAGTCCTGAAAGGGGGTCTTCTGATGTGCTCTGACTTATCCTACCTCAATGCATCCAAAGGTGAACTGCTTGTTTTAAATTCCAAAAGCAAAACAACCTCCCCCCCCCCCGCCCCCCGCAGATCCTTCCTTCAAGTGCAAATCTCCTGTTCTCTCAGCAGTTCTGTGTGGGCGTGCATGTCTTTTCAGATGTAAATTTCCTGGGCCTCATACCGCTCAACCTTGGGTTGTGGATCTTGATTCTCTTTCTCATGAAATTAGAAGAGGTCAGAGGCCACCACCATGCCCTTATTACAGGCAGTGGTTAAGCCCTCAACTACTAACCAAAAGGCTGGTGGTTCAAACCCACCAGCCGCTCTGTGGAAGAAAGGTACTGCAGGCTGCTTCCACAAGGGCTGACAGCCTTGAAACCTCTATGGGGCAGTTCTACTCTGTCTTATAGGGTCTCTGTGAGTTGGAATCAATTCAAAGGCTACGATTTGGTTTTTTTTGGTATAAGTCCTTAGTTTTTGGAAAACCATTTTTAGGGATCTTTTAATTATGGAAATGTAAAGACCCTATTCTGAGAATGGTGAAGTTTGAAAAAATGTTGGCTAAAATACTAAAGAAGGTTGCCTCATATCATTTTAGAACCCTGAAAAAGGTTAGACTTGTCTTGCTAGTCCAACCTAGGCTGTTCATAGGAAGCTCTATGCGCACTATTACTCAATGGTGAACAACCTAAATGTCGGTAAATGTTTAGATGTCTGGTCGTTCTGTTCTTATGGCCTGTCTTGGTAGGAGCTCTATAAAGAAGACAATTCCTAGAGATAGATCTTTCCATTGTCAATCATTTTTAGAAGATTTTCTAACAAGCAGCCCATATTATGACAGAAAAATAAGGGCTTTGGAAGCCCATTGTCTGAGGTAGGAGTGAAACTGATCTTTCTTTTCTTATCTTCCCTTTTCTTTTCTCTTTCTTTCTTTCTTGCCTACTTGCTTGAGTGCTTGTTTTCTTTTTTGCTTGCTTGGATGTTTCTTTCTTGCTTGCTTTCTCTTTTATTTAGGTATTAACAGTTAAGACCAAGAATTGAGGTAGAATAGAAATGTCCACGGGTCCTCCTATTACAGAGAGAAAAGCTATCTGTTACTACCTGATGGCAAGTTGGAAGTTAAGAAGACTTACGTTTAAGAGAAGATATCTAAGGAGTGGCCTGATTCCATGAACTTTGAGAACAACTGTATATAGTTTCCTGTTTTAAGCAGCTCTATAATTCCTATCTGTTGTTCCTAAGCATTTGCTAAAATCATGCTAAAGATTGTGTCTTGGTTATAGCTGCCACAGGAGCAATTGACAGAAGGGTCTATACCAGTGTTGTTGTTTTAGATGCCATCAAGTTAGCTCTGATTCATAGAGACCCTAAGTAAAACAGAACGAAATGTTACCTGGTCCTGCATCATCCCTACAGCTGTTACTATGTTTGAGCCCATCGTTGTAGCCACTGTGTCAATCCATCTCATTCATAGTCTTCTTTTTTTCTGACCCTCTAGATTACCAAGCATGATGTCCTTCTCCAGGGACTGGTCCCTCCTAATAACATGTCCAAAGTACGGGAGATGAAGTCTCCCTATCCTTGCTTCTAAGAAGCATTCTGGTTGTACTTCCTCTGAGGCTGATTTGTTCTTCTGGCAATTCATGGTATATTTAAGTTTCTTCACCAACATCGTAATTCAAAGTCATCAGTTCTTCAGCCTTCCTTATTCCTTGTCCAGCTTTTGCATGCATATGAAAAAAAAAATTTTTTTTTTTTCAAGAACTTGAAAATACCATGGCTTGTTTATGCTCACCTTAGTCCTCAAAATGACATCCTTGCTTTTTAACACTTTAAAGAGGTCTTTTGCAGCAGTTTTGCCCAAGGCAATATATCACTGGATTTCTTCACTGCTGCTTCCATGGGTGTTGATTGTGGACCCAAATAAAATGAAATCCTTGGCAACTTCAATTTTTCCTGTGTTCATCATGATATTGCTTATTGGTCCAGTTGTGAAGATTTTTGTTTTCTTTATGTTGAGGCATAACCCATAGCGAAGGCTGTAGTCTTTGATTTTCATCAGTAAGTATTTTAAGTTCCCTGCACTTTCAGCAAGCAAGGTTGTATCACATGTATATTGCAGGTGGTTAATTAGCCTTTCTCTAATCCCGATGCCACATTTTTCTTCATGTAGTCCAGCTTCTTGGATTATTTGCTCAACATACAGATTGAAAAAATATGTGAAAGGATACAACCCTGATGTACACTTTTTCTGAGTTTTAAACCATGCAGTGTCCCCTTGTTCTGTCTGAATGACTGTCTCTTGATGTGTGTACAAATTCTGCATGAGCACAATTAAGTATTCTGGAATTCTCATTCTTCAAAATGTTATCCACAATTTGTTAGTCTAATACATTTTCATAGTCAATAAAACACAGGTAAACATCTTTCCAGTATGCTCTGTTTTCAGCCAAGATCCATCTGACACCATCAATGATATCCTTCATTCCAAACTGCATTTCTGGCAGTTCCCTGTCAATGTACTGCTGGAACTGTTTTTGAAATTATCTTTAAGAAATAATTTACTTGCATGTGATCTTAGTGATATTGTTTGATAATTTCCACATTCTGTTGGATCTCCTTTCTTTGGAGTGGGCACGAATATGGATCTCTTCCAGCCTGTTGGCCAGGTAACTCTCTTCGAAACTTCTTGGCATAGATGAGTGAGAGCTTCTGGTATTGCTTCTATTTGTTGAAAATTCTCAATTGGTATACTGTCAATCCCTAGTGCATTGTTTTTTCTTTTCCACCAATGCCTTCAGTGCAGCCTGGACGTCTTCATTTATTACCATTGGTTCTTGATCATCTGCCACCTACTCAAATGGCTGAATAATACTGGGGGAGAGAATGAAGTATGGTATCCAGCTCAATTGGCACAATATATTTTATAAAGAAAATGTTCTACATAGTACCTTGGTGAGTAGCATCTGGGGTCTTAAAAGCTTGTGAGTGGCCATGTAAGATATGTCTACTGGTGCCACCCCCTCCGGAGCAAGGAAGGAGGAAAACCAAAGACACAAGGGAAAGATTAGTCCAAAGGACTAATGGACTATAGTTGCCACAGCCTCCACCAGACTGAGTCCAGAACAACTATATAGTGCCCGGCTACTACCACCGACTGCTCTGACAGGGATCACAGTAGAGGATCCCAAACAGAGCTGAATAAAAATGTACGAAATTCAAACCCACAAAAAAAAAAAAAAAAAAAAAAACTTACGGGTCTGACAGAGACTGGAGGAACCCTGAAGAATATGGCTTCTTACACCCTTTTAACTCAGTACTGAAGTTACTCCTGAGGTTCACCTTTTAGCCAAAGATTAGACAGGCTATAAAAGAAACAATAACACACATAGTTCAACCAGGTGTACTAGACTAAATGGGCAAGGACAAGAAGAAAAGATGAGACAGGAAAGCTGGTTGAATGAAAATGGGGAACCAGAAGTAGAGAAGGGGGGAGCATTGACACATCGTAGGGTTGGCAACCAATGTCACAAAACAATATGCATATTAATTGTTTAGTGATAAACGAATTTGCTCTGTAAACTTTCACCTAAAAAAAAAAAAAAAGCAGTATGGTAGAACAAAAGTGCACAAGGGAAAAAAAAAAAAAAAACTCCTTGCCATCCAGTCGATTCCAACTCATAATGACCCTATAGAACAGAGTAGAACTGCCTCACAGCGTTTCCAAAGAGTGTCTGGTGAATTCAAACTGTTGACATTTTGGTTAGCAGCAGACCTCTTAGCCACTATGCCACCAGGGTTTCCTGAAGTGATATCAAAACGAAAGGAGGTGGCTTTTTTTTTTTTTTTCAACAAGAGCAGTAAAGAGTCAAGCTACCTCGAGGATGCATCTGTGGATTCCCAATTCTCCCGATTGAAAATACCCAGAATTATCCAGAGAAAGGAATTCAAAACCCCTTATTTAAGTGAGATGTGTGATTAAAAGGATATGAGATCAAAATCTGATGAGTCTTAGGTACATGTTTATCAAAACAATAAAGCTTCTGTATTTTTCTATAATGAATCTTATAATTCACAAACATTGGATTCATTGAAGCTAATAATTTCCATTGGATTCTATAATTTAAACAACCTCTTGGGTATTCAGTTGCTTGGATGACTTATCTTTAATGGCCTTTCAGTATCTGATCTTTTATCCCTGCCCTCTATGCAGTATAATATCTGGGTATAAATCAGAGAGATGAGCGGTGATGATAAGTGACTTATGAGATTTAGTGTGGGTTTTTCCTTAAGATGGGTTGACCACTAATGTGCTACTAATCCATGCTTGTGTCCACAGCCTGAGACTAAGGTCCTGAGCATTTCACTCTGAGACTCAAGTTACTGAATGTTGCGGATTGAGTAGCATCATCCCAAAAAATGTATTGAAGTATTAACCCCTGTACCTGTAAATAAGACACTGTTTGGAAATAGAGGTATTTCTTTTGCTATGTTAATGAGGTCATGCCAGAGTACAGTGAGTCATAAATCTGACCACTTCTGAGATATAAAAAAAAGTAGAATAAACACGGAAGACACATAAGCCCAGGAACTCCAAGGAAAGCTGGCAGCTACAAAAAGCTAAAGTAGACAATGAAAAGCCTCCCTCTAGAGCCAAGCCCTCAATTTAGATGGACTTCTAGTCTCTAGAACCCTGAAAAAATAAATCCCTGTTCTTTAAAGCCACTCACTTGTGGTCGGTTTTGTTATAACAGCACTATGTGACTAAGACAATGAATAAAGTGAATACTTCACTTCATGCCCAGACCTTGGTTTGTTTATTAACCTTCTCAGCACTTCCACATTCCCTCACAAAGACACATGAAAATGTCAATGTCCGTTGGACACCATTCACATGCTCATCTGTCTAGCTGCTTTCTACATTCACTCAACACCCTCCTATCAGCGCGGTGTGTGATTGATGTATCAAGTTGAATTTTGTATCTATGGGAGAACAAGTTTTAACTCCAAAATAATTGTAGAAGGCAACTTACTGATAAATCCGGAACTATTTTATTTGTCTTTGATGATAAATTGGCATTTTAAATAAAGAACTATATTTTTATAGCTACTTTTACTTAAAAGGAAAAATGAAGAGCTCTGCAGATGATGGTTTATTATTCATTTCTTTTCTTGTCATTTAAAAAAGCAGTGATATTAATAATAGATAATTTATATTGAGCCCATACTAAAATCATACATGTATTATGAGTTCATACAGTTACTACAGAGAAGAGTTTACAAAGGTTATAAAACTCTCATAGAATCATGTGAGCTAACTTTGATTTTATTCTTCAGTTTATAGATGAAGAACTTTAGATATTAGAAAATTAAGTAAGTTTACCAAGATCTCAGGTAACAGATGGCACCAGTGGAATTCAATTTTATGCATTCTGACACTACAACACATCACTATAAATTTATGTTTTTTGAATGCTTGCTTTTCTTTTTCTTTTCTTTTAATTTAAGTTTATAATGATTAAAACAAAATTTGAGTATTACAAAAATACTGGGAAGATATTACACTTTTCTAACTCTAGAAGGACACCCTGGTGGTGTAGTGGTTAGGTGCTAAAGCTGCTAACCAAAGGGTCGGCAGTTCAAATCTGCCAGGAGCTCCTTGGAAACTCTATGGGGCAGTTCTACTCTGTCCTATAGGGTCACTATGAGTCGGAATAGACTCAACGGCACTGGGTTTAGTTTTGGTAACTCTAGAAAGATTTAATTTGAAAAGCAATCTGCAATGATTAGCAGTTAGTTCACAGAATTTGTGAGGAATTATTTATATATGATTCCTCCATCTTCCAGTTATTTCTCTCAAAAGAACTCATTCATACACACACACACACACACAAATTGGCACTGTTAAACTGAGAGTAAGTGAAATAAGGTGTTTATGACCATCCAACCCATGAAATGTGATAGTGATGTTGAAAAAGAGCTAAATAACTGAACAATCACCTCAAATTATCAAGCACATAGTAATTCAAGAGATCCCTTGTGTCAACACAGCCTTGAGATATTACCAATATAATATTCGCACATTATACTCTACTCCTGAGCTTTTCATAAGCTGAAGTGACTTAAACCACTTAAGTTCTTGAAAGATAATTTATTTGAAGGCCAGGGAAAGCTATGATTATCTGCATAAGTTGGGGATGCATCACAGCAATCTAAGAAAGTTGTATACATTGGTTTAAAGTAACTAAATTTGCTGCTTAATCTACCTCAACTATGACTAATACCCAGGGCTCTGTTCAACTTGGTACTACATAAATTTGGCATAAAAAAGCTCTGGTTTCTCCAAAATACGGATTTAAAAAAAAAATTGAGGAGTTGGAATTGTGTCCAAGGAATGACAAAGGAATCAATTCAATCATGATTCTAATGACACATATACTGCTGCGTTATCTTAGTGTACGTAACTCATAAACCTAAGGACCTAATTCTTATGGCCTTTTAGCAATTCTTTTTTTTTTTTTTTTGCATTTTTTTTCTTAATTTTGAAAATCTCTCTGTACATGAAAACTTCACCTAATAATTAGGCTTCAGGGGAAAAAAAAATGATACAGCCTGATCTCAAACATAATATCACTCTCATATTTTAAAAATCATATCAGTACTTTGGACATCTGCTAAATTAAGTGTTTTATTGTTTGAGAGATCATTTCATTTAGCCGTTGAAAACAGGGGTGACTAAGTCTTTGGATATTTAGAAAATACTATTAAATATGCAACAGTATAATAACAATAACAGTTTATTGCAACCATTTAATTAAGGGTAACAGCTTTTTCAAGCTCTAGAATCCAATCCAAACATAAATGCATAGGATTTGATAACTAGAGAATTGTCTTTGAAAGGAAGGATGACATGATAGCTAATGCATGCACATGGAAACTAATTAGATTTTTTAGCTAATGAATCCCCATTTAAATAAATGTGATTCAATAAATAATGGATCCCCATGGAAATGAATAGAATTGGATGACTAACACACCCCACTGAAATGAATGTGATTCGATAGTTATCGCATCCTCATAAATGTGTTAGATTGAATCCCATTCATTTTAATTGCAATAAATTAAAATAGCTTTTGTTCTTGGCCTTTTGGCTAAGATTAAGTGTTCTGTCCTCTATTTGGGGACTATATTCTATCCAAGCAGGCAACCTGGAATTAGTGATCTAATATGCTTCTTCCTTCTTTAACTATATGGTCTATAAGTTACACATGCCATTCATTTCAGTAGGGATGACTGGCTACTAAGACCAATTCATATCAACGGAGCATTTGTTGTCAACTGAACGCCATTAATTTCAATGGAGAATTTACAGTTATTACAAATAGCATCATTCAAATAACATATTTAAATGCCACTAGGCTCAAGGAAAAAAGTCAGAAGCTCATACGCAGATTCAGAAATCAAATTTGTACTGCAGGTCTTTTGCTATATAATGTCACTTAAAATCAAAGAGCTATTTTTCAAAGGGAGAAAATGAAACAATAAAAGATGTACTTCATTAATAAATGTGTAACTTATATATGAACTTCTGAAAATAAAGTGTGAAAAATAGAATTTTAAAAAGAATTATAAAAAAGTAGTAATCCTTTCCTGGACAAATGACTTTTGGTACATTTATCACATTTACTTAATTATTGTAATTAAGTATCTTTATATCTACCCATTAGCTTGTGTGCTTTGTGGGGACCTAGACCAAGTCTTAGTTATTGTATATTCCAAAATTATGTTGAATGGGATATAGTAAAGCCTTGGTGCGCTGGTTGAATAAGTACATGTATAGGTAAATGAATAATTGAATGGTTATGGAATATCAGGGAAATAAATATTTATTGAGTATTTAGGAGTAATTTACCTACTAAACTAATTATGCACATATTCCTGTGTGTCTAATCTTTAATTTTCATAGCTACTCTATGAAATAAATATCGAGACTTTTAAAAACAAGGAAACCGAGTCCACAAAGAAAGGAATAGAAGGTCCAATGGCCAATAAGGGATGACCAAAGCCCAAGCTAATCAGATGAGAAAGACACATTTTTTTCTTAAACATTTCTTGTAGAAATACCATAAATAAATTTAGAACTACAAAAGGTACAACTTGGGTAAATATGCATTTTTTAAAAAATAATTATTTAAATGAGACTGGGGAGAAACTCAAAATAAGAGTCCTGGTGGCGAAGTGGTTAAGAGCTCAGAATACTAACCAGAAGGTCGGCAGTTCCAATTCACCAGCTGCTCTTTGGAAACCCTGTGGGGCAGTTCTGTTCTGTCCTGTAGGGCTCTTATGAGCAGGAATCCACTCAAGGGCACACAATAACGACGACAACATCTTCAACCACTGCTTTCAAGTATTTCAGTTCTATGAGAAGGTAATAAAGGCAGAGAAAGAACGTATTATTAAGTGATGGAATTGACGGCAATAAAACTGCTGTATTGATATTCTGTTTAGCAGAAGACGTGCCCTTCCCCCCCACTCCTCCCTGAGACACCCGCATGCAAACACATGGAAATTATGAAAGGCTACCATAGAGCTGGAAACACTGGCGGTCTGGAGGCTAAGAGCTGTGACTGCTAACCAAGAAGCTGGCAGTTCAAATACACCAGGCGCTCCTTGGAAATCACATGGGGCAGTTCTACTCTGTCCTAGTCGATTGCTGTGAGTCGGAATCCACTCTAAGGCAACGATTTTTTTTTTTTTTGGTTTACCACAGAATTGCCTTGTCAGACAGAACATTGAATGAAAGAGTATAGTTTGAAAATCTGATTCTTCAGATAGCTTCCTGAAGCCTTAAGAAGTTCAGCTCCACTTTATCTGCCATTTCTTTCTGTCTTTCTCTCTCTCAATGATTTCCTGATACATTTTCAAGTTATTTCAAATAAATGTAATTTAAACAATACTTCTGGTGTTATTAACTCACATACAATCATTGTGTAATAAAAAAGTATGTTATTCTTAGAAAATATTTTATATAGAATGTTTATTGTTATATATGCATATTTAACTTACTCATAGTCAAATAAGAAAAAATAATTCTTACCAGAAGCAAAATTTCCAGCCTGTTAAAGTAAGTCAGATTATAAATACATGTAGTATATGCACTGTTCTTGGCTTAAAGCATAGCTTTATATTTGATTTTAGAGTGATTTTTAATTATATTTTTTACCTATTAAAATTTATAAAAAGCACAAATACGAACAGATTTTTTCTTATTCCTGTGAAGAAAAAATGTATTTGATGACTCCCAATTTCCTTTGAATACTATCTGAACACTCCAACATGACATTTGAGGACCTCCAATCTTTTACTAGCCTCAGAAAAAATATAGTTCATGTTTTGAAACAGAAATTAATAAAAAGATTTAAAAAAAAAAAAAAAAGAAGAAGAATAGAGGTGGAAATTTCTTTGCAGATCTGGGAAATAAATATCTGAAAAGTGTCCTTAACGACATATATTTCTCTCTACAGCAGGAAAGAAGATTATCAGCCAAACTAACAGAATGTTTTGAAAATAATAGTGTTAGGGTTGTCATAATACATGTTAAACTTAGATATTACGTAGCCATATTTAACTGGAACCTCTTAGAAGGAAAAAACGTGTGACTAAATGATTTTTTACAGAACAGATTGCATGGCACCACCCAATACTTTAATGCTTTGATGATGATGATGATAATGAAATCAGGTGGACAATTTTAGAGATGTTTTTCAAAATAGACAGCGTAACGTAGTGGGTACTAACATGTACTCTCTATCTGAACACACAGCTCTATAACTTACCTAATTTGTGACTTCCGGTGAGGAACTACCCTCTTTTGTCACAGTTCACTCATCTGTTAGGGGAAATAATGGTAATACCTATCTTATAGTATTGTTAAGCAGATTAAATATATTTTTGTTAGTAAACCACTTAGAAGAGCGCCTGACATATATTAGGCACTACATACCAAACAAACAAACAGTCGATTCTGACTCATGGCAACCCCATGTGTATCAGAGTAAAACTGTGCTCCATAGGATTTTTATGGCTGTGACCTTTTAAAAGCAGATTGTCAGGCCTTTCTTCCATGACACCTCTGGGTGGGTTGGAACCTCCAATCATTCAGTTAGCAGCTGAGTGTTTAACTGTTTGTGTCACCCAGGGACTCTGAGGTACTATATAAGGGACTGTTAAATATATATATATATATATATATATATATATATATATATATATAAACAACTTTATCCCTAATTTAGAGGTTCAGAAGAATCATTTAAAAGTTGTTTTATCTTTAACTGAAGAGAAATTACATTTGGATGAAAGTTAAAAGCCATACTGACTACACAAGGCCAGTATTATTTTGTCAATACAAGTAAGATATTGGAAAGTTTATACTGTATTTTGCCTCTCACAAATGTCTAAAGAGTGCTTTTGGAGCCTAAATTAACCAGAATTTATATTGATTACATTAATTGGATGGTTAATATTCTGGTTAGATAAAGATATAATAATCAGGCAAGTAATCTTTTTATTTATTTATTTATTTTTTGATGGAAAGCCAAAAGACATTAATCCATTTGAAAGAATATCCCATATAGTAATGGAAACTTTTCTATCATTTTGTACTTTTTCTGCCAACTGGATAATTCCTTAACTATCAAAAATCACTCAGTTAAACAGCTGTAAGTTGAAGTTCTTTACACCGAGGGAATTATTTTCTATCTTTACCTAACAATGGCAGATAGAACTATGCTCTCTCTCTATGGCTTGTGTCTGCACTGTGATGATTTATAGAGAGAGCATTTAGATCAATGATATACATATGGTGCTGTCAGCTTTGGAAATGGTGGATGCTGGAAAAAATAGCCAGTAAATGGAAACACACCAGTTGGTACTTTGGTTTTGATAACATCGTTTAACTTAAAGTGGAAAATTGTTAGTTCACACTAGAGGAGATTTCTGATTTTAATTTGGCCTTCCCAAAAAGGTGAGAAGCTTCATTAAAGATATCCCTCTGTTCATTAATTAATTGATAAGCGGTTGTAATAAAGTGCTTAGAGGAGTGGTTGTCATTAAGGAATTTCTCTAGAGGCAATATTTCAGGAAGAATGAACTATCAGCTAAAGAATACTCCAAACCAGTGTTTAATATGCACAAAGAGTAAGGCCAGAGGAAGTTTATATTTCTCTGAAGCTGTGGGAAACACATTTTAAAATCTCAAGATAATTTGATATTTAAGGGTTAATTCACCTGAATTTTACAAATGGTTTAATAGCACATAAGAGAAATGGGCAATTGTTTTAACAGACATACTTGCGTTAAACATTTATACATAATTTTATTTATAATTGTCTTAAGACTGTGAATTAAATAGACATTTTAAAATAGTATTGGAAATAGTTTTTCCTTAACTTGCCTTTTTTGTTTTTCGCTTTTGTGTTTTTCAGCAGTGGATTTTATGGTAGTATTCTGTTTTGTAGATCATATTCCTGGCCCACTTCTCCAACCTTCTCTCACGCCTAACATATACACAACTTTTCAGATATCAAGGAACTCCTCACAATGTATTTCTGTCAGAATCTACTCACACACTCTAGGATCAGTTGTCCCTGTATCCATAGAACACTCTATTAAATGTACTAGAATTAGAGATGCAGTCAGCAGTTAAAAAAAAAAAAAAAGTTATATAACTGGCTTCTGAGACAGCAGAGTGAGGAGCAAGGCAGATTCCCCCACAAAAAATCTCTTAAATGGAAAAAAAAAAAAAAAAAAAAACTAAAAAAGCAAGCATTTTAAAGTCGCCGGAAATATCTTAGGAGTATACAGCAAATAAAGAAACATTCGCTCAAAAAAAACCTGTTAAATCTAAACAAGAGCAACAAAAGTATGTGGCATTTGAACCACAGCCACCTTCCTTTTCCAGAGAGTTTTACTCTACATGGGTGTAATCAAGAAGTCAAGATTCCCCTTCCCTTCCCTTCCAGTTTAAAGCTACAGTTTCACCCCTGGTGAGGCAGGCTAATGGTGTGTCTCATTTCCCTCAGCCCTGTGTTGCAGAAGCTCTCTTCTGGACAGACACAGCTGAGAAGATTGGGCTGCCTTTCTTTAATCAGCCCCCACTTGGTGGGCAGTTCTACCTCAGGTGTGACAGATTGTGAATAATGGGCCCACCCCAGCTAGCATGAAGGGTGGCGGTTCCAAGCTGGGATGGTAAAGCCAAGAAAATGAGGTGCCACCCCAACAGTACCCACTCATAGAGCAGGGATATCACTTTGGCAGAAAGAAGTGGCAATTCCTGCCCTCAGATCTTGTGTACAGTGATGCGCAGGTTCTCCCAAGGAAAGAGACAGGCCACAAGAATTAAGAGCTTCTAGAATTGGCCTGAGGAGACTGATTTTATTTGGAACAAAGCACGAACATTTCCACGTATAAAAGCATTGTCAAAAGCAATGAGAGAAATAAAGAGGGTACTTACAGTTCCTTGATACTATAGCTACTAGTGAAAATGCAGAGCAATCAGAAGTTTACCAGAGATAACTGCGAAAAGATACTGTCAAGAAAAGCCATCCTTGTATCACAGTCAACTCTGGAGGTGAGGAAGGCTGTGCATAAGTTCTACACAGCATGCATTCAGGAGTAATCAGACGAGGGCTTGAGAAAGAGTTGAAAACCTTCCACAGGTTGCACAAAGATCAATCAAAAGAGAATGGAAGCTTCACTGGAGCTAGGGGCATAAGCACAATCTTTGACCAAACACCAGCCAAAAATAAGCTGCTATGACCCAGGAGAATTTTTTGGAAGCAGGGCTTAAAAATAAAGCCATATACATCCCTGGCAGTAGAAGAAGACTGTGTGTATGTCTGAGATTACATCTTCTAAGGAGTGATTGTAGCAGGAAAAGTCAAACTACTAGTCCCAAACTGATTGCAGCAGGGCAAAGTGTAAATCCCTTGAACTGTGACAACAGCATCCAACAGACACACACACACACACACAAAAATATCTAATGGTATGGCGCAACAATCTACCTGGCACTTAGGCACATCCTTTGACCAGTAAATGATTTATGCTGACGCAAGCGTGACACTTAGGTAGCCAGGTTAAAAGATTAAAACAATAAAAATAATCTGAGAAGAAACTTCAGGGACTGCGCAGTGTAGAGGAAATAGACTTCACAAAGTTAGTTTGGCCAAGTCACTAAATAAATAAACACATGACTAAGTAACAATAATAACAACATCATCTCTCTGGTAGGGAGAACAGTATTGACAGTTACTATATTATCTGAAATGTCCAGATTCTAACAAAAAATATGAGACATGTAGAAAATAAGAAAATGTGAACCATATATAGGAAAAAATAATAATCAGTAGAAATTTCTTTGAAGAAATTGTATTTAACAAAGAGATATTTGATCTTAGCAAAGAAAGATATTGGACTTAGCAAAGAAAATTTCCAAAGCAGTTATTATATTATTGTATCATTACAAATATGTTCAAAGAATTAGAGGATATCATACCTTAGGAATTAAGGAAGGTAAAATAGAAATATCTCATCAAATAAAGAATATTATTAAAAAGACACAAATTATTTAAAGATTCAAATGGGAACTTTGGATTTGAAAATGCAATAACAACAATGAAAAATCACTGGAACAGGTAGACAGTAGATTTGAACTGGCAGAAGAAAGAATTAGCAAACTTGAAAACAGATCAGTAGATATTATGCAATCTGAAAAGCAGAGAGAAAAAAAAGAAGAAAAATGGCAGAATGTCTGAAAAATACGTGACACTAAGTACTTCCTCATGTATAATAAGAGTAACAGAAAGACATTAAACTATATTGCCAAGAAACTAAACAATCTCCAAAGAGATTAACATTTGATATGGCTTGAATTGTGCTCCCATTCAAAGATATGTTGAAGTCTTAACCCCCAGTACCTTTGAATGTGAACTTGTTTAGAAATAGAACCTCTGAAGATATTATCAGTTAACATGAGATAATTCTAGGGTAGGGGGAGGTTCTAATCCAACATAAGTGTTGTCCTTATTAAAAAGAAGAAGAGGTCCAGATGGAGACACCGGGGCAGTGGCGATGGGAAGATGAAGCAGAGATTGGTATGATGCATCTAAAAGCCAAGCAATTTCAGGGATTGTCAGGGAGCACTGGAAGCGGAAGTGATAAGGGTCTTCTCTTAAAGCTTTTGAAGCAAGGATGGTCCTGCTGATTTCCTGAATTCAGACTTCTAACCTCCAGAATTGTCGGACAATAAGTTTCTGTTGTCTTAAGCCACCCAGTTTGTGGTATTTTGTTATAACAGCCCTAGTTAATTATACAACATCCAAACATATCACACTTAAAATGTGCAAAGACAAAGAAAAAATATATTGAAAGCAGGAAAAAAACAACTCATTACCTAGAAAAGAATTCCATTAAGAATGATAGCTAACTTCTCATCAGAAACAATGGATGTCCAAACACAAAAGGAGAGCATATTCTAAGTGCTGAAAGTTAAAAAAAAAAAAAAAAAATAACCAGTAAAACTAACTCCCTCAAATTGAGGCAAAATAAATACATTTCCAGATAAATAAAAGCTTACAGAATTTTTTTTTTTTTTTCCTCTATCAGAACTGTTCTATAAGAGGGAAAAACACTAACTAGACGATATTGTCTATTGACAATACACAATACTGGGGAAGTCACCACATTTTGACCAAGACAAGATCATAGAAGCTTCACAAACATATCCAAACTCCCTGAAGGACCGAATTACTGGGCTGAGGGCTGGGGGTCATGGTCTCGGGAAACATCTAGCTCAATTGGCATAACATAGTTTACAAAGACAGTATTCTGTATCCTACATTGGTGAGTAGAATCTGGGATCTTAAGAGCTTGTGAGTGGCCATCTGAGATATTCTGCTGGTCCCTGCCTGTCTGGAGCAATGGAGAATGAGGAAAACTGAAGTCAAAAGGAAAGATTAGTCCAAAGGCTAATGGACCACCACTACTACAGCCTCCACTAGACTGAGTCCAGCACAACTAGATGGTGCCCAGCTACCACCGCCAACTGCTCTGGCAGGGATCACAATAGAGCGTCCCAGACAGAGCTGGAGGAAAATGGAGAACAAAATTCAAACTCACGAAAAAAAAAAAAACAACAGGCTGACTGGTCTGATAGAGACTGGAGAAACCTCAAGAGTATGGCCCCCAGAAACTCTTTTAACTCAGTACTGAAGTCACCCCTGAGGTTTGCACTTCATCCAAAGATTAGACAGACCCATAAAACAAAACGAGACTAAACGGGCACACTAGCCCAGGGGCAAGGATGAGAAGACAGGATGGGACAGGAAAACTGGTAAACAGGGACCCAAGGTCAAGAAGGGGAGAATGTTGACAGTCATGGGGTAGGCAACAAATGTCGCAAAACAATACGTGTATTAAGTGTTTAAAGAGAAAGTAATTTGTTCGGTAAATAGTCATCTAATGTACAATTAAAAAAAAAAAACTAATCTACAAGAAACATTAAAGGAAGTCCTTTCTTCAGGCTTTCATACCTCGTGACACCGACAGTAATTTGAATATACAAAAACATAAAAAGAAGTATAAAATACAGTTTGATTGCATATTGTTTACCCCTTTGCAGTGTAATGGATGGCTTTTTGTGTGACCTTTGTAGCCATGGTCTTCTAACTCCCACCCGGATGATTGCACAGGACTATATGATAAGGTAATTTTGGCTCACCAAGGGGATTGGTCTTGCAATGAACCACCCCAGAGGCAAGAGAAAGAAGAGACCACCATCACCAAGGAAGGAGAGACCCGAGGGAGATGGCAGAGTGGGCTTCCAACTGCCCACAGAGCAAGAAAGCTGAGTGCCTTTGGGCAGAGACTGAGGGCCAGGGAGAAGTCTTTGCCTGACCCAAGAGTTTGAGACTTGCCAGCCTCCACGACTGTGTGAGCTATTTCCTTTATACGGTTCATGAGTTTTGTGAGATGTGGCAGCGAATTAGGGAATTCAGTTAGGGAATCCAAACACAGGAGGGAGAGTACTGAGAGGAGAGGAAGTAGTTGGCGTCAGAGATGATGGAGTGGTACAGTAGCTTGGAAAAGTTGAACGTTTGGGACATCTTTATTTAACCTCTGCCTCGTAGGAATCATCTTTGTGCTGATTCTTATAAAAGAAATTATTTACTTTTCTCCTCTTTCTTAACAACAAATTGCATAAAACCATATTTATGCAATTGTATTATTAGAATTATAACACATAACAATGCAATTACTTGATAATAAAAGCACAAAGAAAGCGGGTTTGAGCAAAACTCTATTGGAGTAAAAAATAACATTCAACAAACTGTAATAGAAAGGAACTTCCCCAAAATGATAAAGGACATCTGTGAAATTTTCACAGCTAACATTATACTTAATGGTGAAAGATTCGATGCTTTCCTCCAAACATCAGGAACAAGACAATAATGTCCTCTCTCAACACATTTATTTAAGATTGCACTGGAGGGTTTAGTCAAGATGATTAAAGAAGAAATGAAAAGAAAGAAAATAAAGAGAAAGAGAAAGTAAATGCATCGAGATTGGAAAAGAAGACATAAAACTGTCTTTCTTCCCCAATAACCTGATATTGTATACAGAAAATTCTAGGGAATCACTAAATGACTATTAGAACTAAGAAGCCAATTAAGCAAGGTTGTGGTTTATAAGCTCAGTATACAAAAATCAATGAAGAACACAAAATCTAAACAAGAAAACCATTTGACTTACAATAACACTAAAAAGAATAAAATACTTAGGAATAAATCTAAGTGTAAGACATGGATGCTAAAACAAACAAAAAATTGTTTAAAAAATTAAAGAAGACCCAAACAAATGGAAAGACATCCTCTGTCTCTATGGTATACACTGTGGTACACACTGCTAGTAATACTTCATTTGGTTTTGGTGATCCAAACTAGTGGGTTCAGAATAAACTCTTTTATCATTTCTTTTCATTTGAATCTAAATGTAGTGTTACTGCTAGTTGTCTAGCTAGATAAATGAAGTGAGGGCCCTTCTTTGGCCTTCCTACAACCTGATATGGAATGAAGCTGTGAGAAACTCGCTTGCCAGGCTATCACATTTAGGCAAGATTTTTCAACCTTGCCACTATTGACATTTTGGACGGGATAAGCCTTTGTTGTAAGAGTGCTATCCTGTGTGTTGTAGAGTGTTTAGCAGCATTCTTCACCTTTTATCTTCCAGAGGCAAACCAAACATCCTAGCCCACCTCCCAGTTTCTCCAACCCCCACAGCTTCACCTTCATTGTGATAATCAAAAAAATGTCTCCAGGCATTGCCAAATGTCTCCTGGAGGGTGGGGTGAGGGGACTACAGTTGCTTCTGGTTGAGAATGACTGATTTAAGTAATGATGTAAGTGGGCTCTGCATTCATGCTGATTTTCTTTTTAATAATCCAGAAAGCCTTTCCTTATACCTCTAGCCTGTACCCTTTCTCTGTGTCTGCCAGTACAAGGTAAAACACTGCCTTGCAATTTACCCTGTTTCTGACTTTTAAGCTTCTATTTATCTCAGGCTCCTAAGTTCTTACGGAAACTATTAGACAGAAAACATGACATTAAATGATGTATAGTTCTAAATATATTTTTTTCTTTCGATTCGTGTTTGTTGCCTTGTTTTTCCCACTGAGGCTGCTATACTTGTGACCAGGAAATATGTTTTATATATTTTGTTTTCTGTGTTATTAACAAAGCTTAAGCTCTTGTTTAATAAACTTTTGTAGTTTTCAAAAGTTATACATACTCGCTAACTGAAGGAGCTAGAAAACTAAGCCAGTGTCTTTGTAAAAGAGCTATCAAAATCACCTACCTAGGCTGTGCCGATTTACCTAATCCTTGATATTTACTTTCAAAATTCTGTAATCATATAGCTTCTGGTTCATAACAGGAAACAAATACACAGTTGGTGAATGAAATGTAACAAGCAAACAAAGTCCTGTTTGCTGTCCAGTTGATTCTGATTTGAAGCAACCCCATGTTGTCAGAGCAGAACTGAGCTCCACAGGGTTTTTCGATGGCTGATTTTTCGAAAGTAGGTCGCTAGGCCTTTCTTCTGAGGTGCCTCTGGGAGGACTCATACCTCCAGTATTCAGTTAGCAGCAGAATAACTGGTTAGGTGAGTGGTTCAAGTTCAATCAGCCATTGAAAACCCCATGGAACACAGTGCTACTCTGACCCTTATGGGGTCACCAGGAGTCAGAATCAACTTGATAACAATTGGTTCCTGCCTATGTAGCTTACCTTTAAAATATTCCTGTTTCCTGGGAATGCACATTTTCATTTACTCTAAGCAGGCAAGCTGGACAAATCCATTTCTGCTCTCAGCATTTCTAAACATAATAGGCTTTTTGACTTACCGTAGCAGAAATAATGGATATGTGGAAAGGGTCATAGGAGGAAGTGCGTTCAGTAAAATTAAGGAGAATCTAGGCCCTTTGTATATACTCCACTACTTGGAGGATGTTAGTTATTCTTTGTGCTTTTTAAAGTTATGAAACATTTCAAAGGTTAAACAATGTTATTAAACGGTTCTAGGAGTTCATAAATTAGTCACTATAGATTTTTTAACAAAGGCACTTTAAAGTAAAGCAGAATGATTTGGGATTGCATTGATTTATTCAGTTAAAAGTGCCAATATATATCTTCATTTCACTTTTCATTTAGAAATATAATCAAGAAAGTGTTAGTAATACTGATTGTAATTTTTGATACTAAATTAGAGTATTTAAGTATGCCTAAATTGATTTTTTCCATAAAGCCAAAAAAAAAAAAAAAAAAAAAAAGCCAAAGAGTCACTAAAAGTAGATTTGAAAGGAAATGGCACTGTTATTTTATCTTTATGATGATAGAATAAATTGGGGAAAATAGCACTTGGTGAAACGTATAAAAACATAGGTGGGGGAGGAATGAATTTCTTTTTTTTTTTTTTTTAATTATTCTTGAGTTAAGTATTAAAAGAAAATGTATTTTCTATACTGATTGTAGGAGCCCTGGTGGTATAGTGGTTAAGAGCTTGGCTGCTAACCAAAAGGTTGGCAGTTCAAATCTACCAGCCACTCCTTGGAAGCCCTATGGAGCAGTTGTACTCTGTCCTGTAGGGTTGCTATGAGTCGGAACAAGATGCCGGCACCCAGCAACAACATACTGATTGTGATTTTAAAGGCGATTCTAAGTAAAGTTGTGGTTAATCAGTTGTGTCAGGTAATTGGGAAAATTTTCTAAAATAACATATTTAATGATGGAGAAAATCTCTTGATATCAATTTTCTTGGCCAACAATAAGCTGATAGAAATACAGCAGATGGTGAGGTGGAGCAGAGAAGTGGGAACACACCAGGCCAGAGTAGAAACAGAAGGAAAAATTAACCTAGGAGGCCCAGGACAGTACACCTGAGATACCAAGGCAGAAGAGACTTTTGTTGTTGTTGTTGCCATTGCTTGTCTTTGTTTGAGATCCAAAATTCTACTTGGGAAAATGGTACAGTGTGTCAAAATCTGAAGGGTCAGATGGGTAGAAAAATGAGAGAGTAAGCAGTTTTTCAAAGGCTAGATGAGATATAGCAGTCTTGGCTCTGAATTGCTCTTTTCAGCACGAAACTGTGAAATGCAAACGTGTCTTAGAATAATCCTTTCATCTAATGTCTAGTGTGTGTACTGGAAAGGATTAGGTTGAGGGGCGGTGACTTAGTGTCACCAACAGTAGGTGACTAACCAATGTAAGGATATGTGAATGCTTGGAAAATGTCCAGCTATTTATTTAAATTCTTATGCTTAGGGAAATAGAGAAAAATCTCCTAAGCCCATGAAAGGCTGTCCTGTACAGATATGCTTGGTTACATCCCTCAGCAATGATCTCCTTTGCAAAAGTAAGGCCATTTCCCTTTGTATATAGGCTAGAACTCTGGAACTTTGCTGGATCTCTGTTCCCAGCTTGTCCTTAAAAAGCATGTCATTTAGTCTGAGCCACGTGACTGCTGACTCAATGTCTATGAAAGCTTGATTTTTACTCTACCCCACCTATAATAACCATGTTTTTGATTTACTGTCCCATGGCAAGTACCCATTTGGGTGCTTCCTACCTCATCTTTACGGCAGTGCCCTGTTTTCTACCCCTGTAATCCACCAGGTGCAACTTCTCAATGTCTTCCCCACCTGATGTGGTTGGATGTACCATTTTAGGTTAAATAGCATTATGCCTTCACAGAGCCTATGGCTCCATGAAAAGATAATACCCAAACAGAGAGCAAAGGCAACCAGAACATAAGTTGGACCAATTGTTACAGGTACAAAAAAATATGAGAAGCATAATATGAGAGGCTGGAGTGAAAGCCACTATATGATAAGAGTATAACATGATTCTGTCTTTTCTTGAAATATATTGGCCAGTAATAGAAAACTTATTTTTTAAAAATAATACAAGAAACGCTGAGAAAAATCTATATTCTCATAATATAGGTACAGCTCTCCTCCTACAAATACTATCCTTTAAAGTCTTTCATTTTGGAAATGCTATATGTTTATGATCTCAATCTGAAAGGAAATAGGCACTGTCCAATTAAAAAGAACATTTTTCTTTGACTTTACCTTTATTTCTATAGTTTTATGTACTATAATAAAAAAAAAAAATCACTGCATTTTCCAGCCATACAGATGGTGGTAACATGAAAGTTAGATCCTAAAGAAAGGAAATAATGATAATAATGATATAAAATCTTATTCTGAGTGCATTAATTTGCATTACTAAAATAAAGTGAACTGCTGATAAACCAAAGTGTGTACCAATGTGTATACCACAGGAGCAGGTACAAAACCTGTCCTAGGGGGTTATGTGACTGTTCACAACGCAAAATATGTTCATCTGCAAATCGTATGTACCTGCACATAACTTGAATATATAAATCTCTCTCCTTTTTCCTCTTTTCCCCTGAAGCTCTGGCCATCTTTTCCTTTTGCTGTTCAGAATAAAATGCTAACTATCAAAAACATATATATTTCTCCATCACTTTTTTATAAAGCTAATATTTACCTTCATTTGAGCAGTCATTGGCCACCAATCTTTAAATGTTATAGTGCCTATTTCCTAATATATAAAAATATGTAAAATTCTCAGTACAATGCATGTAATTGAGAATTATGTAACTGAACAACCATTAGAACAACAAGAAAAGGAAGGATTACTTAAAGAAATCAGAGAAAAAAAAATCAGCTTACATCACTTCTAAATTGCCACTATTAAACCTCAGAGCATTCGTGAACAAGCTTAGTTCTGTTTTGCTCACGAATAAACTGCAGCAAATGCAATGATTTTTATCTTCTTAGTAGTACTGTGGCGCACAAATGTCATTCCCTGGAACCCACATCTATCAGACTAAATGACTGAATTTACATCAGCTATTTGATGGAATAAAATAAAGTCGTTTTAATAGGACATGCCCAGTGGATCAATGTTTCCTTCTTTGAAAATGAACATCTTAGTTCTCCCTAGGTATTTCTGTGGAAACAAGAGATCATTATTCTATGACAGCATTTCATTCCACTGACATTTTCAAACAGAGGCTGTTTCTTCCTATGCAGGTCTGTGAGTTTATACACAAACAAGATGTATACCACAGGGGAAGCGTGGTGTCCATCCTTTTGAAAAACGTGCATTTTTAAGTAATATTAAGTCTGATTTGTCAGGCATTTAAAGTATTCCTTTCTCATAAGGGAAGTACCACGGAAAAAGTGTATTAACTCTTTTAGAAGTCAAGAATACTCCTATTGACTAAATGACTCAATTGATTCATTAAATAGTGCCTTAACAGCCTAAAAGAGTAAATGCAACTTCAAAAGGTGCCAAAACTGAACCAGGGAACATCTCTGGTACTAAAATAATCAATATATTCCATTTTGCAACGGGTTTTATGTCCATTTAGTAGTGTTCCTATGCTTTATTTTTAAATGTTTTCTCTTTCAAGGATACTCAAAAGACCTGAATGATAGAGCTTGCAGAGAATAAAATACTTGCTCTATTTAGGGTTCAGGTTAGAATGAAACAGAGTGGCCTATTAGAAGCAATGTTGTTAAAATCTTAGAAATTCCCTATAACGTAGAAATCAAGGTGGCCTGAGACAGAAATCTCATTGTTCTTTTTGAGCAATGCATTCGTGCTGAATCTAAACCAAAATAGAGATTCTATCTGAAAGGTGTTTTTCATTTTCTCATAATGTCAGGGTCCATGGGCTGAATGTATTTTAGTAAAGAGCAAAGAGAAGGCTCTATTAAACAGAAACTCATCTTTGAACACAACGTACAGACCTGAGAAAATGTGATTACCACACATTTTTAATAGTGTGCATCATTCATTCATTCAGCAAACTTTCATTGACATGGTCCACGTCAAATGCTAAGGATATAGAACTGAAAAACGTCACTACCTTTGGTAAGTGCACAGTCTGGTAGAGGGAAGAAATAATTGAACAGATATGGCACAGTGTAATGACCACCTGACCATGATGACCATTTTTATTCATACACTTAGCTTCCATATAATTTGAAAATCTTCCGGGATGTACTCACATATCAGAATTTTATCTTGTGTTCTCTATTTCTTTATAGCCCTCTCTAGCTTATACCATTTCTAAGTTACCATAAAGTCTCCATCCCCACTTTCCCTACATGTATACACGGCCAAAGACCTGCTCTGCTAATGATCTCATCTCAAAGTCATTTTCAAAAAATCGAGAAATAATATGTAAACTTCCTCATCTTCTCACCATCAGAATGAACAAGTCTGTCTTCACCTTACCCATGTGTTCTTTCTTACTTCCTGTTAGGGTGGCTCAAGAGTCCTTATTTCCTACAAAGATCAATCCTCCCATATGTTTGCAGAACCTCACCTCCTCTTGCCGCCACAAAAAAATTCAGAATTATGTGATCCTGCATTTATCTCCTTTCCTGTTTCACTGAAATATGAGAGAAGTTATGTCTTGGTTATCAAACCAAACCAAGCCCATTGCCATGGAGTCTATTCCAACTCATATCGACCCCATAGGACCAAACAGAACTGTCCCATAGGGTTTCCAAGAAGCATCTGGTGGATTCAAACTGCCAACCTTTTGGTTAGCAGGCGAAAGCTTAACCACTGCACCCCTGGGGCTCCATATCTTGCTTAAATCACTGTTATTTGAAGTTTCTGCTAAAAGCAGCTGAACTCATTAGTTGTTCACTGGGCTTCCTGATTCTCCAAATGTGGAACTGATCTATTTAAATTTGCACTTGGTATACCCCGGGGAAATGGGACATTTTATTATTTAGTGAGGACAAACCTTCATAACATATACTCAGGAGTGAGAGAATGTCCTCTCCAGGGCACTGTTGTTGATGTGTACTGTCAAGTCGATTCAGATTCATGATGACTGTGTATAACAGAGTTGAATTGCCCCATGGGATTTCCTAGGCTGTAATTTTTACAAGAGCAGATCTCCAGGTCTTTTCTCCCATGGAGAAGCTGATGAGTTCGAACTGCTGAGCTTCCATTTAACAGGCAAGTACTTAACCATTGTGCAACTAGGGCTCCTTGTCCAGGCCACTAGAGCATGATTTTATGATAAGGGTTACTACAGAAAGAACCGCAGAATCCCCCTGCATACTAGCTATAAGTAATCTGTAAGCTCTTGGTTTTCTCCAGTCATGAATCTGAATATAAGTAATCAGTCTTTTTTTTTTTTTAATTGTCTAGTTGTTGTCTGTCATACTCACGTGATACCTGTGAAAAGAGGAAGCGAACAATAGAGGAAACACTCACACATTGGAGCTTTGCAAACACTTTATAGTTTTTCTTTTTTTTTTTTAATCTTTCTTCTCTCCTTTAATGGTGGGAAAGATTAAGGCAAATTTTATCTTTGTTTCTTCCCCTAATTGTAGTGTAATTTTGGTCAAATCACTAAAATGTCCTTCTTTTAGGATTATTTAGTTTATATAATGGGTAGAGTAGACTAGATGATCTAGCTATAAAATTCATATCAGTTTACAATTCTATGATTTATAAGAGTCTGTGTATTAACCAATGAAAATAAAGAAAATCCCATACTCAATAATGCATGTCACTGAAATTAAAAGTTTTAGTTCAGACATCAAGGCAATATGAATTGACAGTTTTCAATAGACCAGATAGTTATTGTTGATAATTTCTATTAATAAGACTATTTACAGTTAAGTCTTTAAAAACTAAACTGTTTCTGTAGTAAATTCCCATGTAGTAATTACCACAGTATGGGAAAAAAGAGCTAAGGTTGAATTTTGTCATTTTTTAAAAATTTTAACTTTCTCCATTAGTTCAAAATAAATAAAGGTTTGAGCACTTAAAAATCTAACACTTTCTCAATTCTGAAACCTATGGCATATGCTGTTTTGCTTTACTTATATATTTTTATATTTGGATCGTTGATTTACCTTAAAATGTTTATCTTAAAATATTTAGATTATATCTACTTCTGAAACTTAAAACAAAAATGAAGTGTTAATCTTAATTCCCTCTATTCAGAGCTGACATTCAAAACACCTTCATATGGCAGCAGCACCAATAATCAGGACACACACAGCTGTGCATGCCACGTTATGGCTCTTCTGGGGCCTCTAGCTGCCTATTTGTCTAAACCTGGAGCCCTGGTGGCTCAGTGGTTAAGAGCTCAGCTAATAACTATAAGGTCAGCAGTTCAAATCCAACAGCATTCCTTGGAAACCCTATGGGGCAGTTCTCCTTTGTCCTATATGGTCGCGAGGAGTTGGAATCAACTTGGCGGCAATGAATGTGGGTTATTTACTTTTGGCCCAGAAGGTTTTTCCCTGAAAATAAGGTAGACATTAAAGGAAGAAATTAGCTTCTTATATGGTTGTTTCTAAAACCTTGAGAAAAAGGAGTGGTTGTGTCAGTAGCTGCTCTTCTTAGGAACTGATTGTAAAAACTTTTTCCGTCAACTTAGGCATTAGACTATTCTTCTTAGTCTGTCTATGCAACGTTTGCTCTTTTTCAGCTTTGACTCTACATGAAGAAGTGATTTTTTTTTTTTTTTTTTGTAGAGATTCCAGGCTCTGTTTATGTGCATTATGCTTCTGGGCCCATTCCACCTTTCCTGCAATTTCACATGTTAAGTATCTATGAATTAGTATCTGGAAATTTCAGTATTTACAAACAACTTTTACTTTAATCCTCACAGTATACCTCTTTGTTGTTGTTAAAAAAAAAAAAAATTAGGTACCTTCATGTCACTTCCCACTCATAGTGACCCTATAAGACAGAGTAGAACTGCCCCATAGGGTTTCCAAGGAGCAGCTGGTGGGTTTGAACTGCTGACTTTTTGGTAAGCAGCCAAGCTCTTAACCAGTACACCACCAGGGCTCCATCATTCTTCTTAGATAGGAACAATTATTTTCTCCATTTTGTAGATAAGGAGTCTAGGCTTTGAAAGGTTGATGGGCTCTCGAAGGGCGCTGCTGGATTTCCCAGAACTGCTGTAGCGAAATGTTGCAAAGTGGTGGGTAGCTTTAAAAACAGAAATTTACTGTCTCACAGTTCTGAAAGTTGAAAGTCCAAATCAGAGTATTGGCCACGTCCATTACCTCTGAAGAGTCTGAGAGAGAAACTGTTCAATGCCTGTCTCCTAGCTTCTGGTTGTTCCTGGTCACCCATAGCATTCCTTGGCTTCAGCTGCATCGGTTTCAGTCATCACATTGGGGTTCTTCTTCTGTCTAACTCTCTGGATCTATTGTCCTCATATAAAATACTACTCAGATGGCAGGGCATAGTGGTTAAGAGCTACTGCTGCTGACAAAAAGTCTGCAGTTCAAATCCACCAGGCTTTCCCGGGAAACCCTATGGAGCAGTTCTACTCTGCCCTTTAGGGTCGCTATGAGTTGGAATCAACTCAATGGCAACAGGTTTGGTTTGGTTTTGGTTTTCTACTTGGTATGACCTCAGGTTAGCTGATAAGATCTTTAATGATCCTATTTATAAACAAAGTCATTTTCACAGGTATCAGCTGTTAGGACTTCAACATTTCTTTGTGGGGCCACAATTCAAACTGTAACAGGTACCAATTTAGTAAGCTGAAGAACTAAGATGTGAATAAAAATCTGTTTGACTAAAGCTTGCACTTTTAATCACTAGAATATACTATCAAAATATCAATTTTAAACACTTTCTAAAGAAATATACAGTAAAACCTGTGAAAGCCAGAACCTGTGTAAAGCAGAAACCTGTCAGGGAAGGAATATTCAAGTATTTACCACTAAAATGAGTGACAGAAAAGCTGCAAGACTGCACCCTGCCAAAGGCAGAAAACTTGGGAGACCCAGAAAAACAAGGCAGTCTTGTTGAGTTCCAACTCTCACTGGCTTCACTGTATAAGAAAGTAGGAAATAATTTTCAAATATAATGGATGAAATACATAGGAACTGCTTGCACAATATAGTGATAATGTAAATCTATATGTGGACTAGTGCTTTTTTAAGTCTTAAATACCATGGTCCTAAACGACCTCTTGTATTTAAATCTACATTCTGCATCAGTACAGGATGGAGAAAAGTGGAAACTCAACCTTTAAGCATCATTTTGCAAATAATAAAATCCCTGACCATTGACTAACAATGACTGGAGAGAGGAAAGCTTAGTTTCAGGGTTCTGTGTGAAAGTGTTTGAATAGTAGTCTTGACAAAATGTTGGCTAAGAAACATTGTCAAGCTCCACTTTGTTGTATTCTGGAAGTTGGCTGAAGCTTCAGAGTGGGAATTAAAAAAAAAAAAAAAGGAATACAAATACCCTCTGCTTATGATAAATACTGTTTCTGACAAAATCCATGGTCAAACCAAGTGGATTGAAAAGCTCAGTGTTCTGTGGATGTGAAAAACACTTTTGTAATGCAGCTAAATATGAAGTGGGTGAAATCAGAGAAAAGCACAAAGCAGTAATATGCTCTACCTGGTTATTCACTTTCATAAGAAAAATATTACAATTGATCTTACCAATGAGACAATCTTTATAAACCTAAATTATATGTGAGTTTATACTCATTTAGCAGTCTAGATTATTTGTATCTAAATGATGCTCATGTAAGATGATAATTGTATCTAGCCTGTTCGTACTTCATTTTAATTTCAATATAGCAAGTTGTAAATACATTTTGTCCTAAACCACTGATCCAAGATTATCCATTTTCCAAAAAGCTGCCGATAGGCATGTAAACGGCAACGCGATTAGATTTTAGTAGTGCTCCTTTAAGACATCTGTTGATGTAACTTTTGTAGATACTCTCTTCTAAGCAGACTCAGAGCTACAAAGGTACTAAGCCTGTCTGCTCATATACTCAACAACACACCTACGTACAAAGTCATGAGTAACAATGTTTCCTGATCTTTTAATGTAGCTGAGAAATAATAATGATGGTTTTAAGCATAAAGGAAGTTTCTTGAATTAGATAAATATGAAAACCATGAGGTCAGGGGTACCATTACAAAAGAGACTTGATGTAAAGCTGTAATTTTATTTTCAGAAATTTATAATAACATAGCAGAAAACAGCAAGTTTGACTATTGTTTATGACAAAGCTAAGTGTGAAATGTGATCAGAATAAACAAAGCTAAGTATTATGGCTTGGAAGAAGTACAACCAGAATGCTCCTTAGAAGCAAGGATGACCAGACTTTGTCTCATGAACTCTGGACATGTTATCAGGACGGACTAGTCCCTGCAGAAGGACATCATGCTTGGCAAAGTAGAGGGTCAACAAAAAAGAGGAAGACCCTCAATGAGATGGACTCACTGGATCAGGCAGTGTTTCATTCTGTTGCCCACATGATCACTATGAGTCGGAAACAACTTGGTGGCACCTAACAACAAGTATTAATGCTACTTGGTTGTATCACTGCAAGCACCCCTAATCTCTTATTATGACCTCTTCTAGCCCATAAGCTCTTTAGTTGGTAACAATTAAATTTAAAATCACAAAGAATATATTGTATAATATGTATTTGTTACATGTTAAGTTTAAAATTGACTCATTCTCCAGGATTTAACCAGAAAAAGACATTTGTAGTTTTATATTATTCTACTGAATAAAAAATTGACAAGTTTGACAAATAATCTCCCAGAGAAGTTACAAAGCTCTGTTTCACAGAAAGCTTGTTTATCACTATTTTAATGTATATGTTGAAGGAGGAAAAAGATGCTAGCAATTTAAATAATGTGCTAGATACATTTATTCAGGTGCTATACTGGAAATTATGTCTGTAAGAAATAGTCAGGCCTGAAAGTGTTAAGGAATCACGTAAGAGTTGGAATCCAAACACATGAGGTTAGAATTATGCAATGCTGCAATACAGCATTTATCAATGTATCCATTTTTTTACAAACATGAAAAATGTTCTATATAATAAATGTGGGAGATGCAGAGGTGAGCATGACAGGCATGGTGCCAGCTTTCTGCCCTCATAAAGCATACAGTTTAAAGGTAAATACTCATATTGATGCAGGTATATTTGTTGCTGCTGTCATATATTTTGATACATAGCGTGATAGTTAACGTTATGTGTCAACTTGTTAAGCTATGGCACCTGGTTGTTTGGTCAAACACTAGTCTAGATGCTGTTATGAAGTAGTTACATGGGATTAATTCAGTTGACACTAAGTAAAGCAGATTTACTCTCCATATTGTGGTTGGTCCTCATCCAATAAGTTATAAGCCTTAAGAGAAAAAAAAGGCATTTTCCTTAGGGTATAGTATACTGCCAGACTATAAATAAGCATCTTACCAGAACTCCTTCACTCTTCTCTTCCGGTTGCCTGAGCTAAAGGTATTGGAACCCAGACTGATGGAATCTCCAGTCCATTGCCCCACCTGCAGGTATTGGATTTGCCATTCCCACAATGGCATGATTCAATTCCTTAAAATAAGTCTCTTTCAGTAGATAGATACACAGAAACATAAATACTTATATAAAAATATAGGTAATATTTACATAAAAAACCCTTTGCCATTGATTTGATTCCTACTCATATTGACCCTACAGGACAGAGTCGAACTGCCCAATAGGGTTTCCAAGGAGGGACTGGTGGAGTCAAACTGACAACCTTTTGGTTAACAACAGAGCTCTTAACCACTGCTCTACCGGGGCTCCAATATATACATACATGCATTGATATGTTGTTGTTGGCAGGTGGTAGGTGCCATGACTTACAGTGACCCTTGTACAACAGAATGAAATACTGCCTGGTCCCATGCCATCCTCAAAATCATTATGATTGAGCCCATTGTTGCAGCCACTGTGTCAATCTGTCTCATTGAGGATTTTCCTCTTTTTCACTGACCCTTTATTCTACCAAGCATGATATCCTTCTCCAGGGACTGGCCCCTCCTGATAACATGTCTAAATTATGTGAGACAAAGTCTCACCATCCTCGTTTCTAATGAGCATTCTGGCTGTATTTCTTGCAAGACAGATTTGTTAGTTCCTCTGGCAGTCCGTGGTATGTTCAATATTCTTCGCCAACACCATAATTCAAAGCTATTGATTGTCCTTCAGTCTTCCTTATTCAGTGCCCAGCTTACTCATGCATATGAGGCAGTTGGAAACACCATGGCTTGGGTCAGGTGCACCTTAGTCCTTAAAGTAACATCTTTACGTTTTACCACTTTGAAGAGGTCTTTTGCAGCAGATTTGCCCAATGCAATGATTTTTTTGATTTCTTACCTGCCGCTTCCATGAGCTTTGATTGTGAATTCAAGTAAAATGAAATCCTTTATAACTTCAATATTTTCTCCATTTATAGTAATGTTGCTTATTGGTCCAGTTGTCTCTTTCCCAAGAGAACCCTACAAGGTTTCTCTTTTAAATAGCTGTGGTTTTTATAAAAAAAGCCTACTTAAACCATTGTCAGTAGTCTATCCACCATAGCCACAATAATGGACACAAATATACCAATGATCATGAAGATAGTGCAGATCTGGGTAACGTTTTGTTCTGTTATATGTAAAGTCTCCATGAGTCAGAGCTGATTCAACGGCAACTAACAACAACAGCAACGTCAAAACTTTGCACACATTCTCAAGAATACGTAATTACACTACTAAATTTACTTGCCTTTTTTTTCTTGTGTAATAAGTTGCTTTTTTAAATTTCATTATACATTAGGTACAGAGACTCCAGAGCTGAAAATTCCTGGTTTCAAATCCTAGCTCCACCATCTATTAGTTTTGTGACCTTGGGAAGCTGTATAACCCCTTTGAGCCTTCATTTTCTCATTTTTAAACTGGGGATAATAAAAGAACTTACATTATAAAGTTGTTGCATATATGAAACAAATAAATAACTACAAGGTTTGTATCACATGGTAAAATACTTAAAAATTAGTTATTATTCTTCAATTACTTTGAATGTTTTTTTACTTAATTGTAACACTTTAAAATACAAAATATTTTATTCTTTTATGTCATAAATTGATTTGTATGTAGAATCATTTTTGCATTTTTTAAAAAAAATTAAAACCCACATTCAAACTCATGAGGTCCCAATGATATCCCACTAGTCTAATACAATTTTAACTGTTCTCTAGTAAAGCAGTAATGGGAAAGGGTATAATTCATATTTTATATATAGTGCACTTTAAAAATTATAATGAAATAATTCAGACTTTGTTTATTAAGTCAAATATAATACTTTTTCTAATCCAATTGTAGGAATCTCTTTCTCAGTTTAGTTCAAACTATGTTATTTGAGAGCACATGTTTTGCTAAAACAATTTGTCATGTGTGGCCAGAAACACAAAGACGGAAGAAGACACAGTTCTTACTTTCAACAAAAGATTTAGATGAGTATACAATAATTACAAGAGTGCATCTCATGTATGTTTGCTGAGATATAGGTGGAATAAAATCACACTGACAAGGAAAACAGAACAGGGTTTTGAGGGAATGCATGTAGTTTACTTTGAGCATACCATAGAATGACTTTGTGATGGTAGGTTGGACTAACATTGGTATCAAAGGTAGGAGAATTTTCTTAGGTACAGGAGCAACAGTAAGTCATTGATGAGGGCAAAAAAGATCACAGGAAATTTTTCCAGTGATCTTGCAAAGCCTCTTCTCAGCTTCCTGCTACATCTATTACTTAATGTAAAATCAAATTAAAGTCTGCCTCAAGTGCTTATCTCTGTAGTCTTCAGGACTCACAGTCAGAATCTATGTAAGCTTCAAGAATAAACACAAAGTAAAGCTCTCAGTTAGGAATGCCACTAAAGAGAAAACAAAAGTATTTTAGAACATATTTCAGATGTTGTAGATCATTTATGACCTCTGTGGTTCCAGTTGTTGTTAGGTGCTGTCCAATCAGTTTCAAGTCATCGTGACCCTATGTACAATAAAAGGAAACACTGCCCAGTTCTGTACCATTCTCACAACCCTTGATATCTTTGAGCCCATTGTTGCAGTTATTATGTCAATTCATCTCTTTGAGGGTCTTCCTCTTTTTCACTGGCCCTCTACCTCACTAAGCATGATGTCTTTCTCAAGGAACTGGTCTCTCCTGATAATATGTCCAAAGTACCTGTGGCTAAGTCTCCACATCTTAGCTTCCAAGGAGCATAGTGGCTCTACTTCTGCCAGGCAGACTTATTTGTTCTTCTGGCAGTCCTTATACATTGTCCAACTTTCATGTGCATATGAGGCAATTGAAAATACCATGGCTTGGGTCAAAAACAATATAGTTCCAAAAGTGACATTTTTGCTTTTGAACACTGCAAAGAGGTCTGTCGTGGCAGATGTGCTTGATGCAATACATATTTTGATTTCTTGACTGCTGCTTCCATGGGCATTGACTGTGGATCCAAGTAAATCCTTTACAACTTCAATATTTTTTCCATTTATCATGATGTTGCTTATCAGTACAGTTGTGAAAATTTTTGTTTTCTTTAGTAAAGGGGTAATCTATACTGAAGGCTGTAGTCTGATCTTAATCAGTAAGTGCTTCAAGTCCTCTTCAATTCCAGAAAGCAAGGTTGGGTCATCTGCGTATCACAGGTTGTTAGTGAGACTTCCTCCAATTCTGATGCCACATTCTTCTTCATATAATCCAGCTTCTTGGATTATTTTGCTCAGCATACAGATTGAATAAGTATGGTTAAAGGATACAACCCTGATGCACACATTTCCTGATTTTAAACCACACGGTATTCCCTTGTTCTGTTTGAATGTTTGCCTCTTGGTCTATGCACAGTTTCTGGATGAGTACAATTAAGTGTTCTGGAATTCTCATTGTTCACAATGTTATCAATAATTCGTTATGATCCACACGGTTGGATGCCTGTCATGGTCAATAAAACACAGGTAAACATCTTTTGAACATTCTGTGCTTTTAGCCAAGATCCACCTGACATAAATACTGATATCTCTAGTTCCATGTCCTTTTCTGAATCTGGCTTGAATTCCTAGTATTTCCCAGTAGATGTACTGCTACAACTATTTTTGAATCATTTTCGACAACGTTTTATTTGTATGTGACATTAATGATATTGTTAGATAATTTCTGCATTCTGTTGGATCGCCTTTCTTTGGAATGGGGACAAATATGCATCTCTCCCAGTCGGTTGACCAGGTAGCTATCTTCCAAATTTCTTGATATAAATGAATGAGTGCTTCCAACATTGCATGCATTTGTAGAAACGACTCAGTTGGTAGTCTATCAACTCCTTCAATGAAGCCTAGACTTTTTCTTTCAGTACCATCAGCTCTTGATCATATGCTACCTCTTGAAATCACTGAACATAAACCAATTATTTTTGGTAAAGTGGCTGTGTGTACTCCTTCCATCTTCTTTTGATGCTCTTGAGTAGTTCAATATTTTACCCATATAATCCTTTAAAATTGCAACTCGAGACTTGAATTTTTTCTTCTTTCAGTTTGAGAAATGCTGAATGTGCCCTTCTTTTTGGTTTTCTAACTCTAGGTCTTTGCTCGTTCCATTATAATAATTTACTTTGTCATCTCAAGCTGCTGTTGGAAATCTTCTGTTCATCTCTTTTGTTTAGTCATTTCTACCATTCATTTTAGCTACTCTACATTCAAGAGAAAGTGTTAGAATCTCCTCTGACATCAACTTTGGTCTTTTCTTTCTTTCCTGTCTTTCTAATGATATTTTGCTTTCTTCATGTATAATGTCCTTGCTATCATCCCATAGCTTGTCTGGTGTTCTGTCATTAGTGTTCAATGTGTCAAATCTATTCTTGACATGGTCTCCAAATTCTGGTGGAATATACTTAAAGTTGTACTTTGGCTCTCGTGGATGTGTTTTAATTTTCTTCAGCTTCAGTTTGAACTTGCATATGAGCAATTGATGATCTGTTCTGCAGTCAGCCTCTGAACTTGTTCTGACTAATCATATTGAGCTTTTCCATGCTCTCTTTCCACAGATGAAGTCTATTCAATTACTGTGTATTCCATCCAGTAAGGTCTACCTATATAGTCACTGGTTATGTCGTTGAAAAAAGGTATTTGCAATGAATAAGTCATTGGTCTTGCAAAATTCTATCATGCAATCTCCAATGTTGTTTCTATCACCAAAGCCATGTTTTCCGTCTACTCATCCTTCTTCTTTGTTTCCAACTTTCGCATTGCAATCACCAGCAGTAATCAATGCATCTTGGTTGCACATTTGATCAATTTCAGACTGCAGAAATTAGTAAAAATCTTCAAATTATTGGTGTATAAATGTGAACAATAGTCATATTAACTGGACTTTCTAGTAGGTGTATGGATATTATCCTATCAATGTCAGCATTTTGCTTCAGGATAGATCTTGAAAATGTTCTTTTTGATGATGAATGCAACACCATTCCTCTTCAATTTGTCATTCCTGACATAGTATACCATCTAATTGTCTCATTCAAAATAGTACCAATCCATTTCACCTCACTAATGACTAGGATATTGACCTTTATGCATTCTGTTTCATTTTTGACAAGTTCTAATTTTCCTAGATTCATCAGGATTGGTGGAAGATCGATTGATATGCAGATGACACAACCTTGCCTGCTGAAAGTGAAGAGGACTTGAAGCATTTACTGATGAAGATCAAAGACTATAGCATTCCATAGGAATTACACCTCAACATAAAGAAAACAAAAATCCTCACAAGTGGACCAATAAGCATCATCATGATAAATGCAGAAAAGATTGAAGTTGTCAAGGATTTCATTTTACTTGTTTCCACAATCAATGCATGTGGAAGTAGTAGTCAAAAAAATCAAAGGATGTATTGCATTGGGCAAATCTGCTGCGTAGGACCTCTCTGAAGTGCTGAAAAGCAAAGATATCTCTTTGAAGAATAAGGTGTGCCTGACCCAAGCCATGATATTTTCAGTTGCCTCATATGCACATGAAAGCTGGACTATATATAACAAAGACTGATAGATGACTTTAAATTATGCTGTTGGCAAAGAATATTGAATATACCATGGACTTTCAGAAAAACAAACACAACTGTCTTAGAAGAATTATAGGCAGAATGCTCCTTAGAAGCAAGGATGGCAAGACTTTGTCTCACATACTTTGGGCATGTTATCAGGAGGGTCAAGTCCCTGGAGAAGAACAGCATGCTTAGTAGAGTAGAGGGTCATTGAAAAAGAGGAAAACGCTCAATGAGATGGATTGTCACAGTGGCTGTAACAATGGGCTCAAGTATAACAATTGTGAGGACTGAGCAAGACCAGACAGTGTTGTGCATAGGGTCATTATAAGTCAGAACTGAGCCCTGTTGGCACAGTGGTTAAGAGCTCAGCTTCCTAACTAAAAGGTCAGCAGTATGAATCCACCAGCCACTCCTTGGAAACCCTATGGGGCAGTTCTACTCTGTCCTAGAGGGCCACTGTGAGTTGGAATGGACTGGATGGCACCTTTTTTTTTTTTTTTAACAACAATACTTCTTCAATTCCATGTACTGACTATTAATTGTTATCAGTTTATCGTACTGTGGTAGCTTGTTTGTTTCTGTGATGGTGGAAGCTCTGCCACTGGTATTTCAAACACCAGCAGTGTTAACCATGATGGACAGGTTTCAGCAGAGCTTGCAGACTAAGATAAGACTAGGAAGAAGGACACTGTTGTATACTTCTGAAAAAAAAAAAAAAACAGTGAAAACTTTATGAATAGCAGCAGAACATTTTCTGATATAGTGTCAGAAAATGAGACCCTCAGCTTGGAAGGCACTCAAAATACAACTGGGGAAGAGCTGTCTCCTCAAAGAAGAGTTGACCTTAATGACATGTATAGACTCAAGCTTTAGCGTCCTTGATTTGCTGATGTGGCATGACTCAAAATGAGAATAAACAGCTGCAAACATCCATCAATATTCAGAACATGGAATGTACCAAGTATGAATCTTGGAATATTGGAAGTCATCATAAATGAAATGGAACACATAAAAAATGATATCTTAGGCATTAGTGACTGAGGTTCCTAGAGAACAGAATCTCTTTGGGACAGGTAAAAACTTATCTACTTTTCCTCCCCCTGTTCCAACTAAATATGCTTTTCTTAACAGCAAGAAACAACTGTTTTCTTTCCATACTGTGTTGAAGACTCTTTTAAAAAAAGTGCATATGCCCTCTTAAGCAAACGTGGGTTTGCTTGTGCTAACAAGGGAACTTGTGTTGATAACTACCCAGCTTTATTATTATTATTAGATGTTACTACATAAGACAGTTTTAATATTCATAATTATTAATAATCTTTAGATATATTTACAATCAAAATTTCTTCATTTCATATAAAATAATGTGATGAAATAAGTATTAGTCTATAAGTTCAAAATGCATACTAAAGTCTCAGTTTGGGGCTCTTTTCACCAGATGTATGACTAGTTATGTGTGGGCATTGGGATGGTAAATTACTGCCCCCATCCCTACCCTGGGATGTAATCTTGTCACCTTTTTGTGCCCTATTTAGAAAATTAACCCATTTTTTCTTCTGCTTATGGGCAACATCTTCGTTCTCAGGACTGCCCCACAACTACCTATCAATATAAAGAGAGTCAGAGAACTAAAGACCTCTTATCTTAGCAAGTGGAATATCCACTTGGCTTGCGAATACTTAGACTCCCAGGACTCTAAACACTTTTTAAAACTCTTGGGTTCAATCTCTCCCCTCTGCTGCAGCTTATTTCCTTGAACTTATCCTGTGTCCTAGCAAAGTCTTCAGTGCCTACATATTGAAACCTATGTTACTGGATGCATTATCCTAGTCACTATTGACAGTTTCTACCCTTTTACCTCCAGTAACTTAGCCTGATAATTCCTGATGGCCTGATACAAATAAAATCAGGTTATAGAAATAAACAAAAAAGATTATGAATAAATATGTAAATCATAGAGGAGAATAAAGCATTCAGGAGACTGTGTGAAATTGGAATAAAACAGTCCCATTTGCCTTTTTCTATGGTGGTACATACGCTTGTAGACTAAGTTTATATATGTGTGTAAGCCAATTTTTTTTAATTAATTTTAGTTTAGCATTAATTGTCAGAATTACCAATATTATCACTACTGATTGCCTGTCAAATCATGAGTCAATGTTTAATCATCAAATAAGCATAGGATTATTCAATTCTTGGGCCTGGGCCATGGGCCATATTGAAAGTGATTTCAGGTATCACACATAGAACTCTATGCCACACATAATCCCAAGTAATCTTTTTAGGGAAGACTTAGTTGAGTAAATCGTAAATCACTAACTGACTTTGGTCTTGAAATGCACACACACTAGCATAGGACATGCCTAGATTTTGATTTGTAACTCAGAGTGGATAAGAACTCCAGAAACATTTAATATGGATATCATTAATTATCACTCTTTTAGTTAGGCAAGAAATTTTTCATTTTGAAGTTGTCATTAAGCAATCACTTCTACTGTATATCTTTCCAAATACTACAGTACTTAGTGTCATGCTTATTATTACCTAGGAAGATAAATGGTTGTCAGTACAAATTTTTCTAAGAATCATAGGCTGTCTCCATTTTCTGAACTTTAGGATAAAAATTTGCATCCATTAAATGAAATATGGGTCTCTGACTATAGGGTTGATATGGACCAGAATTGACTTGACAGAAACGGGTTTAGGTGTTTGGTTTAAGTTTTTTTCAAAAATGTCTTATTTCATTTTATTATTATTTATATTGCACTCACATTGCATCAATTTTGTTTATTACAGGCTTTGCAGTTAAAACTGTGCTGCAAGATTTGAAATTATTGGATATTTTAGACCAGAACATGATTCTTCCATTTTTTTTTAGAAAAAAATTTTGTTTTTTGCTTTCATTCATTTTTATTTAGCTTTGGTATGCCAGCTCCCCTCACAGACAATGTTCACCACTTATGTATGCTAGAATTAAATTTCATGGTAGCCTACACCTTATGGTGTTAAAAGGACTATTTGTATTTTACAACAGGGGTTACTCAATCAAGATTTTAAATACTTGAGAATCCTAAAGAAAGTTTCTAAATATTCTGAGACTTACGTGCCTAATCTTAAAAATTACCAGAAAAAAAAAAAAACGACTTTTTTTCTTCTAGCCTTTAAAATGATATATTTTTTAATTAAGTTATCACCACAAAATGAAAACAAAACCATCAAGTCAATTCCCACTCATGGCAACCCTATAGGACAGAGTAGAACTGTCCCATAGGGTTTCCAAGGAGCAGCTGATGGATTTCAACTGCTGACCTCTTTGTTAGAAGCTAAGCTCTTAACCACTGTGCTTCCAGGGCCCCAAGGTTATCACAGTGCCGGGAAAATTGTCAAGCGTTAAAAAATATTACCACCCTTTGACAGTACCATTTGATCTTTATTCAATGTTTCTTCATTATCGTCCCCATAAATATTTCTGGTGTCTCTAGATAAACGTCCAGGATGATGTCCTTTGATTTAAATTAATTGTATGAAATTATGCCAATATTAATTTTATGCTAAACTAAATATTTTTTTCTAGAATTTTAATCTTGAGTGATTGGAAGTAGACTCTAAGTACAAACAAGACGACATGGAGAAAACAGAGAGAAGATCTGCCTAACACTCTAGACTGAAACTCATCTCAGAGACTAAAAGAATTTTTTGCTTTGTTTTCTGACCTATCATACAGATGTGCATGGACATGGCAGCCGTGGAGAGGATAATTTGTGTGAGTGATTACATGGATTAGCAATTGCCTTAGGATGGGTTCTCTAGAGAAGTAAAACCAGTGAAATATATATCAGGGAAATCGCTCACACGGTTGTAGAGGCTGGAAACTCCCCCCAAGCCTCTGGATCAGGATAGAGGCTTCCCCTGATTCAGATAGCTGTAGGGGCTGGTGAACCCCAGATCGGCAGGTTGGAGAGCAGGGCTCTTGTTCACAGGCTGTGAAGACTGATGAATTCCAAGATATGCAGGCAAGACTGCTGCTAGCTCAAGTCCCAAGAACCAGAGGCCAGACAAACAGGAGCCAGACGCATGATCCAGAGCCAGCAAAAGCCCCTGAGCCTTGCCAGAATGTCCGCTTATATTCAGATGCAGGCCACATGCCCAAGTAAACTCCCTTTTAACTGATTGGCTACTCACAGCAGATTCCATCATGGGAGTGATCACATATCCAATCTCATCATAGAAGTGATCACAACATTATGTGACTGCCAAAACACTGAGAATCATGGCCCAGCCAAGTTGACACATAATCTTAACCATCACTGCAATACCGAAAAAACGAAGCATATTTAGTTGTATCTGTACATGAACACATGTGAATAATTTTTATTCTTTTTCTAAATGAAAAAAAAATCCTACTGTAGAAATATTTTCCCTCAGTAAGTGAGCTAACTACATATCTGGCACCATTATGTATTTATAATTTTGTAAGAAAATATGTTGTTTACAAAATTATCTAAGGATATTATTTATAAAGGTTCACCAAAAAAAATTAAAAAATAAAATAACCTCCTTAAAAAAAGAAAAAAAAAAGATGATTTAAATGAGAGTTTTCCTGAAAACTCACCTTTTTTTGTGTGTGTGTGAAAGTGACTGTGAAATCCCCTCACTAATATGAAAGCTTTGTGTGCGTACAGTAGAAGAATGTGTTTTTGTAGTGTCAGCTAGCAAAATTTGGGGAGGCCGTGCTCATACAAATGGTTCTGTCCAGGTAAATAATGATTACATGCAGTGTCCATATCACACCTATTCACACATAGACAGTCTCTCGGAAACCTATTTAAACAGTGGCTATATTGTACTTGCTCTGCCATGTATAGTCTTCCATTTCGATATCAGCCCTGAAAAATGAACATTCTTATACTTCATTTCTCTATACCCATATTACTTTTCCTCCATCAGTGGTTATGAACTAATGTCTCCCGATGAGAAATAAAAGAGTAATAGGAAGATGGTGGCAGCTTTAAGATTGGAATTTAAGATGCATGGAAAATTATAACAATAAGTAGAGATTTATCACATTTTTTCTCCTAAAGTTTGATGAACAGTACAATGAAGAATGCACATCTATGTTTATTTTTGTATTTGCTTTTTTCTTTAACTTTTAACTGTAAAAAAATCAATAAATACACTTAAAATTAGAAGAGATCATCCTCCAAATCTATCCTAATATTTTTTAAAAATTATTTTCCTATATTTACTTTTTTGGTAGATGTTAAAGGGCAGTTGTTCAAACAGAAAAATGGGATAGATACTGCCTGGTTTAAAATCAGAAAAGTTGTGCATCAGGGGTGTATCCTTTCACCATAATCTGAGAAGCTGGACTATATGAGGAAGAATGCAGCGTCAGAATTGGAAGAAGACTCATTAACAACCTGTGTTATGCAGATGACACAACCTTGCTTGCTGAAAGTGAAGAGGACTTGAAGCACTTACTGAGGAAGATCAAAGACCACAGCCTTCAGTATGGATTACACCTCAACATACAGAAAACAGAAAACCTCACAAGGGGACCAATAAGCAATGTTATAATAAATGGGGAAAAGATTGAAGTTGTCCAGGATTTCATTTTACTTGGATTCAAAATCAATGCCGGTAGGAATAGCAGTCAAGAAATCAAATGACATACTGCATTTATAAATCTCCTTCAAAAGACCTCTTTAAACATTAAAAAGCAAAAATGTCACTTTGAGGACTAATGCGTGCCTGACCCAAGTCATAGTATTTTCAATCACCTCATATGTGTACGAAGGCTGGACAATGAATAAGGAAGACCTAATGGAATTGATGCCTTTGAATCATGCTGTTGGTGAAGAGTATTGAATATACCATGGACTGCCAGAAGAACGAACTCATCTGTCTTGGAAGAAGTGCAACCAGAATGCATGCTCCTTAGAAGCAAGAATGGCAAGACTTTGTCTCACATATTTTGAACATGTTATCAGGGGGGACCAGTCCCTGGAGAAGGACCACCTGCTTGGTAAAGTAGAAGGGCATTGGGAAAGAGGAAGACCCTCAACAAGATAGAATGACACAGTGGCTGCAACAATGGGCTCAACCATAGCAACGATTGTGAGAATGGTGCAGGACCAGGCTGTGTTTTTGTTATGTTGTATGTAAGGTCACCATGAGTCAAAACTGACTCCATGACACCTAACAAACAACACCACCATATCAATGTGATTTTATACTTCCTATATTTGCTTTTTTTATATATTTGCATTATATTTTAACTGCCATCACCATAGTGCATAATATATGATCCAGGGAATAATTGACTTAACTGTTGGAAACCCTGGTGGTGTAGTGGTTAAGTGCTATGGGTGCTTACCAAATGGTTGGCAGTTCACATCCACCCAGCACTCCTTGGAAGCTCTATGGGGCAGTTCTACTCTGTCCTATAGGGTCGCTATGAGTTGGAATCAACTTGACAGCACTGGGTTTGGTTTTTTGGTTTTGGTTTATTCTTGCACACATTGTATTTTCTTTCTCATTCTTACATTCATTAGTCATTAACTATAGGGCTAGGTATCATAGCTAAGAGCTTCTATGCTTCAAGTTTTTATGGATTATTTTAAATGATTCCTCATATTAAATAATGCTATGATGACAAGATTACCCTTGCATTATTTTACATTTTCTCTATAATATTTTGAGATTAAAGTACCAGAAGCAGAATTATCAGGTCAAAAATCATAAACATTTCTTGGCTCTGATTATATATTGTACATATTTTGCACAAGTCAGTTATACCAAGTTCCACATACCAACCAAGTTGTACCAAGTTACTATACTAGCAGCTTTAGATGAGAATACTCCTCTCAGCATTTATACTTTTTAATCAAAAAAATGACTACCAAGTTTAAGAATAAAGTTCTATAATTATATCACAACTCAGATAAAAAAAAAGAGAGGCATAAATTTTGCTAAAGTTACTGTAAAACTACCTCTTTTCATTCATCTTTTCTTCCTTATCTCAGATTGCGTGCATTAAGCCCCACCATGAGGAGGCACTGTGCAAGATAACGTAGGACAAACCAAGATGTTTGAGACAAGTGACCAAGTAATACTGCTTCTTTGATGCCATGTCTTTTATATACATTTCACTACTTCATTCTTGCCATAGCAAATTAAGTAGATATTATTATGCCCATTTTTTTTTCCTGATAAGGAAACCAAAAATGAAAACATGCCAAATATTACATAGCTAGTAAATAGAGGAGCTAGAATCTAAGCCCAGGAGTGTATAACTCCATGCCTCTATAAAACTAATATCTGATTTGAACTATATAGGAGTGGGTAGGAAATTATTATAGTTTTAGCTGTTGATATATTTGTGAAATCTACCTATCTTCTGGAACATGGTTATATTAAATGATTAAGCTTTATGAGAAAATTTACTTTTATTCTTGAAATTAATACATTTAATATAAATACACAATTATAAAAAAATATAGGAAATTCCATTTTGCATAATAACATTTTTCTTTATGCTTTCATATGTTTTTTTGCTCAAATGAAGAGGAAACAGGTTATTTGACAATGTTTTGGAGAAGAAAGCATTCTATTTTTATCATATTAGAGTAATAAGACTATTTCTATACAGCTAACAGTTCACAGATTCCAAACCGAAAATATTAAAAGGAAAAAAAATTATCTATTTGTGGTTTCAGACTCTACTTCCTTTGAATTTCTGTTAAATTATGTTGAAAATATAAACCGCAAGTCCTTTTTAAAACCTATACACTGACACACAGCTTCTTTTTTAACCTTTGAAAATGTTGCAACTAACATAAAAAAAAAATATTTAAACAGAATTATATTTTTGTGGGTGCTTGATAAGAATGTGGTTTTCAACTACCTTATGAAATTCTAATACAGTTAGGAAGGGTTGTTTTTATTTTTAAAAAAAAGCCACATATCATATATTTTATTCTTTCATTACTACATAATGCAAAGACCAAAATCTTGTTTTCACTGCTATCAGTTAATAAAACATTTCCTGAATTATTTAACTTCCTTACAAATTCAAACCATTTTTATGTTTTTATCATTTTCCTGTCAACAGTCATATTCCAAGAGGAAACACTATTTATGTTCATGTTTGCTTTTATTTAAAATTGTTTGATTTTAAAAGGTGTGGCATGAGTAACACTCTGTTCGACTCTGGCTGATATATGTTATTATGAGTTGACTTTGAGTAAATTGCCATCTTGTTTGCTTAGAAAAAGAAAGATAGAGCTAATTGAATGAAAACACCATACAGAGGATTACAACAGTCCATTTTCTTTATTTGAAATATGTCAACACTGAAATATGAATTTGAAAGTACCCTATGTAAAATACAGCAAAGATTAAAATGGTTCTTGATGATATCTCTTGTTTAAAATACAGTAATTTACATGTGAGAAATCATATTAATTTTCTGGGTCAAGCACATTTTATATTTCAGAAGAAAGTTATTGACTTAATATTTACAGAGGCATTTTTGTTGTTTTAAATCATTGTGCCGTTACATCTGCTTTGGTTTGTTATAGTTTTCCTTATATTAATCAGAAGTCTGGGTAGTATATACTTTTACTGTCAAATTTTCTTATAGTGAAAAATGTCTTATGTTTTCCCATAATTTTAAGGGGATATTTATTAATTCTATTAAGTTCTCTTTTAAGATTTTAAAATACTTTTAATTGTGCTCATAGAAACATTAAAACAAGATAAGTCCTAATGTGATCAAAAGATGACTGGGTTTTTTTTTGTTTGTATTTTAATACATATGCAATAGTGGTATAATTAACCAATACTTATAACAGTTTCAAAATTAAATGCTTATTTTCAGTTTATATAAAAAATAATCAATTTAAACAATATCCTGCAATTAAATTGTTTTACCTGATTCATTTTTAACTCATTACCTTACTTTTTAAATAATACTTTATAATGCTACTGTAAGTATTTGACAAATGAGAAATATGAACAATCAATTGATAGTTTGCACAGTAAAATACTCCAAACCTGTGTTACTAATTTTTCTCTCCCCATTGGGTTTACTAAATTAACTCAATGTCCAATGAAACAGGGAAACCATAGTTTATCAGTATTGTATAGCCTTTAAATTCATCCCAAAAACCCAAACCAAACCTGTTACCATCCAGTTGATTCCAACTCATAGAGACCCTATAGAACAGAGTAGAACTGCCCCATAAGGGTTTCCAAAGAGCAGCTGGTGGATTCGGACTGCTGACCTTTTGGTTAGCCTTCAAGCTCTTAACCAGTATGCAGCCAGGGCTCCAAATTCAACCCGAATGTTGCCTATTCAGCATGTAGAGATAGATTATTAACAAGGGCCGCCTTAGACAAAAGTTGTTCCCTGAGTGACCCTTTCTTCTTACCTCTCTCTTCCTGGACCTCACATTGCTAGTCTTCTTGAGGTGTGGGGAGTATATCATTTTTTCATTGACGGATATTTCCTAATCTTGGGTTGATAAAATTTACTTTGTTTTGATAACTAATCAACAAAATTGTCTTTGTTTTTATTTAATACTAATGTTTATAATTGTTTAATATATCATTACAAATAGGTACCATATTTGCATTTTAACAGGCCCTTAATGTTTACATTGAGTCCCTGAGTGGTGCAAACGATTAAGAGGTTCAGCTGCTAACCAAAAGACTGGAAGTTAGAGTCCATTCAGAGGTTCCTTAGAAGGAAAGCCTGGTGATCTACTTCCAAAAAATCATCCATTGAAAATCCTAAGCAGCAGCATTCTACTTTGACACACATTGGGTCACCAAGAGTCAGTGTCAACTTAACGGCAGCTGTTAGTCCTTACATACAACCAAGGTAAACAATAAGTTGTTTTTAAAGGCTGCCGGGCTTTTCTTTGCCACAAAACCCTACCCCATAGTCAAGTACTTTGAGCTATCAGTACTGCTGTTGCCCTCCCTAGTTCCAGAAGGAGTCTTTTAAGACAAAATCACAATGCCCTGTGAGTGTTATCAAGATAGAAGCTTTGCCATGAAGACTCCCACTCCGTGCCTTGTCTAGCTGTTCTTTTCTTTCACCTATAACTCTACTTTCAATAATGTGTCTTAAGCACAAGACCATGGAAGAAATCCCTGGTGATCTGCTTCTGATAAATCAGCCATGCAAAACCCTGTGGAGCACAGTTCTGCTCTGACACACATGGGGTTGCCATGAGTTGGGGTCAACACGAGCACAACTGCTAAATAACTAAAAGCACAGCACATATCATGGGTGGTGGTGTTGTTAGGTGCCACTGAGTCCATTCCAACTCACAGCAACCCTGTGTACAACAGAACGAAACACTGCCCAGTCCTGCACCATCCTCACAATCACTGCTATGCTTAGGCCCATTGTTGCAGCCAGCCACTCTGTCAATCCATCTCCTTGAGAGTCTTCCTCTTTTTTACTGACCCTGTACTTTACCAAGCATGGTGTCCTCCTCCAGGGACTGATCCCTCCTGAACAACATGTCCAAAGAATGTAAGACTCAGTTTCCCCATCCTTGCTTCTAAGTAGCATTCCAGTTGTACTTCTTCCAAGACAGATTTGTTTGTTGTTTTGACAGTTCATGGTATACTCAATATTTTTCTCCAACATCACGATTAAAAGGCGTCAATTCTTCTGTCTTCTTTATTCATCGTCTGGCTTTCACATGCATAGGAAGCGATTGAAAACACCACAGCTTGGGTCAAGCGCACCTTAGTCTTCACGGTGACATCTTTGCTTTTCAACAGTTTAAAAACACTTAAAAAAGACAAGAAAGAAAGAAAGACCGAAATGGATGTCAGAAGAAACTCTGAAACTTGCTCTTGAATGTCAAGTAGCTAAAGCGAAAGGAAGAAATGATGAAGTAAAAGATCTGAACAAGAGATTTCAAAGGGCAGCTCAAGAAGACAAAGTAAAGTATTATAATGATATGTGCAAAGACCTGGCGATGAAAAACCAAAAGGGAAGAACATGTTCTGCATTTCTCAAGATGAAAGAACTGAAGGAAAAATTCAAGCCTTGAGTTGCAATATTGAAGGATTCTATGGGGAAAATATTAAATGACTCTGCTATGGCTGCTAACCAAAATGTCGACAGTTCAAATCCACTAGGTGCTTCTTGGACTCTACGGGGCAGTTCTACTCTGTCCTATAGGGATGCTAAGAGTCAGAATCAACTCAACAGCAATGGATTTGTAATTTTTGTTTTTTGCAGGAAGCATCAAAAGAAGATGGAAGGAATACACAGTCACTATATCAAAAAGAATTGGTTGATGTTCAACCATTTCAGGAGGTAGTGTATGATCAGGAGCCAATGGTGCTGAAGGATGACGTCCAAGCTTCACTGAAGCCAGAGGCAAAAAACAAGCGTCCAGGAATTGACAGAATACCGATTGAGACATTTCAGCAAATGGATGCAGCACTGGAAGTGCTCACTCGTCTATGCCAAGAAATTTGGAAGACACCTACCTGGCCAACCAACTGGAAGAGATCTATATTTCTGCCTATTCCCAGCAATAATTTGTTCTGATCCGCACAGTCAAATTCCTTTGCATAGTCAATAAAACACAGGTGAACAACCTTCTGGTATTCTCTGCTTTCAGCTAGTATCCATCTGACATCAGCAATGATATCCCTGGTTCCATGTCCTGTTGTGAAACTGCCTGAATTTCTGGCAGTTACCCGTCGATATACTGCTGTTGAGAAAAGATTGAAGTCAGGGATTTCGTTTTACTTGGATCCACAATCAACAGCCATGGAAGCAGTAGTCAAGAAATCGAAACACGTATTGCATTGGGTAAATCTGCTGCAAAGGACCTCTTTAAAGTGTTGAAGAGCAAAGATGTCACCTTGAAGACTAAGGTGCACCTGACCCAAGCCATGGTATTTTCAATTGCATCATATGCATGTGAAAGCTGGACAATAAATAAGGAAGACTAAAGAAGAACTGATGCCTTTGAGTTCTGGCATAGAAGAAGAATATTGAATATACCATGGACTACCAAAATAACAAACAAATCTGTCTTGGAAGAAGAACAACCAGAATGGTCATTAGAAGCAAGGATGGTGAGACTGCATCTTACATACTTTGGACATGTCGTCAGGAGGGATCAGTCCCTGGAGAAAGACATCATGCTTGGTAAAGTACAGGGTCAGCAGAAAAGAGGAAGACCCTCAACAAGGTGGATTGACACAGTGGCTGCAACAATGGGCTCAAGCATGACAACAATTGTAAGGATGGCACAGGATTGGGCAGTGTTTTGTTCTTATGCATAGGGCCTCTATGAGTTGGACCTACTTGACAGCACGTACAACAACAATGGCAGCATTCCCAACATTCCCAGAAATTATGCTACAATATCATTAATATCACATGCAAGCACAATTTTGCTGAAGATCAATTAGAAGTGGCTGCAGCAGTATATCAACAAGAAACTTCCAGAAATTCAAGCCAGATTCAAAAGAGAACGCAAAACCAGGGATTTCATTTCTGATGTCAGATGGATCCTGGCTGAAAGCAGAGAATACCAGAAAGATGTTTACCTGTGTTTTATTGGCTATGCAAAGACATTTGACTGTGTGGATCATAACAAATTATGGATAATGTTGCAAAGAATGGGAATTCCAGAACACTTAATTGTGCTCCTGAAGAACCTGTCTAAAGATCAAGAGGCAGTTGTTCGAACAGAACAAAGGGATATAGATAGTGTGGTTTAAAGTCCGGAAAGGTGACTATCATGGTTAGAGGGTTATAGTAGTGGGAAAGAAGGCCTAATGTTTACTCTAAATATATTCTTTTAAATAAAGATATGTTCTGGAACACCATTGGTGAAATTTCCCTGTACTGATCTAGGATTCTGTAATCCTCATCATTCAATTAATTTTTCCCCTTCGTTTTGGAAAACAAATATGATTAACCTAAGTATATCATGTGAGGATCTGTGTGCACCTTTCCCAAATGATACATTTCACATATTTCAATAAATAACACATCTTACAAAGTTCCTCCAGGCAAAATCTCTGCCCAGAAACTAAGTTTACTTAAGAAGAAAGTGAGACTTGTTGCTCTTCCCTCTCAGTCATGCAGATCATAAAACCAAAAAAAAAAAAAATCCCGCTGCCCCCGAGTCAATTCCGACTCATAGTGACCCTATAGGACAGAGTAGAACTGCCCACAGAGTTTCCAAGTAGCAGCTAGTGGATTTGAATTGCCAACCTTTTGGTTAGCAGCCATAGCTCTTAATCACTAAGCCACAAGGGTTTCCATAAGGTCATAAAAAAAAAAAAAAAAAAAATAGACGGATGTAATTAGCAAAATTACCATGACCATCACTTCTGTGTTAGGACATGTAATTAAAATAGTCCAGATACCATCCTCTGTCATGTGAAGCAATGGCCTGTGTAGTGGCAAAAACATTTTTTAAAAAATGGGTGTTCCAGAGTGTTCAGACTTTCAGAAAGGGAGAAGTGTAATCAACAGAGGGCTAAAAGGAAAGAGGTCAATATCTAACTTTGTTTTAAAGAATATTTTGGAAGTGGAAAGATGGATGTGAGAGCAGTGGAAAATGACTATCTTGATTTCAAAAGAATCAGTTAATAAAGGATAGGCTCAAATATGGTAGTCATCCTGGTTTAGAGAAGGGCTTAAAAGGGAACACCTGTGAAAAAGTCCATGGTGTTCAATATACATGGCAAAGGAAACACTTGAAAGAGGTTGAATAAGAACTAGGTGGAAATTATTGATGGAAACAACTATGATGTCCACAATATTTGACCTCTTTGATCTAAGACTTTTTATAAAGGTATGCCCTCATCTGGCCCTGAACTTTTATAACTATTCATATAACTAAGAGAGGCACATCAAGTGAAGCAAATGGCTTAAACAAATTAAAACAATTGAGAAAATTCCTTTTTCCTGAAACGTGTTGAGTACAAACACTGTTCAATTTTTAACTGAACTGTTTGATTCACTTGTTCAATGCAGACATGGTGATTCAGTTATTACAAAGTAATAACAATAACAAATGCTTATATAGTGCTTACTGTATGCCTGGCACTCTTTCTTAATACACAGTCATACACATATACATGTTGTTGTGTTGTTGTTAGGTGCCATTGAGTTGGTTCTGACTCTTAGTGACCCTATGCACAACAGAATGAAACATTGCCTGATCCTGTGCCATCCTTATAATTGTTGTTATGCTTGAGCCCATTGTTGCAGCCACTGTGTCAGTCCACCTTGGTGAGGGTCTTCCTCTTTTCTGCTGACCCTGTACTTTACCAAGCATGATGTCTTTCTCCAGGGACTGATCCCTCCTGACGACATGTCCAAAGTATGTAAAATGCAGTCTCGCCATCCTTGCTTCTAAGTAGCATTCTGGTTGTACTTCCTCCAAGACAGATTTGTTTGTTCTTTTGGCGGTCCATGGTATATTCAATACTCTTCCCCAGCACCACAATTCAAAGACATCAATTCTTCTTCAGTCTTCCTTATTCATTGTCCAGCTTTCACATGCATATGATGTGATTGAAAATACTATGGCTTGGGTCAGGCGCACCTTAGTCTTCAGGGTCACATCTTTGCTTTTCAACACTTTAAAGAGGTCCTTTGCTGCAGATTTGCCCAATGCAATGAGTCTTTTGATTTCTTGACTGCTGATTCCATGGGTGTTGATTGTGGATCCAAGTAAAATGACATCCCTGACAACTTCAATCTTTTCTCTGTTTATCATGATGTGGTACCTTAAATGTATATATTACACATACATGTATACATTTAAATATATAAACTTAAGATAGAACATACCAATACACATCAATAACTCTGTTAAGTAGATACCATTTTCCCCATTTTATGTATGAGGATACTGAGGTACCAAATATTAATGAAACTTGCCAAGGGTCACGCAGATAAGTGGCACAGCTAGAATTTGGATCCAAGTAAACAAATAATCAGAAACCCTGAGTGGTACAAATGTTTAAGCACTTGACTACTAACCAAAAGTTTAGCTGTTCAAACTCACCCAGAGGTGTCTCAGAAGAAAGGTCTGGCAATCTGCTGCTGAAAAGTCACAACCTTGAAACCCTATGGAGCTCAGTTCTACTCTGAAACACATGGAGTAGCCATGAGCTGGAGTAGACTCAACGGCAAGTGATTTGGTTTAATCAAGTAATCAAGTTCAAAAACCTATGTTTAGGAACATTACATTATATTGCCTAAATAAGAATAAGGTCACTAGGAAAAATTGCTGACAATTATTGAGTACTGAGTAGTTACCAATACTAATAAAAAATTAGGTATCTACTTTGCATGCATTTTTTTAAATTTATTCCTCACCTATTGAAATAGGTATAAGTATTTCCATTTCACCGATCAGGAAACTGAGGAACACAGAGGTGTACTAATTTGTTCAGCTAGCAAGGGGTTGAGGCAGCATTTGCATTCAGATTTGTTTGACTCCAGCAGTAGAGTCTTAGTTACCACTGTTGGATGGATGGACTAGTGGGTAAATAGATGACCGTATGTATATGTATGTGTATCTACACACATTCCCTGGATATATATAAATGGACCTACGTGTGTACAGAATGTTTGTGTACTTACATTTATTTTTTGAAGTAGAATATGAATAATAAAAACATTAGTGGAGTTTTTAATTATTTTTAAATTTTAACTTGAAGCCTGGTCTTTTATTTCAATTGAATCAACTAAACCTATAACTTACTTAGAATACATGAGATGGTAGGGAGAATGTAAACAAAACAATTGAAAGTTTCAAGCAATTCTTTTGGTATGGGTTTGTGATCTACCTGAGGGCAGGGTAGAGTCTTAGTAATCTTTATATCTCTGATGCTTAACACAGTCTATGGTACATAATAGGGAATTAGAGACTGTGTGGATTGTCCTGGATAGGTGTTTATGGTCTCTGTTGAAACACTTTGTTACAAATTCTGCAGGCTGACTAGATAATTTTTTATATGAAAGTCCCACAGTGAGGCCAATTAATACTTTCCTCCTATAGGCTGTGTACAAGAGTGAGAAGGAAGGGTGGTCGTGGAAGCCTCCTTTTGCCTAGGATTTTAGTGAACCACAATATAAGATCATGTTTGCAAGAAAGTCATAATTTTAACTTAATATCAGCCTTTTACTGACTGATTCACATTTACTTTAAATGTTTCTAGTTTAATTCAACTATTCTGTTGGCAGAGGTAAGAATGTTTTAGCTGTGGAAACTGTGCTTAATCACACTATCATACAATCTTCGGGCCAGGCAGCAAACATCGCAATCTACATTATCGGTAAGAAAACATCTTTCATTTCCCAGAATTGTTCTCAGATGCTTGATGTGGTCAGTACGAGTTTAATAACTCTCCAGCTGTGTTTAAAGACTATTCAACCATAGCATTTTAAAAACATGTATGGTCACAAATGCCTGTGTTATCATTAGATGATCATGAATTAATGCATTTTTTAGGCATCATTTCCAAAGGTTATTTCTGAATATAGAATTTCTTTTCAAGACAAGATTATTATAGATTTGTTTTAAGAAGATATGCCAGCAACTGTCAAAGGGCATGGTTACATTTAAAAAGCAAAACTAAATAAAACAAAGAGCTATAATAAAGAGAGCAACCTGCAGTCCTACAGAAGGCAGCTACAACAGGCTACGTTGACACATTTCAGCTCCAGGTCAACCAAGGCTGCAGAAATCCTCATAAATATCTGACAAGTTTAGGTTAAGGAAATGTTCGAGCACAACAATGGCTAAAAAAGAACAACTAAATGATTAGGTACAACTCTAATGCTCGGTGTTGCCTTAGTTATTTAAATGCTCTTGACGTCATTAAAGAAGGAAATGCTTCATATCGAATTAGAACTAAAAGTTTTATTTTTAGATACTATATATTCAAGTGTTAGATAACTTAAGAAGAAAAGTCTCTTGCAATAAGGTACACTATCTTTCCAGCTGAATTTGGCCAATTAAGTGTATTTATTATTTTCATTAGAAAAACTTCTTTGATTTTGATATTGTATGAATAAGAGTTTCCCTCCTCGATTACCATATGCATAGACAAATGCAAGCTTATCAGCATCAACAAAGTTCTACAATGTCAGCACGTATAGAAAGTGCTGGTATCTAGCGTGCACGAGGGTTCTGCAAACCTTTATTTCTTTGCATTCTGAACTTCTCTGAGGGAAGCAGCAAAATCCTTTCGGTATTTGTAGGGGGATTTGGGTTCATATTTAAAGATTTCTTTTAAGAAGAGAGAGATTGTTTGAGACTATAAATGTCTTTATTGGAATTACGCTCTTACCCTCATTTATTTTAACAAGATTTGTAATGCATTCCGGCCTTTGATCTCTTAGTTTGAAACACTGCCTGTTGTTCCATTATTCCGCCATCCATTTGCAGATACCAATACATCAGAACCTTTTTCTCGCTACAGAAACAATGCCCTTTATTTGAGAAAGGACGTTGTTTTGACAGATAAAGTAGGCATTTGAGAAATTGAAACAGGTTCTGAATTATTTGGAGGGGAATGTGGGCTACATCTGTCTGCTGATTTTCCACTGAAGTAGTGCTTAACTTTCTTGTCTGCTTGTGATTTATTGAGCGACAGAAAAGGTTAGGAAATTTTCATGGCTCTTCTCCTATAATTTGTAAGGGAATCAAACAGCATTTGTTAATGTTTATGATACTTAAAAAGGCACAATCACTCCGAAACTTTTTTTTTTCACAGTGGATATTTTGGCCGCAACTAAAACAAAGGAAAATAACGAACAGAATCATTACGTCTTCCATCAGTAAGATCCCAAGCTGGATGAAAAGGAGCACGGAGGTGAAGCTATTACCCCAAACCAGTAATCTGAACTTTAGTACGGGATTTCCAATTAGCTCCCACGTTAATAATTTACTTCTAGAATAATGCAGATATAAGAAATCATGAAAAAGTCCAAAGGCTATTAGAAGTGACCGCTCAGGTGAGTTTTAAGAGTTTTAAAGAAAAGACATACACTTTTTTGCATACTGTTAAAGAAGGAGATAGTTCATCTCAAAAGATAAAAAGAAATTTAAAAAATTCCTTTTTTAACAAACAGGAGCTTCTAACCTCTAGAGTTTTTTTTTTTTAACCTTTGGATTTTTTTCCTCTATATTTAATATTACTTACTTCCATTGAAAGGTCAGTTATGGGTAAATAATTTAAAATCTTCCAAATTAAAAAAAAACATTTAAAATGCTCAAAAATTGCAAAACATTACAGAGCCTTTTTAAATTAATAAATTGCTACCTTCCAAAGACATACAGTAAAAACAAACTCTGGCCTACAACATGGATTTATTGTAATAAATAGTATAACTGTGTACTCTTTAATATAAAGTATTCTGGTATCAAATCTAATTTTCAGAATTGCTTTTGAGTCTGTTTTTTTCCATTCAGTCTTTAGGTTAGTGGAGATGGAACTATAATTCCCATTCAATAGACAATAACACTGAGGAAAAAAGAAATAAAGGTCACAGAGGCAGAAGTCCAGCTGAGAGCTAGATAAAGCTTCAGAATTAAATACTCTACACAGAACTCTTCATAAAACAAACAAAAGAACAAACCCATTGCTTTGAGTCGATTCCAACTCAGAGCGACCCTATAGGACAGAGTAGAACTGCCCTATAGGGTTTTCCAGGAGTGGCTGGTAGGTTCGAACTTCTGATCTTTTGGTTAGCAGCTAAGCTCTTAACCACTGTGCCATCAGGACTCTAGAACTCTCTATAAAAAGTGTTAAATACCTGATATGCTGAACATACTGTTGTTTGTGTCTTTATGCAAGAAACGAAAACAAAATCTGGTACCTTAATTGTGCTGGCTTCTCGAAGAGTGTTATTTTTAAGTTTACTTTTACCTTCTCTGAAGAGCTTCTTTTTTTTTTTTTTTTTTTACAAGCCTACAATTAATATACAAAAACACCAAATATTTAACGTATTTTGTTAACTCATGATAAGAGGACCCAGAATAATTTTACATCTTCAAATATTGCTACAAAAGAAGAATTTTTCTTGAATCTTGTACTTTAATAGAAGGCTGAGAAATAAAATAGAGGACAAGAAAAAGTATTCCTCTGAAAAGATCTTTCTAATAAACATTAAAAATGCCAGAATACACTAAGGTACCTGTGGAGCTTGTGAGCAGCAGAGAGAAAAAAAAAAAAAAAGAGAGAGAGAAAGAACTTGATATTTCCTACCGCTTCTTACATCTTGTTTCTTTGTCTCTCTTATCAGTATATTGTCTCTTTTTCTCTCTTTCCCTTTCTCACATATGCACAGGTATACAATTCCTGATCTTAAAATCTAAAGTTGCAAAGATATTCTATTCCTAAAGATTCAAGCATTGCTAAAGCATTAATTTTCATATTCACATTCAAAGACATTTTTAAATAAAGTAAGCAGTGAGTAAATATATCTGTTGCCCAAATACGCAGCCACCAATGACACAATTATTAAGGAGTGTGCTGCCTTTCCTATTCCCAACAATTTTTTTATGCATAGTTGTTGTGTTTGTTAGCTGCTGTTGAGTTGGCTTCACTCATGAGGTCTTGTGTAAAACAGAACAAAATATTGATGGTCCTGTGCCATCCTTACAATAGTTAATATGTTTGAGCCCACTGTTGCAGCAAATGTGTCAATCCATTTCATTGTGGTTTTCCCTCATTTACACTGATTCTCTCCTTTTCCAAACAGGATGTCCTTTTCTAGTAACTAGTCTTTCCTGTTGACGTGTCCAAAGCAAGCAATTTGAAGTCTCGTTATTTTCACCTCTAAAGAGCATTCTGGCTGGATTTCTTCCAAAATTGATTTGCTTATTATCCTGGTAGGACACGGCATATTAAGAATTCCACAACACTTAATTATGCTCATTAGGAGGCTGTACATAGATCAAGAGACAGTCATTTAAACAGAACAAGGGGAGACTTCATGGCTTAAAATTGGAAAAAGCATGTGGTGGGGTTGTATCCTTTCACCTTGCTTATTCAATCTGTATAACCCAAACCTGGTGCCATTAAGTCGATTCCGACTCATAGCGACCCTTTAGGACAGAGTAGAATGGCCCCATAGAGTTTCCAAGGAGCGTCTGGTGGATTTGAACTGCCGACCCTTTGGTTCGCAGCCATAGCACTTAACCACTACACCACCAGCGTTTCCAGTCAATCTGTATGCTAAACAAATAATCTGAGAAGCTGGACTGTATGAAGAAGAATGTAACAACAGTATTGGAGGAAGACTCATTAAAGATCTGTGATAATGCAGGTGATACACTCGTTTGCCAAAAATGAAGACGACTTGAGACACTTACTGATGAAGGTCAAAGACTACAGCCTTCAGTATAGATCACACTAGAACATGAGGAAAACGAAAATCCTCACAGCTGGGCTGATAAACAACATCATGATAAATAAAGAAGAAACTGTGTTGCCAAGGGTTTTAATCTACCTAGATCAACAATCAACACTTGTGGAAACAGCAGTCAAGAAATCAAATGACATATTTCATAGGGCACATTTGTTGCAAAAGACCTCTTTAAAATCTTAAAAAGCAAAAACGTATACTTAGTAAAGAGTGGGAAATTGGTTAACGGTGGGGTATCCAGTTACCAGTAAATGTTTATTGATCATTAATATGTGTTAAGCGCACTTCTAGGTTCTGAGGATACAGCAGTGATCAAAACACTCAAAAATCCTTGCCCTTATAAAGCTTATATTCTGAGATTTTAACAGGTATCCCTCTATTTTCCTTTTTTTTTTAATCTCACATTTCCTCCCTAACTTCTTTCCTTCCTTTTTCTCCTTCTATTTATTTATTTATTTAAGCAACCATTCAATCACTATTTTCCAGACACTGTGGGAGACACTTACTTAAGCAAAAGCACCATTTTAGACAAGTAGCATTTTACATGCACATGGTATACCTACAATCTAATTTGTTTTAATTTTATATGTGGTATTTATTCCACAAGGGTCACCTTTTTTCTGGGCCTAATATTGATTCGTCTGGTTAACCTCTTCTAAGTTTGAATGTTATGAAGCAGAAGAAGGCCTTATCATGTGATGTGAAGACCCCCAATGTATTTCCGATATGATAAAATTAAACACGCACATGCATGTGCGCACACAACCTATGTTAGACCCTGACCTATGTTAAATAAACAACATAATATTACTTCTCATTTAGCTTCTTCATACTTAAAGATCTTTGTACCATCTAACTGAACCACCTAGATTCTGGTAATTTTTATCTCTTTAGGGTAGAAGAATTAAAGTCTATTTTTATTTTAATTTTCTACTACTCTACAGAAACTGCTATACTATAAAAAGCAAAAATGTCTTTAGCTACATCTGTGCTACCATAGAATACAAGCTCTTTTCTTCCTGTCCTAGTCATCTAGTGCTGCTGGATGGACAGCTTTAACAAAGAGAAATTTATTTCTTCACAGTAAAGTAGGCTAAAATCCAAATTCAGGGAGAAGGCTTTTTCTCTCTTTCAGCCTTCTCATCAATCCCCACTACCCCACCCCACCCCCACTAGGATCTTCTCTGTGCAGGGACCCAGGGTGCAAAGGACATGCCCTGCTCCTGGCACTGCTTTCTTGGTGGTGTGAGGCCCCTCCTTTCCTTTTTATTTCTTGAGAGTTAAAAGGTGGTGCAGGCCTCACCCTAGGGAAACTCCCTTTTTATTGGAACAAGGATGTGACCAGGGTAAGGGTGTTACAATCCCACCCTAATCCTCTTTAACATAAAATTACAATCACAAAATGGAGGACAACTACATAACACTGGGAATCATGGCCTAACCAAGTTGACGCATATTTTGGGGGGACACAATTCAATCTGTGACACTGTCCTTGATCCAGTCTGCACTCCCGTGCTTCCTTCCCCCAATTCCTTTATGCATATTGAACAATTTATATTTTCTTAGCTTCTATAGAATATTTTCCTTCATGGATCCCTTCTGCCTATGATGTCTCTAATTCAGGCTTCCTAACTTTGGTGCTATTGATATATCGGAGCAGACAATTCTTTGGTGGGCGGTAGAGTGGCTGCCTCAAGCATTGTAGGGTATTTAGCAGCATTCCTGGCCTCTTCCCACTAAGTGCCATTAGCACCCTCCCAACTAGTTATGCCAGCCATAAATGTCTCCAGGCATTGCCTTCTATCCTCTGGAGTGCCAAACACTGCTCTAACCCAACCTCATATGCCCGCCCAAAATATACTCATTTTTTAAGCTGCACCTTAGTCATAGCTTCTGTGAAGCCTCATGGCCTTCCAGTTACAAAGGAAGACTCTAGCCTTTAGGCCCCCAAAGTAAATTTCTCTGCTTTCTCTCAGAGAATAGCTTTAATTTAACTTCACTTGTTTAACTGTCTTCCTGTACTAGATTGCAAGTTCCTTAAGGGTGAAATATATATATTTTCTCATTTATTTTTGTATCCCCACAGCCTAGCACTAAAGTCAGTATTTACCATCCAAATGCATGCATACAAAAAAAAAAAATAAATAAATGGAGTTTAGAGAGCAGATGAGTAGGTATAAATAACCCTGTCAACAAATTGTTATCGAAGTCTACCATGATACCATTCATAGATACCATTCATAGATATAAAATAAGATAGTAGTACTAATACATTGAAAATTTTGAAGTGTTCTACATGTGTAAGCAATTGTAATGTACCTACTAATACTCTTTCTTACACTGTTTTTTAAGAACCAATAAAGTTCAATCAATTTAAATTTATGTTATGTGAGAGGGGAAAGCTTCAGATTCCCAGGCGAAAGTACTATCATTGTCTTTAGAAACAAATTGTCTTAAAACCTGTTCATTTCTTTCTTTCTTTTATTTTGTGTGTAGGTATGTATGCTATTTTAGCATGAAATTTTTAGAAGGTTATAAGAATGTGTCCGAGCAGTATGAGTTTTCTGTAATTACCATTTCATTTATCAATGAAATTTGTTACTGAGTACGCTTGTTAAAAGAAACAATATGTCTTTTGCACTATACCGCCATTAGGCATAAAGACAAATATGACGCATTGACTGATGAAAAAGAGTTTCAAATGGTTTTCTAGAGTAATTTGGAAACAATAGTTGTAATTACAAATTACTGATACTTATAAAAAAAATACTTATAAGGACTCTTTATTCTTATATTTTTCCTATAAAATAATCATTAAAAAAAGATTTTACATATTTTGAATGTATATCTCTATAGCATTATATTTAGATTCTTTTCCCAATGTTTTCCCCTTTCAAAAGCAACATTTTAGCAACAACTTACAAAACGTTTCTCTCTTAAACAGAAAGTCAAATGACTAAATTCTATTTCTAAACAGTATTATTTTATGAGAAAATTACTATTATTTCCTCAAACTTTTTGAATTATAATCATTTTGGGGGCTTCAACCTTTTAAGGAAAGCTTCTATAATTGGCTTACTTTCAAAGGATATGAAAAAATATGTATTCATTAAGATGTCAATTAAATTTCAGAGATAATTTTGAAAGCAGAAAACAGAACAAGCAGGAATTTTGAAAAATGTAATTAGAAACAAAGGGCCTCGTTGATGCTGTTTGAAATGTCAAGCTAAATTCCCAAAGATGGCAAGTGGTTTAAATATTAAATTATGTATGAAACATTGTAAAGAATAAATACGTACATAACTTATGATGAATAAAACTATTCAGGATTCAAACACTATTCAAACAAACTTCAGGAATTATTCTTGAACTTTCCCTAAAGACTTTATGGAAAGAATCATCGTGAGTACTCCGCTATGCCATTATTTCTGAGCAATATCACTCAGTCAAAAACAAAGCCAAAACAAATAAAAAAGTGTTAAGAAAATTGGAAAAGCTCAATATTCTTAATAAAGTAGCTATCTTAATATACTTTTCATTTTAATTAAGAGATATAAAACAACAGCCTTCCATTATTTAAATTCCGTTCCTTAAATAGCCACCAGCTCTTTCCACTAATTAGAATATTCACTTCCATTTAAAAGCTTTTATGCTGGCAATTCGTATTTTCTGGAACTGGTTTTCAGTGTAGGGGGGTAGTTCCGGTTGTACTTAAAACTGGGTACAAAGTTATGCAATTTTGTGTCTGAAGGCTGCATTCTTACCGAGGGGGGAAGAAAATCAATCAACATGCCATAATAATGTTTAATTGCTAAGCGCCTTGGAGAAATCTTACGCAATTTCCTGTTTAATGTATAAGTCACAGTTCCAACATTCTAAGACTCAGAAGTGGGATGGCAACTCCTTACATTGCTGGACAATTCTAAATATTACAGAAAACATCTTGTATTTAAAATCTGTTCTTGTCTTCTACCCACTGATCTTGGATCTTCTTTCACGGAGAACACTGAAGATATCCCTGGAATTATTATTCTTTAATCCTAACACCAAATAACATTAACCCTTTGGTGACCTCATTATTTTCTGCTTTGAATTTTTTTGTTGATACCCTGTGTTTTCATTAAGGGAAGCATTCTGAATCATTGAGTGTGTCTGAATTTTTGGTAAGTAGTATGGATTTTTTTTTTCCTGCCCCCTTCCCCCCAGCCTACTGTGTAAGTGTTTAGTGATACATATGAAGTACCACTAATTATACCCCAGAGTTACACATATTGGTACATATGTGTAACAAACAAAAATTTTCAAAATTTCTATTTTTCCTCCCCCATAATTCAGACATCTCATACAATACTCTGTAGAAACAGTTATTTGTGGTACATCTCCATTTCTTTATTTTCAAACAGAAACAAAGCTCCTCGCCTTGTAACTGTCAATGTACTGTCAATGGTACAGCAGCTTCCCCATAAGCCCCAGAGGCTGAAAAGTTCATGGTTACTGTATGTATTGCTGGGCATGAAAGGTTAAATTGAAACTGATTTTTTTTTTAATTTCCCTTATTTTGTCTAAAATAGATTTGTTGTTTTTTTGTTTGTGTGCATGTGCGTGCGTGAGAGTTTGTTCTAGTGTTCTACTGGCAGTTGTATTTTATGCATTTGGACAAAATGCCAGAAGAGTGCTAACTGTGCAGGGTCACAATGGTCTCCATTCCCTCAGTTTGTCTGTTCACACCTATAACTCACAGGAATTATTAACTACCTTTATATCCACATGCAGGGGGCAATGTTGGTTCACTAGTAAAATTCTCACCTTCCATGGGGGAGATGCAGATCTAAATCTCAGGTAATACACAGCCACCGCCAGTCTGTCAGTGGAGGCCTGTGTGTTGCTATGGTGCTGAAAAGTTTTCCGCGTAGCTTCCAGACTAAGATAATGAAAATCCCTCACTTTCCCAGCGAGGAAATGCCTGGCAATCTACTTCTGAAAATCAGCCAATGAAAACCCTATGCATCGCAATATTCTAATCCAAAACCAATCATGGAGATGGCGCAGGATCAGGCAACATTTTGTTCCATTGTGCGTGGGTCCCAATGGGTCAGGGCTGAGTTGACAGCACCTAACAACCACAACATACCCAAATGCAGAAGATCTGAATTGATTTTCAAAATAAGATAAAACTAGTTATTCTATATTATGCCGTTTTGTTTCGTATTAGGTCTCTTTCCACTATGATTCCAGGTTTAAAATGTTGAGTTTTCCTGCTTCCTCCCTCCCCTCGCAAATCCCGCTTTTCAAATGATAATGGCATCTGGACCCATACTAACACTGACTTGTACCACACTTACGTGATGTAGAACAAATATAGAAGTAATATGGGTTGATGCAATATGGGCCCAGGTAAATCCGGCAAACACAGTGTGTATTGAAGCTTAGTGAACACAGTCACTAAGCTAGGGGAATTTGCTTCTTTCAGATGAATGGCGTCTTTGTTATCTAATGCTGCTATAACAGAAATGCCACAAATGTGTGGTTTTAGTGGACAGGAATTTATTCTTTCCCATGTAGGAGGCTAAAAGTCTGAATTCAGGGTACAGGCTCTATGGGAAGACTCTCTCTCTGTTAGCTCTGGGGGAAAATCCTTGTCTCAGTTTCTCTAGGCAATCATCCTTAGAATTCCTGGGCTTGTAGACTGGTCTGCCTCCACTGTCTTCAGAGAGTGCAGCTCTCCTGCCTCAGTCTGCTTTCCTCTGTGCCTAATCTGCTCTTCTATATCTCAAAAGTAATTGGTTTAAGTCAGACTCTACACTGCTACGGCCTTATTAACAAAGAAAACCCTATTCTCATATAGGATTACATCCGCAGGTTAGGAGTTAAGGTTTACAACACATATTTTGGGGGGACACAATTATATCCAGAACAAGCGGTAAGAGAGAGGAGTTACTTCATCCCTTAAAGTGGCTTGTTGCAAACACAACCATGAGAAATCGCTCTTGCAAAGAGCAATCAACACTTTGCATCCTTAACATATACATTAAAAACATGCAGGAATGAACATGGCCCATGGCAGATTGCCTTGTACAACAGATCTGTTGTTATTGTTTTTAGGTGCTGTCCAGTCAGTTATGACTCCTAGCTACCCTGTGCAAAACAGAATGAAACACTGCCTGGCCCTGAGCCATCCTTAAAATTGTTGATATGCTTGAGCCCATTTTTGCAGCCACTGTGTCAATCCATCTCGTTGAGGGCCTTCCTCTTTCTCACTGACACTCTACTTTACCAAGCATGATGTCCTTCTCCAGGTACCAATCTCTCCTTATAACATATACAAGGTATGTGAGATGCAGTCTTGCCATCCTTGCTTCTAATGAGCATTCTGGTCATGCTTCTTCCAAGACAATGTTCCGCCGCTATTCATAAGGTTTTCACTGGTGAATTCTTTTCAGAAATAGACTTCCAGTTCCTTCCTCCTAGCCTGTCTTAGTCTGGAAGCTCAGCTGAAACCTGTCTGCCATGGGTGACCCTGCTGGTATTTGAATACTGGTGGCATAGCTTACAGCATCACGGCAACACACAAACCTCCACAGTACAACGAAGTGACAGATGCATGGAGGCCAACGGGTCTACATACACACACACACACAAAAAAAAAATCAATGAATAAAGTAGTAAATTTGAATATATTAAACTAAAATATCTATATAATAAACAATATCACAAAGTAAAAAGACAAGCACAGAACATGCAATATCTGCAAAGAGGCAGTAATAAGAGTGTGATGGTTAAAGCTATGTGTCAACGTGGCTAGGCTGTGATTCTCGGTGGTCTGACATATGCTTTTCCATAATGTAATTACCTTCCATTTTGTGACCTGACATGAGTGGCCATCAGTCAAAAAGGGAGTTTCCAGGGCCGGAGGGTGGGGTGAGTAGGAGATCGTGTATGGCCTACCTCTAGTTTATAAATGAATGTTTTGGCAAAGCTCACTCTTTCTTGATCTGCATTCTTCTTGTTGCCTGGCCTTCAGTTCTTAGGACATAAGACTCTGACCCCCCACCTGACATGTAGATTTTGGATTCACTAAACCCTGCAACCCTGTGAGCCAGCAGAGGCATCCAGCCTACTATCTGACTTGTAGATTTTGGGTTTGTCAGCCACTACAACCATGTGAGTGAGCAGATGGGTTCAGCCTGCTGCCTAACTCACAGATTTGAGGCTTGCCAGCCCCCGTGGTTGTGTGAACTATGTCCTTGAAGTGAACTTCTTTATAGGTATATGTATATACATTTATATTCTAAGACATAGAACAAATAAAGAACTCATAAAAAAGAACTAGAAAAATACAGACAAGCCAGTAAGGGGATTAAAAAAAAAAAAAGACAAAGGAAAAAAAAGGAAACCCAGTGGTCAGTAAATATATGACAAGTTTCCTGGCCACAGAGTAATTAGGGAATTAAATATTAGAGCTTTATGATATACTATTTCTCATTCTTCAGTGTGGCAAAATATTAAGAGTATGAAAATATCAAAAGGCATTCAGAAATTGGAACAATTTTTATCAGGAGGATCATGTAAGAATAAATTGTAAAATATCCATAAAGTAAAATGCCACAATACAGTTGCAATAAATCAATAAAAGCTACATATATTGGCATGGACATATCTCCAAAACATAATGCTGAGTGAAAAAAAGGAACACACTCAATAAATATAAGGTTTTAAAATGTTCAAAACAATAGTAAATATTATTTATAAATGTTCACATGCATAGTAAAGGTATAGAATATCCAGACAAACGGCAAACGAAGAATTAAAATAAGTGATTATATTTGGAGGGAGAGACAGAGAGATAAATAAAAATGGTCTGGTATAGTAAATGTTATTAAATTCAAGATATTTAAAAAATATATACCTGAAGCCAACAAACAAAAAAATCTGACAAAGCTGGATGTTATATATACATATATATATAATTTTGTTTTCTGCATGCCTGAAATATTTCTTTGAAAATAATTTTAAAATCTAGCCAACTAGTAGGTGAGGATTTGCAATCACTCTACTTGGCAGCATAAAACAAAAAAACTGCTTTAGTTCTTTTAGTGTGACGTGATATGGTAATCAGACCAGACCAGATGTGTTATGCACTTACCAGATGACTCTCTCTGTGCCTCTCTGGGAAGAGATTGCTTGGGTTTGGCTGCTGGAGGGCTTGCTATCCAGAGCTATTCAGACAGGATCTTGACCTAATGGCTCTCATCTAGCAATTGCAATGCTGAGCCAGAGCACAGGCTCTGATACCAGACAGCCTGGCTACAAAGCCCAAGTCTTCCTTTTTTGTAGATGTCTTTCCCTTCATGAGTTACTTGGCTGCTTTATGGATCAGTTTACAGAATTATGAATTGATAATAGTAATAAAAAAATATCTGTCTTCATTGGACTACCATCTGGTCAACATCGTCCACAACTTTGCCCACTTTCTTTCTTCCCAATATTGTTCAAGAATATACATATTCCCCAAATCACTCCAAGAAAAGCTGATTCCACTTCCAGCTCCAAGAATGGACCCTAGTTATTCTAAGTCAATCCTTGACATTTCTCTAGGCTCTGCCATTTATCCATGAGTGAGCCTATGACTTAAGCAGACCAAACCACGCTGAAGGGAAGTGTATATAATACGCTTGAGTTTCTCCTTTCCCTTCCAAATGGAATTAAACAAGTAGTCATTTGCCTTCAATTTTTATTCCTTGTACCATGAAGAGAAATAAATTGAAGGAAGACCAAGAGTTAACAAAGCAGAAGAGAGGATCAGAAAGTTCCTGAGTTTATGATGACATCAGTGAGCCCAAGACATAACTGTACCAAAGCCTGCCTTATGCTAAAATTTCAGTTATCGTAGGATATTAAATTTCTTTAATATTTAAACCAATTTGATTTGTCATTTTCTGTTATGTGCAAAAGAACACAGTGACTGATACACAATCTAGCCAACTGAACTGTAAAAAATGAATGAAATAAATGTGTAATGCATCTAGCACAGTTCTATTTTCAGCTAGAACAGGTGGGCTCTTATGCCGCCTTTGTCAAGACATGCCTTCAGCACTGCTAATTAACCTAATCTTCATACAATCCTTGCCTACTTCCTCAATTCTAATATTTTGTTTTATAAACAACATTGTTATTGATATTCAATTAGTTTATAATTTATATTTAGTGGCTAAAATAGTATCTGACACATAGAAAGCATTCAATATATGTTTTTGAATGAATGAAACTCCTTGTTTGACTTTTGCAACATACAACCGTGATGGTTTTGTTATTTAGGCATCGGCTTATTGTGCCTGCAACAGGGAAATGTATCATTGGAGCCCATTATCCTAAAGAAATAGAAAATAAAAAATGTGCAATTAATTACATATCCAAAGTTGCAAAAGCTTTTGCGTGCTAGTATTTTATCTTATACATTTTAAAGCTTTGTAAATTTTGTGTTAGAATCTTGCACAGTCACCCAGTAAAATTTCCTTCAGAAGCCACGGCTTAATGAGAGGTTCTTCTCCCATTCTTTTTTGACTTTTCTTCCTTGTCACAAAAATTATAAAATCAAAGGTAAGCAGGACAATTAGAGACTCAGAGGTGTCTATGGAAGAAGGATATCCTGGGGGGAGGGATTACTTTAAAGATGTCTAAAGTAATACTAAGGGAAACTTAATGATAAAACATTCAGTCTAACGCCAATGCCTAGAATAAGCTACACACCATCATCTAGGAAAGGTGGAAAAATATGCGATATGCATCTAAATTAAAGTATTGAAAATACTATTTAAATGATAGTGAGCACAAAACACTTAGCATGTTCACTCAAACATGAATGTTTAATCCCCCTGAATTCTTTAAATCTCTGATCTCCTTAGGGAATGAAATAACTTCAGGGCTCAATTTGTACTGGTAGTTTAATGATTAAAGATGAAAAAGTCTTTGCCTTTGCATCTGATTTTTATATGCCTTGTTTTATTGCAAATCCTATTAAAATAAACTCTGCTTTTAGTTGCTGTGAGTAATTGGATACAGTACTTCACAGCTGAAAAAGGTTGGCTCCAAATTTTAATCTTTGTTACTAAAAGGATGAGACAAGAAAACAAGATGGCCGTAAGCACTCCATAAGATACAATTGTTCTAATAACATGTAAAGATATTCTACTGTTTTTAAGTTGCATGTGTTTATGCTTTAGGTACAATTCAAAAATAATTTACAATGGTCCTTTTTTTGTTTGTTAGAAATATAATGAATGATGCGACTTTTCTATTTAATTTACTGCCAGCAAAATAATATATTGTTGTCAAAAATAAGAAATCTAAAGCTTACTCTTATGCTATATGTGTCACGTCCAAACAAATAGCCTGATTTAAGCATAATTCTGTAAGGTTTGTGTGTGTGAGAGCATGTGTAGAGTTGGGGAAGAGGAGCAAAGTGGAGACTCTATGAGAGGGGGATCGTTATCTGATTTTGCTGACTCTGGACACCAGAATTTGACATTTAGAATGTTCCTTTGCTAGAACTTTTGTGAAGATTACAAAAGTATTTGTTTAAAATGAATAAGCCCAGACGCTGTTAGGAGAATTATCTACAAGTTACTAAGCATCAAAGGATAAATAATGTACAGTCTGTTCTGATATCAGCCGCTAGCTCCTTCTCAGTAAGGAAACAGTGATGATCCCTGGTGTTTGTAAGATAATCCTTTATGTTCTCTCTGGTTTGATATCTCTTCCGTACACTGCGTGTTATTCTTGCCTCATTTAGTGTTCTGTTTTCTTGAATAATCTTTCATTGCTGCCTTGTTTTTATTACTATCTTTATTTTTATTGTTTTCCCTTATTCAGAGTTGTTTTTGAGCAATGAATCTCTCTCATGCTTTCTGTTTGTTTTTAAGAATGTGACTTAATTTCTTTACAAAAATATTACTTACTCATTATATATGATTGAAACACTACAGCAAAGTACAAGGAAGGAAATAAAAAACACTCCATATCCCATGAACTAGAAATGTTGTTGTTAGATGTTGTTGAATCAGTTCTGACTCATAGAAACCCCATGTACAAAAGAACGAAACACTGCCTGGTCCTGGGCCATCCCCATGATTGTTGTTATGCTTGAGCCCGTTGTTGCAGCCCCTGTGTCAATCCATCTCATAAAAGGTCTCCCTCTTTTTTCGTTGACCCTCTACCAAGCCTGATGTCCTCTAGGAACTGGTCCCTCCCGATAACATGACCAAAGTATGTAAGACTAAGTCTTGTCATCTTTGCTTCTAAGGAGAATATTGCCTGTACATCTTCCAAGAAAGATTAGTTTGTTCTTCTAGCACTTTATGGTATATTCGATATTCCTTGCCGATGCCATAATTCAAAGGCACCAACTCTTCTTCTGCCTTTTTTATTCATTGTCCAGCCTTTGCACACAATTAAAAAACACCAGGGCTTGGGTCAGGAGCACCTTAGTCCTTAAAGTGACATCTTTACTTTTTAACACTTCAATGAGGTCTTTTGTAGAAAATTTGCCTAATGTAATATGTCATTTGATTTCTTGAATGCTAGAAATTACCATTATTTATAAGAATACTATTACAGGTATGTGCTAATGCCTAATAGATTGATGGATGAGTAAATAAAATAGATCTGTAGTTCTCAAACTCTGGTCAGCAAAGCCCTGAGTACCCTTGAGATCCAGAGAGTATGCAAGGTCCAAACTATTTTCATAATAATACTAAGACATATTTATCTTTTCCACTGTGTAGATTCTTGTACTGATAAAGCCAAAGTAAGGGTGGTTAATACTGCTGCCTCCTTAGCACAAATTAAGGAAAAGTCACAAAAAAGTATTTATAGTCATCACATTCTTCACCATCATGCACTAGTAGTTTAAAAAAAATGTTTCACTTAATGTCCTTGAGAGAGGAGTAATACATATATATATATATATATATATATATACGCACACATCAATTTTATGAAATCTCTTCCCTTGAATACACGTCTTTGTAACAGTATGAATGACAAAATAGGAAGGCTCATAAAGTGCTTCTGCTATATTCCAATACCCTAATTATTTTAATGGAAAGCTCTTGTTTCCTTGTTTGAGTTGTGTGCTAAACTAGCCACATTCTTCATGGAACAATGTTTTTACGTAGAGAAATGACTGAAAGACAAACTGGTTATTCAAACTTGGGTATTTGGCAGATGTGTTCTCAAAAATGAATGACACAAGTTTGCAACTTCAAGGAAAATAATTGACGATATTTACTGTCATTGATAAAATTCAAGCTTTCAAGTAAAAATTGTTTGTTGCTGTTAGGCGTTGTCTTAGTTATCTAATGCTGCTATAACAGAAATGCCACAAGTGGATGGTTTAACAAAGAAAAATTTATTTCTTCACGGTAAAGTAGGCTAAAGTCCAAATTCAGGTTGTCAGCTCCAGGGGAAGGGTTTCTTTCTCTGTCAGCTCTGGGGGAAGGTCCTTCTCATCAATCTTCCCCTGGGCTAGGAGCTTCTCCATGCAGGAACCCCAAGTCCAAAGGACGTGCTCTGCTCCCGGTGCTTCTTGCTTCCCTTTCCTTTTACCTTTTGTAAGATACATGATAGTGCAGGCCACAACCCAGGGAAATTCCCTTTACATTGGATCAGAGATGTGACCTGAGCACGGGTGTTACCTCCCACTCTAATCCTCTTTAACCACAGGCAGAGATTATGGTTTATAACACACAGGAAAATCACAAATGGAGGACAATCACACAATACTGGGAATCACGGCCTACCCAAGTTGACACATTTTTGTGGGACACAATTCAATCCATGACAAGTGCCATTGAGTTAGCTCTGTCTGTCCTGAGCCATCCTCACAATTATTGCTATGTTTGAGCCCGTTGTTGCAGTCACTGTGTCAACACATCTCCTCAAGATCTTCTTTTTCATTGACTCTCTGTCCTTCTCAGGGTCTGGCCCCTCCTTATTACATGTCCAAAGTACATAAGATGAAGTCTCACCATCCTCTCTTCTAAGGAACTCTGGCTGAACTCCTTTCAAGTTAGACTTGTTTTTTCTTCTAGCAGTCCGTGGTATATTCAGTATTCTTCGCAAACACCATAATTCAAAGGCATCAATTCTCCTTCAGTCTTCCTTATTCATTGTCTAGTTTTCAAACACATATGAGGATACTGAAAATATTAATCCTTGGATCAGGCACACCTTAGTCTTCAAAGTGACATCTTTGCTTTTCTACACTTTAACAAGGTCTTTTGCAGCAGGTTTGCCCAATATAATGTGTTATTTGATTTTTTGACTGCCGCTTTCATGGGTGTTGATTGTGGATCCAAGCGAAAAGAAATCCTGTACAGCTTCAATCTTTTCCTTATTAACACGATGTTGCTTATCTGTCCAGTTGTTAGGATTTTTGTTTTCTTTATGTTGAAGTGTAATTCTGAAGGCTGTAAACTTTGATTTTTATTGATAAGTACTTCAAGCCCTCTTTGCTTTCAGCAAGCAAGGTTGTGTCATCTGCATATCACAGGTTGTTAACGAGTCGTCCTCCAGTCCTGATGTCTAGTTCTTCTTCACATAGTCTGGCTTCTCAGATTATTTGCTGAGCATACAGACTGAATAAGTATGGTGAAAGGATACACATATTTCCTAATAATAAATCACAGAGTATTCCCTTGTTCTGTTCCAATCATTGCTTCTTGATCTCTGTATAGGTTCTAATGTGCAAAACTAAGTGTTCTGGAATTCCTGTCCTTCACAATATTATGCATAATTTGTTATGATCCACACAGTTATTGCATAGTCAATAAAACACAGGTAATCATCATTGTGTTATTCTCTGCTTTCAGCCAAGATCCTTCTCATATCAGCAAGGATATCCCTTGGTCCATGTCCTTTTCTGAATCTGACTTGAATTTCTTGCAGTTCCCTCCACCTGCTTTTGAAGTATCTTCAGCAAAATTTTACTAGTGTGTGATATTAATGACACTGTTCAATTGATTTCTGCATTCCATTGGATATCCTTTCTTTGAAATGGGCACAAATATGGATCTCTTCCAGTCTGTTGACTAGGTAGCTGTCTTTCAAATTTCTTGGCATAGAAAAGTGAGAACCTCCAGAGCTACATCTGTTTGTTGAAATAATTCAATTGGTATTGTGTCAATTCCTGAAAACTTTTTTTTTTTGCCAATATCTTCAGTGCAGCTTGGCCTACTTCCTTAAATACCATTGGTTGTTGATCACATGCTACCTCTTGAAGTGGTTGAACCTTGACCAATTCTTTTTGGTACAGTGACTCTGTGTATTCATTTCATCTTCTTTTGAAGCTTTCTGCATTGTTCAATATTTTGCCCATAGAATCCTTCCATGGTATTCTAGGCTTGCATTTTTTTCTTCAGTTCTTTCGCTTGAAAAATGCTGAGCATGTTCTTCTCTTTTGAACTCCAGTTCTTTGTGTCTGTCAGTTTGTTTTACTGTGGAGACTTGCGTGTCGCTATGATGCTAGAAGTTATACAACCAGTATTTCGAATGCCTGCAGGGTCATCCATGATGGACAGTTTTTAGCAGAGCGTCCAGACTATTTCAAAATAGGAAAAAGGATCTTGTGCTCTACTTCAGGAAAAATTGGGCAGTGAAAACCTTATGAACAGCAGTGGAACTTGGTCTGATATACTGCTGGAAGATGTGCCCCTCAGGTTGGAAGGCACTCAAAACATGACTGGTGAAGAGCTGTCTCTTCAAAGTAGAGTTGACCTTAATGATGTGGATAAAGTCAAGCTTTTAGGACCTTCATTTGCTGATGTGGCACGAATCAAAATGAGATGAAACAGCTGCAAACATCCATTAATAATCAGAATGTAAAATGTACAAAGTATGGCTCTAGGAACCTTGCAAATCATCAGAAATGAAATGGACAGCATACAGATAGATACCCTAGGCATTAGTGAGCTAAACTGGACTGGTATTGGCCATTTTGAATCAGATAATCATGTGGTCTACTGTGCCCAGGATGACAACTTGAAGAGGAATGGCACCACATTCCTCATCAAAAAGAACATTTCAAGATCTCTTCTGAAGTACAATGTTGTCAGTGATAGGATAATACCCATACACTTAAGAGGAAAAACAGTGAATACGACTTATTCAAATTTATGCACCAACCACTAATACCAAAGAAGAAGAAATTGAAAATTTTTACCAATTTCTGCAGTCTGAAATTGATCAAACATGCAATCAAGATGCATTGATAATTACTGGTGATTGGAATGCAAAAGCTGGAAACAAGAAGAAGAATTAGTAGTTGGAAAACATGACCTTGATGACAGAAATGACACTGGAGATCACGTAACAGAATTTTGCAAGACCAATGACCTTTTCCTTACAAACGCCGTTTTCTCAACAAGATAAATGATGGCTATACACATGGACCTCACCAGATGGAAAACAGGAATCAAATCAACTGCGTCTACGAAAAGAGGCGATAGAAAGCTCAATATCAGTCAGAAAGAGGCTAGGGGCTGAATGCAGAACAGGCCATTGATTGCTCATATGCATGTTCAATTTGAAGCTGAAGAAAATTGAAACAAGTCCATGAGAGCCTAAGTACCATCTTGAGCATACCTCACTTGAGTTTAGAGGCCTTCTGAAGAATAGATTTAACGCATTGAACACTGATGGCCAAATACGAGATGAGATGTGGGATGACATCATCAAAGACATCATACATGAAGAAAGCAAAACGTCATTAAAAAGACAGAAAAAAAGAAAAGAACAAAATGGATGTCAGAACGGACTCTGAAACTTGTTTTTGAACGGAGAGCAGTTAAAACAAGTGGAGGAAATGATGAAGTAAAATAGCTTAAAAGAAGATTTCAAAGGACAAAGAATTCAATGGCAACTTGAGAAGACAAAGTAAAGTGTTAAAATGAAATGCGCAAAGTAAAAATCAGAATCATGGAAAACTTGTATCCCCCCATGAGACTAACAGCTTCCTAATACTTATAGATATTCCTGATAAAAGCAATGGTAAAACTAGTGCAATTTAATTTTTAGACTATATAATGAAATCCGACAATATTTTGTAAGATCTATATAATTTTATGAAATCAATATTTTCCAAATGATCAATGCATGGTGTTACAAAGTGATGTTGCTAAATGATCTATTTAAAGTGTAAGATAGGCCAGTGAATTTTAATATGCCAAAAACAAAGAAGCCCATTGCCATTGAGTTGATTCTGACTCAAAGCGACTCTATGTACCAGAGCATGAAAATTTTATTGCTATGATTTCACATCACAACTAGTCCTTAATTAATTCTCACTTGTCTGGTTTTAGTACGGTAGTGGGTATGATTATTCCCTTCTCTTTTTCAACAATATATTTGTATGAGGACCGATTTTCCTCATGTACTTGAGATGCACATACAGATTGCCACAGATTGAGTGCAGAATCTGTTTTGAGAATTTGGTTGCTTTCTATGAAATCATACACTACAGAGGATTGAAAAATTTCTCCTCACTAAATTTTTTTGTAAAATGTAATTATTTTTCTTAAAATATGTTATTTATGTTAAAATACAATGGTTTTTGAATTCTAAATAGACTACTAAATATTTTTTATTCTAAGTTTTAATTTCTAAACTGATAAATATCTGCAAATATTAGTCACATTAAAAAAAAGCTCTTTGGAGTCCTCAATTTTTCAAGAGTAGAAATGGGTCATAGAACCAAAAAGTTTGATAATCTTTGGACTAGATAAATAGACATATCAACATATTAAAATGTAGAAATAAAAATAGAAAGAGGATATATTTTATGTTGTATATCTTAATAAAATGTTAAGTATTAAAATGTAGTTTTTCTTCAATTTTACCAGTGTTAAAAAGAACTGAAGTAATTAAAAGAATTCTTAAATTATTTTAAAGTGTTTCTTCAACAAATATTTCTTCCTACAATTTCCACTTATGGATGGGAAAAGGAATTGTAAAATATGTATATATATATATAAAAAAATCCCCAAAAACCCAGTGCTCTCTCTCTCTCTCTCTCTCTATATATATAAAGAGACTGGAGAGGATGTTTAACTACTTATCTGGTTTTTAGACAATATTGCTTGATTTCTACTAAGAAAAAAGAGAATACTAGAATTCTCCATCTTCCCACCTACCTGATTATTTTTTTGTGATACATAAGTTTATCATTTACTGATAAGGCTTAAAGATTCTTAGTGTGTTCTGAAACCCAAATAACTATGGTTATTCAGTTATTTAACTTGGGAAGGGATTTGGGACTTAGCACCACTTCTTCTCCCTTACCGGTTTTTCAATTTGATTTCTCTCTAGGTTAATTAAATTTTATGATGAAGAAATGACTTCTAGGATTCAAAATAATTCTTAACTACTGTGGCTAAAATAATAGTTTCCATATCTCACTTCTTCTGTCTGGTGCTGCTACTGCTCCTTCACACTGTTAATTCAATTATTTTTATTGCAGATTTTTTTTTTTTTCTATTTAAGTTTTGTTTCTATTTAGGTCTCCCAAATATAAGCAAAAGAAAAAAAAAAGTGTCTTTATTTATCCTCCATGTCTCCCTAATTGTATCCCTAATTACTTTAATTTCTCAAAAGTATTCATGAGTGTTCACTATTATTATCTCAAACATTCTATGTCAATAATTTGACCTTTAGTTCTTCTTGCTTATTCTATTGTATTAGCTTTGTGTTATTATTATCAATTTTCCTTAATTTTGTTCTGCAATCCTCCCTTTTTTCCAGTTATTTGTTTTGTTTTGTTTGTAATGTGATCTTTGAGCTCTTGTTTTATTAAATTATCTCCTTTTATCCATCCATTTTATAAAGCACTCATCAGAAAATTTCTTCTGACTTTGGGTCTTGAGTTATTTTTCTGTATTTGCATGCTATATGTTTTTATCCTTTAATTCTCTTTCCATTCCTACTCCCCTTTCTTTAATCTCCTCCTTCTCTCTCCTCTTCTTTTTTCTCCTCTTCCTCCTATTTTCCTCCTTTTCTTCATGTAATTCGGTTCATACAGCTTTTACCTTATTCTCTTTTCTCCTTTTTCTTATAATTATCATGGCATGTATCTTACTTAAACTGGGTAGATATAGTGCTCAAATTTATTTACTTCTTCTCATATCTTTCTGAGACCAGTATCTACCTAAGTCGTTTTTCTATAGCCTGAGAGCAGTCTTTCTTGAAGACCCTGAGTTCTGCTTTCTTTTCTAATATTGCGTTAAAAGTCTGGTATTGTTTATTCTACTGTTAGGCTTTGTATCCTAATTCGATAGGGGTTACTTAGGATTATGAATTGTTTTATTTATTTATTTATAATTTTTGCTTGGTCCCATCCCCTGATTTTTCATTCTCTTCTCCCATCTAATCCTTCCCTCTTGCCCCAAGACTATAAAAAGAAAAGGAAAAGAATGCATATTGATCCACTCCTATGCAAATTAGGGAACATTGATGAAATCTCCAGGACTTTGTTGACTCTCCAGTCTCTATTCTGGAGGATGGGGTTTGGGTTAGGAGCTGTGCCATGCCTCTTGAAACAAGAATCTATTTTCTTTTGCTGTCTACTTTGAGAGTTTATGGCATGGGTTGCATCCTCATTTGACTTCTGCTGGTGATTTTTTTCTGTTTATTACCATTTTTAATTTTCTCTGTTAGATACTGAAGCAAGAACTACTTAAGACCCAATTCATTCTTCTGGATTTTCCAGAAAGTTTCCTCTTAAAGTATATACATACACACCCACATACACATATATATTTATTTATTTACAATTATTTATATATAAAGCTTGGCTTCAATTTGATTTGAAGTACAAATCCTGGCTTAATTTTTTAACTCTGGAAATGACTGTGTTACAAGGTCTCCAGTTAGAATGCTCTGTGACTCCTGGACAGTATGTCATTGTTGGATCAGTGTTCTAATGGTATCAGTTTCATCTACAGGGAAATATTGCGGGAGATGCTGGTGGGAGAAGGACTTTCATATTTCTTTGGATAAAGATTACTCTTTTCCAACTTGAAATCTAAACCTAAAACATTTTTTATCCAATGCCATGAGATATGCTGAATATTAATCTTTTCCCACACAATTATATCACAGGATGTAAACAATTTGCACAAAAGTGACATTGTGAACTTCACATATATACTTATGTGCACATACAATGACATAGACAACTAGGCAATTTTCTATGTAATGGTCGCCTTTGGGCCTGCAGTGCCCAGGTTTAATTATCAATAATAATCCAGTTCATGATGTATTATGTAAGTTTATAATCTATTTTGGGGATGTTTACACAGTTTCCTGATCTATGAAAATGTTTGCAGAGAAAATCATATGGGTTACTCTTTTAATGTTGAAAGTTAAAACCTGTTCAATATCTTAAATAGAAGCTGGATTTTGAAATAATAAAATTACTCTGGACAGATTTAATACGCTTACTCTTTTTAATGTGATAAGGGCATTATATATTTTAAGAAATAAATGTGGAATATGTTTAAAAATAAATATACATGGTCCATTTACAACACTCCAGTGAAATACATGGGTGTTTCACTCCATGTTTCACTGACAAAAAATAGTTGTGTAAATCTTCCCCACACAGCTGCAATTTAGTGAAATATGCAGTTTTCTGTTTTCTATTACTGTATACAGTATAAATTCTTCTGCTGAAAGACAGATTGTGACAAATTTGCAAACAGTATCTGTATTCATACATTTGAAACATTAATTTATCCAGCAATAAAAACTTTGATTTCCCAAAAGGAGACCCATGTCTGAGAACTAATGCCTATTTTTGAGACTTAACTGAGTTTTCAATGTTAGTCATTTTCTCATGAGTTACGTGCTCCTATGGAAAAATATACAACTTAACAGCAAGTACAGGGAGTTAAAAGGGTCACACAATACATAAATCTCCAGGCCTTGTTTATGTATGTGTATAATTCATATAAATAAAATTTTGACTACCTACACTTTTCATTGTGGAAAATGTTTTTGTTAGCAATGCTATCAAAGGAATAACAAGGAAAGCTCTATAATATAAACACTAAATTCAGTGGTTACGCTCTGTATTTTCTTGAACTGATAAATATTGCTCTGGGCATAATAGTGAAATTTCTTGAACCAGGAAAATAAAGCCTATGTTTATTTGCTAGTCGTATGGTTTATTTCTAGAAATACTGTAGTGTTTTAAATAGAACTCTATGAAACAAAAACAAAGAAGCTTAAAAGTGCAATTCTAAAGTGTTGAGGTACCTTTGATTTTTAACAATTTCTTGGGAACTTACCTATCATTCAATAAGGATGGCTTTTCAACTACCAGTTTTATAAATAATGTCATAGTATATAACCTCTGCAATGAAGAAAGTAGTTTAATTAGCCAGTTTTGTTTTTTTTTGGTTGTTGTTGTTTTTTGTTGTTGTCTTTGTTTTCTATTCCCGGCTACTATTTATTTTGTCCATTCCTAAGAACGTCTTAAGACTATTTGATTTCTTGTCATTCATTTTCTTTTCATTCAGCAACAATTTGTCCAAGAGACAAGATATTTGATAAAATTGTTTTAAAGCAATTTTACGATTATTTGCTTATCATTATAATTGTTTTAGGAAAGGGCCAGTTTCACCAAAACCTAAGCAAACCAACCTCTAACAGCTCCCCACAGTGTTAGCACACACCTATCCTGGGTTTCTGATGTTCTACTGTGATCCTACAAACTTAGACCAAATCATACTTAAATCCATGCCAAAAAAAATTTTTTTAAGTGATACCCTATGCAGTTTTAAAATGCAAGCAGCCTTCTCAGCTGTTTGAATAGCGACGATCTGAAATCTGTATCCATGCTGCTTTTTTAATTAAAAATTTACCCAAAGGAAAACAGTATTCAACAGTTTGTGAGCTTACTTTCTCTAGAAATTGTGTAGTGAATTGTTTGCTCATACCATAAGGTGCTCCAGTGTCTTGGGCTTTTGCTTAACTGCTTGATCTTTTTTTTTTCCTCTGCTGTTACACTTTTGACCTAATTTAATTGACATGGGCAAGAGCATTCACATTGTTCTCTGACTGATTACCTGAACAGGTAGTGAAAAACAGGCAAGCCGCAGAGCTGGCTGGGACATTCTCCGTTCATCCGTCACACTAACTCGGCAGAGAGGGAGTATTACTCTGAGCAAAAACCTGAAGAAACTTAACTTTGCAGGAAGGCGGTGACCCCAGAGAATTCTTCAACCTCCACGTTTATGAATTTCTCATTTTTAATTAATTTTTTCTTTCAAGTCAATACATTTTCATATATCATTGTCTCAGAACTGCTGTAGGGATAGAAAAATCTGAACTGCTTCACTGTTGACATATGTTAGGTGTACCTGGCTCTCACCTTCTATACTTGAGGAGAATGTAATATTAGCACCTTGTTTTAAGAACTTATCACTCATCTGTCTACATTGATTTCAGCTTGCTCTAAAAGTCAAGGAATCAGGAGGGCTTTGTTTGCGTTGGCTTGGATTTGGTTTTCTTTCTTTTTTTTTTTTTTCAGGACGTATACTACAGAGGATTAGAAAATAAACAACATTTGTTCATTCTTTCTAAACTTCCAATTGATTATTAATAGCTGCCTCACTTAATGCATTGTTTAGCTTTCTTAAACTTCCTTATATATAGTAATAACCTTACCAAAATTTTCTTTCACTATTCTTTCAATAAAGAGAAGATGAGGGACAAAATGTTCATTCCTTGACAAACGGACTTTGTTATTTTAAAGATGGAGGGAATTCTAATTAATGGATTGCCAGAATTAGGCTAGGCACAGGCATAGATTGAATTAAAGCACTTTAGGGGTCTATAGGAAGGAGGGGTTCTTCCGAAAGATCTGACTCTGAATTGAGTTATGGCCTGTACTGCCCAGAAAGCTGAGCAAGAAGAAGCACTGGTTGGGGTCTATGTACTAGAGGATGCTGCCCTAGTCTTCCTCTACCTGAGACCCTGATCATGGGGAGAGAACTTCACAGGAGCTGAAAGGGAGCACTCACTTGCACCCGCTCAACCCTACCTGTACCACTACAAGCACCTGGGACTCTGTATTTCCTGCCTAATATCCCAAAGCCCACATCCAGGGCAGATGCAGGCTTTTTCTCCTTGTCTGTATACTACCAAGGGCAGATCCTGCCAAGAGGGAGATACCCTCAGATTGTAAAAGGCTTAGGGGTCATTGTAGGAAGGGATGGACAGAGCTCAGCTTCTATCAATGCTGATGAGGAATGATATGTAGGTTGGAGCCTGGGGAGTCCTAACCATCCTCACAAGGTAGCTCATGGTGTGAGACTGGCCGCTAAGGGAAAAGAAGGGGAGTGGAGGTGATCAGCAAATGAAGAATGTGGAAGACGGATAGAAGGGTGTCAAGAATCAGCTTTCTTCGACTCAACACACTGGGGCATGGAACTCCAGGAAGTGTGAGACCTTTATGTTATAGCCTGGCATTTCAGGGTATTATCAATTTCTGTTTGTTGTGGTAGAAGGAAATTAGAGTACATTTTATTTAACAACTTAATTTGTATTGTTAAAATATTTAGCCATATAGTTTGTCGGCTTCCAGTTAGATAGATGATAACTAGATGGATAGCTGCAGAGATAGTTACATAGATAGCAAGATGGAGGGACGGACGGACGGACAGCTGGATAGATAGCTATAGGTATAGTAAGTATAAGTATACAGGTAGTTCCAGACTTATGAGGGGATTCCATTCTCAGAACTCTGTGGTAAGTCAGTTCTGATGTAAGTTGAATATCTCTTTTTCTTTTTTTTTTCATTTTCATTATTATTGCCTTTTAATATCAATATCTTTATAAATCCAATCTTTGCCTTTGGGGATTGGAAATATTACATATAAACTTAAAGATATGATGATATCAGCATATTACATGCTGCAACATTGTATGTAGTACACATTACTAACAATAAAAAAAAAAAAAAACAATAAGAGGTACAAAAACACCAAAACTGCAGGTCATAAGTGTGGTTCATCATAACTCAAATATATTGTAAACTGGGGACTACATGTGTACATACGTGTGTGTGTGTATTTTTTTAACCTGGACCCTGAAGATTTTAGGGGTAGGCTGACTGAAAGTTTCTCTTTTTAACTTGTATTCATTCAAGTGCTTTAATTGAGTCAGTATCATATAATGAGAAAAAATAAGATGTCTTAATGTGAATAGAGGAGCCTGGTGGCACAAGTGGTTTGTAATCAGCTGCTAATCAAAGGTTGGCAGTTTAAATCTACCCAGCCACTCCATGGAAGAAAACCAAAAACCAAAGCCAAACCCAGTGCTGTCGAGTCGATTCCGATAGCAAACCTATAGGACAAAGTAGAACTGCCCCCATAGGGTTTCCAAGGAGTGCCTGGTGGATTTGAACTGCTGACCCTTTGGTTAGCAGCCCTAGCACTTAACCACTATGCCACCAGGGTTTGCCCATGGAAGAAAGGCCTGGCAAATTGCTTTTGTTAAAGATTACAACCAAGAGAACTGTATAGAGCAGTTCTACTCTGTAACTCATGGGGTCACCATGAGTCAGGGACCAACTTGACAGCCACTAACAACAACAATATGAAATGGATTTATGTTTAAAATTTCCTTTTATCTTATAAGTTCTGAATGGCTTCAAAATAATTAGCCTCTCTGGTCCTCTTTTTGCATTTTTTAATAGATGTTTAGATAATATGTTAGTTTTTAACACCTGTTTGGAGTATTATTATTATTATTAAATTAAAACAAGAGGAAGAATATCTGTTAAGATACTATCAGTCATCTGCACTTTACTAAAAAATGAAGGGTCTGTGAGCAGGATTATACAAAGTTGAAAGAAGGGAAGACATAGGAAAGAACAGGGAAGATAACGATAAAAAGCAAAAGGGTAACATATAATTATAGTGATTCTAAGCCAAAAACAGCTTCCAATTACAACGGAGGTAAATAGTTCATCTCCATGCTGAGCCTGTTAAGTTCTTTAAAAAGAGCTTTCCGTCATGCCCAAAAAGTGGTAAGTAAATCCCATTCAACACTTTCAAAGAGATGGAGCTAATTATCTTTATTTCAACGTTTTTAAACTAATGATTTATCTGAGTCTTTTAAGAGGGATAAGAAGAATATATTTTGAATTTTTTGAAATGAAAATGATCCTTTTGATTTGACCAAACTATCTAAAATTTACCCAACATTCAAACTAACCCCAGTTACTCCATTGCTTTTTTTTCAGGAAATTTTTCTACTTTAATTAAACAAGAGTGATTCCAGAAACAGACAAAACCTTTTCTAACAACTACTACTTGTAACTGAAGAATAGTTTAATTTTTTTTAGAACAGTTTAATTTTGTCGTTGCTTTTAGGTGCCTTCGAATTGGTTGCAACTCATAGCGACCCTGTGTACAACAGAATGCAACACTGCTGGGTCTGGTGGCGCCATGCTCACAATCTTTGTTAAGCTTGACCCATTTTGCAGCTGCAGTGTCAAAAGCTTTAATCAGTAAAAAATATGTTCTACCTCTTCCAAATGTCCATTGTAAAGAAAATGAAAGATAACCATTCTCTCCTAAAGATCAAATACTGCTTTTTCGAATGACATTTTGAAATATCACTCATTACTGTGAATGGACAAAACCAAAAAAAAAAACATACCCAAACCCAGTGCCGTGGGGTCAATTCCGACTCATAGCGACCCTATATGACAGAGCAGAACTGCCCCATAGAGTTTCCAAGGAGCACCTTGCGAATTTGAACTGCCGACCCTTTGGTTAGCAGCGGTAGCACTTAACCACTACGCCACCCCGGTTTCCATGACTGGACAAGAGGAAGATAGTTCCTATTAGGCTTATACACAGTATTGACACCTTAAGTCAGAAAGACCGGACGGCAATGAGTTGGTTTTGGTTTGGTAGTGTTTCAAAATTACTCACTAAAACTTAAATTGTGAAATCCTTTATCCTTGTGCTACTTCATTTAAATTAGGAACATTGGACACTTTTTGTCTGCTCTCTGGCACCTTCATTATTTTACCTCATCTTCTTAAGGTCCCACTTTTTTCCTCTTCCCTGTGTTTTGTATGGTAGAACTGGACTTTGAAAAAAAAAATTGTCTCTTTTGAGCTTTATAAGATTCGGGCATCTGGAAATCAAAGCGCAGCATAGTCAGATGACAGGACAATTTGAAGCAGAAATCCTGTTTGGAACAGGCTGTGGCTGACTCAGCCACCGTATTCATAATCCTCGGTAACCTAGTTTTCGTGCATCAACCCAGGCCAAGTGTCCATTTTTTCCAGGATAATCTAAAAATGCATCATTGTTTTGAATCCTAGGCTTTTTTTTTTTTTCTTTTTTTGTCACTAGTGCTACTTTAAGGAGCCCTGTGGTGCAATGCTTAAGCGGTTGGCTGCTAACCAAAAAGTCAGCAGTTCGGATTTACCAGAGGTTCAGCAGGAGAAGAGACTTGGTGACCTGTTCCTGTATAAATGACAAAAAAAAGTTAATTCCGACTCATAGCATAGCACTGCTCCATTGGATTTCCCGGGAGTAGCTGGTGGATTTGAACTGCTGATCTTTTGGTTAGCAACTGAGCTTTTAACAACTATGCCACCAGGGCTCCCTGTAAAGATTACAGAGGAGGAAGCTCTATGGGCAGTTCTTCTCTGTCCTGTAGAGTTGCTGTGTGTTGGAACCTACTGGATGACACACAATAGCAACAGTGTTCCTTTTTTTTTTTTTTCATTCTCAGTTCAGAACCAAAATGTGTATCATCAAGGTACTTGGAGAGAGCTGTTCTAATTTCCCCACTTCCTGAGAAAACAATTTTTCCTCGATTGTTTTTAGGGAGAGATTTAATTTAGCTTCACATTCTTTTTCAAACTTATTTTCTCTGTATGCTTCACTTTTACCGGTATCACTTTTCTGGTAGGTTGTTTCCCCCCCGCCCCCACCCACATTTTCTCTTGAAACTTGGTTTTAAAAATATTAATCAATTTTCTTAAAGAAAATGGTCACCAATTCATATTTTGGTAACACAAGAGTTCCCTCTCTTTTAATCCTTAAATCCACTACATATGACTTTTCCAGTCCCATACATATGCTCAATTGCATTCTTTTTAAGTCTCACAATATTATATTTGTTTCATTTTTATCCCAGAAGAAAATGTTCCAGAATATCATTTAAAAATAGATGGAGCTTTCACTCATTGCTAGGGCAAATGTAAAATGAAACAGCCTCTTTGAAAAACAATTTGGAAGTTTCTTGAAATTTTAAACTTAGAATTGTCAAATAAGCCAGCAGTTCCCCCGCTATAATATCCAGGAGGAGTGAAACCATATGCCCCCACAAAAACTTATATGCAAATGCTCGTAGCAGCATTACACATAACAGGCAAAAGGTGAAAACAACCCGAACATTGATCAACCGGCAAATAGACAGACAAAATAGGGCATATCCCTACAATAGAATGTTATTCAACAATAAAAAAGGATGGAGTACTGATTCATGCTATAAAATGGATTAATCTCAAAATGGTTATGCTGAGTGAAAATAGTTATTCACAAAGGGCCGTATATTACATGATTCAACGTTTATGAAAACTCCAGATTAGGGGAAGGCTGAAATGGGGAGGGACTGCTAATTGATCAAGTGCTTCGAGGGAAGGGATTGATGAAATGTTCTAAAACTAGATCGTGGTGATTTTTGCACAACCCAGAGTAAAACCACTGAATTGTGTACTTTAAAAGATTGCCTTTTATGATATATGAATTATATCTCAAAAAAAAAAAAAAAAACTCTTGTAAAAAAACTTCAGAAAAATAGGTTGAACTTATTCTGGCTGTGTAGCTTTATATTATTTTATAGTTTATCAGATGGTGGTAAGAGAACAATAGATTGTGCTCTTAACTGAAGATTCTGGCAAATTTCCAACCCATCAGCTGTTTTCATAGCCTGCTATCAGTCACTCATTCAGAGGCTAGTGGAACTGTCTCATAACGCAAAAGTGCTAGGTCTGCAGTATGTTTTTTTCCTGGTCAGCTACTGCCTCTTGCGTAACCTTTTTACGTGCAATAAATATAAGGTGTAGGTTATAAATCTCTACTGGTGTCTTTTTTCCTAAAGTCAATCAGTCTAGTTATTGTTTGTCCTAAATGCACTGTAAGATTAAGTTATTGAAAGGCCACCCATGCATAGTTGTTATTGAAGTCTACCTACATCATGTTATTTAAGATCCCTTTTTTTTTTTTTTATGTGGCATCCCTTATAGGGTCACTGTGAGTCAGATTCGACTTGACAGCAATGTTTTCTTTTCTGGATGTGGAATAAGTAGTTTGCAATCAACTGCTCACCTAAAGGTTGGTGGTTCAAATCCACCCAGTAGTGCCTTGAAAGAAAGGCCTGATGATCTGCTTCTATGAAGAGTACACCAATAAAATTTTATACAGCAGTTCTACTCTGTGAAATATGGGGTTGCCATGGTTGAAATCAACTTGAAGACAATTGGTATATTTTTGCAATATTCAAAATTTCCAGTATATCCCTAATAATTCAATTTCTAGTATAACAGCATTGTGATGGTTAATTTTATTTATGAACACGGCTAGGCTATGGTGCCCAGTCATTCAGTCAAACACTAGTGTACTTGTTTGTCTTAAGCTGGGTTCTCTAGAGAAGCAAAACCAGTAAAACATATAAACATATATATCAAGGAAATGGCTCACACACTTGTAGAGGCTGAAACATCTCAAGTCCATGGGTCAGGATAGAGGCTTCTGCTAATTCATGTAGCTGCAGGGGTTGGCGAACCCAAAATTGGCAGGTCAGAGAGTAGGGCTCTTGCTTACAGGCTTCAAAGATCAATGAATTCCAAGATCAGCAGGCAAGACCACAGGTAATTTGCTATCTCAAGTCCCAAGACTGGAGGTCAGACGAACAGGAGCCTGACGCAGGATCTAGAGTGAGCAAAATCCCACAAGCTGTGCCAGAATATCCACTCGTATTCGATATAGGCCACATGCCCAAGGAAACTCCCTTTTAACTGATTGGCTACTCATAGCAGATTCCATCATGGAGGTAATTACGTCCTATCAAATCTCATCATCATATGACTGCCAAACCACTGAGAATCATGGCCCAGTCAAGTTGACACACAATCTTAACTATCACAACGTCACTATGAAGATATTCCATGAGATTAACATTAAAATCAGTTGACCTTAAGTAAAGCAGATTACCCTTCATAATGTAGGTGGAGCTCATCCAATCATTTGAAGGCCTTAAAAGCAGAAAATGAGGTTTCTAGATGAACAATTATTCTGCCTCATGACTATAACATATCTATCTAGCACAGTCTCCAGTCCACTACCTGTCTACCAGTTTGAGACACAAGACTGTGGGAGTTCCCAGCTTGTCATCTGATCTATAGATTTTGAACTTGCCAGGTCCCAAAATCATATGAGGCAAGTGATTAAAAGAAATCAATCTCTATCTATGTATCTGTCTTTCTGTCTAACTGATTCTGTTTCTCCGAAGAATCCTGACTAATACATTCATTTTCTAATGCAAAAGTCGAATAAAAATAAAAATATCCTTCCAGTGGTGTAAATGTTTCTAAGTCTCCCTATTGATACAACTACAGCAAAAAAAAAAAAAAAACACAACTCATTTTTTTCTCATTTTTCTTTTTATGCCTAAGTCTTGTCTTTCCATTATTTTCTTTAAAATACTTCTTGTGATAATTATATTTCTATTTTATTTTATCCACATCAAATAAGTCTAGGCTCACATTTAGTAATGTCTATATTATCCCTCAACGGCACTGGGACTCTGTTTTTATATTATCCCTGGAAATCCTGGTGGAGTAGTGGTTAAGTACTATGGCTGCTAACCAAGAGGTCAGCAGTTCAAATCCGCCAGGCGCTCCTTGGAAACTCTATGGGGCAGTTCTACTCTGTTCTATAGGGTCGCTATGAGTCGGAATCGACTCCATGGCAATGGGTTTATATTATCCCTAGAGTTGTTTAGTTGATTTCTCCTTTCCAGTGTCATTTTCCTCGATTCATTCAGCATTCCATCACCAGACTGGTTTGTGGCTGCCATTGTAATTCAATCAAAAAAGCAAAGGACCCCTCTTTTCTACTTGCATCAAATTCAAATTCCTCTGCCAGATTGTATAACCCCCTTTACTTGGATCCAGGTCTATATATGATGTTTCCCATTAAATTCCAATATGAACTATCCCATGCCATATTCATTCCTATGGACTTAAAAAATTTAAATAAATCTATGTTAGCATTAAGAAAGAAAGAAAAAAAAAAAGGACCTTACAGAATACAGTGGACTCTGATGTGCTGACTAGCTCCCTTTTTCAGGAATGAAGATATGAGCCCCTAACTTCTGTGAATGTGACAGAAGACAGCTTTCAGATGTCAGCTCACTTTGGGGACCACCTCAGCTGAAGAAATTATTCTCTTGCAATATTGCATCTCCTTTCATGGGCAGATGGCATTCAATGACAGATCAAAACAGGTGTGCAAACCTCACTCCTGAACTTGGGAAAACTCTGAAAGGCCATACCAGGTTCAGGGCTCCCTGTAATGTTGGCTGAGTCATTCACTGGGAATGCGTCACAGCTTGACTTCTCTGGCCAAATTCTGCTTCCTTCCTTGCCCATTCACAGGTGTTGATTCCAAGAGCACTCCCTAATAAACATTAAACTCTAATTCTGTCTCAGAGTCTGCTCCTGGGGAGAATCCTACCTATGATGGAGATATTAAGCAATTTGTGAAACAAATGACTCTTTCTTTGCTTTTGAATATGCTTACCTCTTTATATTCTTTTTCTTTTATTCTTCATGCATTGAATTCTGTTAATTCTTCATAAGTTCTTCATAATTCAAGTTCAACTTCTTTCTTAATCCTTTTAACTGCTCTAGTTCACACTAGCCTTTGCCTTCTTAGGTTATTAGTGTACTCATGGTCAAAACGTCTAGTTTAATAACCAGTGACACCATAAATTTTAAATGGCAAATGTACCAATGCCAAGTATAATGGTGTTAGTGGGGTCTCTCTTACTGCAGTGAAATTCCTTGGTGTCAGAAACCATGCTTTTTATTTCCTCTCCCTCCTGCCTCCCACTCCACCCACATGACCTATTACAATTTGAAATACAGACTAAATTCTTGAAATTTTTTCTTAAAATCCTATAATTTGTGTATTGCTGGATATGAACAAAATTTTAATCATAGTATCAGTGGTAAAAGAAAAAAATAAATACACAGTTTGGGAAATGATTTTTTATTGGATATTAGGTTAAAGGTGTGTTAGATAAGTAGGTAGGTAGATAGATAGATAGATAGATAGATAGATAGATAGATAGATAGATAGATAGATAGATAGATAGATAGATGATAGATAGATAATAGATAGATGTAACATGAGATCACCAGTCATTGAACCATATACTAGACGTAGTGCTGAATGGTATATGATCATTTTCTTCTATAATCTCTGTGGCATATCCCATAATTCTGGAGAGAAAATAGAGTTATAATTGTTTCATCTTCCTGGTGATAGCCAATAAATCTGCTACTTCTATGGCTTCTTTGTACTGCAGGTTATTACTGCTAAAAATAAATGAATAAATAAATAAACTGATCCTTAACTGACCAGCTAATGATGTTGTCCGGTCCATGAAGACACCATTAGCCTAGCTCCCTAATAAGTCTCTGCTCTCCTTTGAGGAAGGAAAATTACCTCCCTCAGTTCTAAGCTCAACCTAAGAGTATTCATACTGGGGCTTCTTTTAACTTTATATTCTTGTGGTTGTCCACTGTTCCCTAGAGCTCCAGTCTGGAAGAGTTTCCAGTATCAAACAAACCTCGTGTATGCCTATATGCATGTCCATAGACCCCTAGGCTTTTGTTTGAATCTAAGGAGTAGATAAACTTACTTCAAGAGGCACTAATTTCAGGGGCTCAGTTCTTTCTCGAAACAATCATTGGTACGGAACATTCTGATTCATCACAGTCATAGGAGGACAAGGTTGAGTGCACTGGTCCCCCTGATCCATGTCTCCTCCTAGAGACCAGTTTTGCAAGCTAGGGATCTCAAGTATTAGCAACTTTCCGTACATACAAAAGCTTTGATGATTCCTTACCCTAAAACAATGGTTGTTTATTCATCCTATATTATCTTAGAGGTTTACATAAGTAACCACCCCCAGATAGTTAACTTCAGCTTCTCTAGATAAAAAGTTATGTATATGCTTTGATACACTTAATTTAATTCTTTCTACAATGCCAATGTTGTTGTTGTTGCTAGGTGCTGTCGAGTTGATTCCAACTCATAGGGACCCTAAGTACAATAGAACACTGCCCAGTCCTGTGCCATCCTCACTTTCATTGTTATTGTTGAGGCCATTGTTGCACCTGCTGTGTCAATCAATCTCATTGAGGGTCTTCCTCTTTTTCAGTGACCCTCTACTTTACCAAGCATGATGTCTTTCTCCAGTGACTGATCCCTCTTGATAATATGTCCAAAGTATGTAAGATGTAGTCTTGCCATCCTTGCTTCTAAGGAGCATTCTGGTTATACTTCTTCCAAGACAGATTTGTTCATTCTTTTGGCAGTCCATGGTATGTTCAATATTCTTGGCCAATACCATAATTCAAAGGCGTCAGTTCTTCGGTCTTCCTTATTCATTGTCTAGCTTTTGCATGCTAGGCCATTGAATACACCATGGCTTGGGTCAGGTGCACCTTAATCCTCAACATGACATCTTTGCTTTTGAACACTTTAAAGAGGTCTTTTGCAGCAGATTTGCCATCGCAATGCAAGCTTTCATTTCTTGACTGCTGCTTCCATGGGTGTTGATTATAGATCCAAGTAAAATGAAAAACAATGCCAATAAGTTTGATTATCTCCATTTTACAGAGGAGGAAACTGAGAATCAAGGAGATTAAGTAATTTACTCAAGGTCATTTAGCTAGACTTTGAACACACACCTGCAAAACATTAATTCTTTACACTATTACATACATTACAAACCAAAAAGTTAAGAGACAGTAATAAACATTCCAGATACTTTGAGCTATATAGTTGGGTGTCAAAATCAGTGTAACTGAAGTTTGAATGCTCATTTATAATTCTCTTATAAGCAGGGAATGCTTTTTAAAATGTATTTAAGAATTCCACTAAATAAGATTATAATTCATGTTTATTGGAAAAAGGTGGAAATATATTGGCTTCCTTACCTACAGATTGCTTTCTGAAGGATCTCTCTTTTTCACCTTTGCTTGCAAGACAGATTAGAAGTGAAGAAAAAAATCTGGATACTTTGTAACTAATATTTCAATTCCTCTTGGTGACTTTTGGAATTCTTTCATTAGCATGTCATCATATACTATATATTTTGCCTTGATATCAAGATACATATTTATATAAAGACAACTGCAAGAATTTTTAGCTGAACAATGATTCCTTTAAAATTAAAATGAAGGTTTATTTTTTGTTATTAAATAACACTAATTATACAATAAAATCACCCTGAATGAATGGAAGAATTAATAAATTAAAGAATAAATTGTCCTAATTTTCTTAAGCACAAAGTACACAATTGATCTGCCACTAATAAGAAATGTGTGAACACTAATTATTCTAAGAATAATATTGGTAAATGGGAGAAGGAAGGAAGGGAGGCAGGGAGACAGGGATAGAGAGAAGGTGGGAAGGAGCTGTTCTTCCAGGTTTTTTATTACGGCTGTGTCCGCATTCTGGGTATCAACCTGCACGGTAAGGGACTGAATGCATTTCAGTGCAATGGATACTGTGGAGAAGTTAAACGGCATCTTAGTGACCCCTGTGGTGTATTGCCCAGATCCCTGTCATGACTAAGGCACTTCTTCCATAACTGCCATGAGTGTTGGCTAATGAGGGCTCACAATAGAGTCCCTTTTAGGGGATTTTCCTTATGTAAGAAAGCATTGCCACCCAAAATTATGCCCTGTTTTGGGGATACCCTGTTATTTTTCCTTGTTGTTGTTGTTCTTGTTAGGTGCTGTCAAGTTGGTTCCAACTCATAGCGACCCTATGCACAACAGAACGAAACACTGCCCGGTCCTGCGCCATCCTTACAATCGTTGTTATGCTTGAGCTCATTGTTGCAGCCACTGTGTCAATCCACCTCCTTGGGGATCTTCCTCTTTTCCGCTGACCCTGTACCCTGCCAAGCATGATGTTCTTCTCCAGGGACTCATCCCTCCTGACAACATGTCCAAAGTATGTAAGATGCAGTCTCGCCATCCTTGCTTCTAAGGAGCATTCTGGTTGTTCTTCTAAGACAGATTTGTTTGTTCTTTTGGCAGTCCATGTATTTCAATATTCTTCGCCAACACCACAATTCAAAGACGTCAACTCTTCTTTGGTCTTCCTTATTCATTGTCCAGCTTTCACATGCATATGACGCGATTGAAAATACCATGGCTTGGGTCAGGTGCACATTAGTCTTCAGGGTGATATCTTTGCTCTTCAACACTTTGAAGAGGTCCTTTGCAGCAGATTTGCCCAATGCAATGCATCTTTTGATTTCTTGACTGCTGCTTCCATGCTGTTGATTGTGGAGCCAAGCAAAATGAAATCCCTGACGACTTCAATCTTTCCTCTGTTTATCATGATGTTGCTCATTGGTCCAGTTGTGAGGATTTTTGTTTTCCTTATGTTGAGGTGCAATCCATACTTAAGGCTGCAGTCTTTGATCTTCATCAGCAAGTGCTTCAAGTCCTTTTCACTTTCAGCAAGCAAGATTGTGTCATCTGCATAACGCAGGCTGTTAATGAGTCTTTCTCCAATCCTGATGCCCCATTCTTCTTCATATAGTCCAGCTTCTCAGATTATTTGTTCAGCATACAGATTAAATAGGTATGGTGAAAGAATACAACCCTGACACACACCTTTCCTGACCTTAAACCAATCAGTATCCCCTTGTTCTGTCTGAACAACTGCCTTTTGATCTATGTAAAGGTTCCTCATGAGCACAATTAAGTGTTCTGGAATTCCCATTCTTCCCAATATTATCCATAGTTTGTTATGATCCACACAGTCGAATGCCTTTGCATAATCAATAAAACACAGGTAAACCTCCTTCTGGTATCCTCTGCTTTCAGCCAGGATCCATCTGGCATCAGCAATGATATCCCTGGTTCCACGTCTCTTCTGAAACTGGCCTGAATTCTTGGCGGTTCCCTGTTGATATACTGCTGCAGCCACTTTTGAATGATCTTCAGCAAAAGTTCGCTTGTGTGTAATATTAATGATATTGTTCTATAATTTCTACATTCGGTTGGATCACCTTTCTTGGGAATAGGCATAAATATGGACCTCTTCCAATCAGTTGGCCATGAAGCTGTCTTCCATATTTCTTGACATAGACAAGTGAGCAGTTCCAGTGCTGCATCGGTTAGTGGAAACATCTCAATTGATATTCCAGCAATTCCTGGAGGCTTGTTTTTCACCAATGCCTTCAGAGCAGCTTGGACTTCTTCCTTCAGTACCATCGGTTCCTGATCATATGCCACCTCTTGAAATGGTTCTGTATCAGCTAATTCTTTTCGGTATAATGACTCTGTGTGTTCCTTCCATCTTCTTTTGATGCTTCCTGCATCATTTAATATTTTCCCCATGGAATCCTTCACTATTGCAACTAGAGGCTTGAATTTTTTCTTCAGTTCTTTCAGTTTGAGAAACGCTGAGAGTGTTCTTGCTTTTCGGTTTTCCATCTCCAGCTCTTTGCACATGTCATTATAATACTTTATTCTGTCTTCTCGAGAAGCCCTTTGAAATCTTCTGTTCAGTTCTTTTACTTCATCAATTCTTCCTTTTGTTTTAGCTGCTCGACGCTCAAGAGCGAGTTTCAGAGTCTCCTCTGACATCCATCTTGGTCTTTTCTTTTTTTCCTGTCTTTTCAGTGACCTCTTGCTTTCTTTATGGATGATGTCCTTGATGTCATCCACAAGTCGTCTGGTCTTCGGTCACTGGTGTTCAATGCATCAAATCTATTCTTGAGATGGTCTCTAAATTCAGGTGGAATATACTCAAGGTCATATTTTGTCTCTCGTGGACTTGCTCTGATTTTCTTCAGTTTCAGCTTGAACTTGCATAGGAGCAATTTATGGTCTGTTCCACAGTCAGCCCCTGGCCTTTTTCTGACTGATGATATTGAGCTTTCCATTGTCTCTTTCCACAGATGTAGTGAATTTGATTTCTGTGTGTTCCATCTGGTGAGGTCCATGTGTATAGTCGCCATTTATGTTGGTGAAAGAAGGTATTTGCAACGAAGAAGTCATTGGTCTTGCAAAATTCTCTCATTCGATCTCCAGCATTGTTTCTATCACCAAGACCATATTTTCCAACTACTGATCCTTTTTCTTTGTTTCCATCTTTTGCATTCCAATCACCAGTAATTATCAATGCATCTTGATTGCATGTTTGATCAATTTCAGACTGTAGCAGCTGACAAAAATCTTCTATTTCTTCATCTTTGGTCCTAGTAGTTGGTGCATAAATTTGAATAATAGTCATATTAACTGGTCTTCCTTGTAAAGGAAAAAAAAATTTTTTGTAGGTGTATGGATATTTTCCTGTCACTGACAGCATTGTACTTCAGGACAGATCTTGAAACGTTCTTTTTGACAACGAATGCAACACCATTCCTCTTTGAGTTGTCATTCCCAGCATGGTAGACTATGTGAATGTCCGATTCAAAATGACCAATATCAGTCCATTTCAGCTCACTAATGCCTAGGATATCGATGTTTATGCATTCCATTTCATTTATGACAATTTCTAATTTTCCTAGATTCATACTGCGTACTTTCCAGGTTCCAATTATTAATGGATGTTTGCAGCTGTTTCTTCTCATTTTGAGTTGTGCCACATCAGCAAATGAAGGTCCTGAAAGCTTTACTCCATCCACATCATTAAGGATGACTCTACTTTGAGGAGGCAGCTCTCCCCCAGTCATCTTTTGAGTGCCTTCCAACTTGGGGGGGCTCACCATCCAGCACTATATCAGACAATGTTCCGCTGCTATTCATAAGGTTTTCACTGGCTAATGCTTTTCAGAAGTAGACTTCTGAGTCCTTCTTCCTAGTCTGTCTTAGCCTGGAAGCTCAGCTGAAACCTGTCCTCCATGGGTGACCCTGCTGGTATCTAAATACTGGTGGCATAGCTTCTAGCATCACAGCAACACACAAGCCCCCACAGTACGACAAACTGACAGACACGTGATCATTTCCCTAACTATATATATATATGTATTTGTTGTTATGTGCGGTATAGTCAGTTCCAACTCACGGTGACCCTACAGGACAGAGTAGAACTGCCTCATAGGGATTCCAAGGAGTGGCTGGTGAATTTGAATACTTGCTTTTGGTGAGCAGCAAAGCTCTTAACCGCTGCACCATGAGGGATAGAGGTAGAGGTAGAGGTAGAGGTAGAGATAGAGGTAGAGGTAGAGGTAGAGGTAGAGGTAGAGGTAGAGGTAGAGGTAGAGGTAGAGGTAGAGGCAGAGGCAGAGGTAGAGGTAGAGGTAGAGGTAGAGGTAGATATATGTGTGTATATATATAAATATATATTTGTATATATATAAAAAAATTAGTGTGTATAAATATATATATATATATATTTTTTTACTCTATAGATAGTGTCATGGATTGAATGCATGCCTCAAAAATATGTGTATCAATTTGGCTTGGCCATGATTCCCAGTATTCTGTCATCTGATGTGATTTTCCTATGTGTTGTAAATCCTATCACTATGATGTTAATGAGATGGATTAGCAGCAGTTATCTTGATAGGATCTACAGGATTAGATTTTGTCTAAAGCCAATGTCTTTTGAGATATAAAAGAGAGAAGCTAGCAGAGAGACAGTGGTACCTCATACCATCAAGCAGCACTGGGAACAGAGCATGTCCTTTGGAGCTGGGGTTCTTGCACCTGAGAAGCTCCTTGACCAAGGAAAGATTGGTGACAAGGACCTTCCTCCAGAGCCGGCAGAGAGAAAGACTTCCCCTGGAGCTGATGCTTTGGATTTGGACTTCTACCCTACTAGACTGTGAGAGAATAAAATTCTGTTTGTAGAAACCATTCACTTTGATATTTATGTTATAGCTGCACTAGATGACTAAGACAGATAGATAAAGATGATACAAGTTGATGATGATAAAGATATATATGAACACACATATCTGCCTATATATCTACCTATAAGACATATGTTACAATCTTATAATACATTATTTGTAAATCTAATATTTAAGTAAAGAGGTACTGAGTAAAATATATCCTAACATGAATATAAATTAAATCAAAATTGTTTTATTTTTAGTTGTTTCTGTCTTTTTTCTTTCTTTTCTCTCAGCTTTAGATGACTGAGTTGATCACAGTGTTCAGACATTGAGACTAGCCATGAAGTATTCCACCAGTTAGCCTCTAGTCAACAAAAGGAAAGCCACTCTAGATATTTCATACAAGGTATTTAATACAGAGTATTGCTACAAAGGTTTCAGAAGGATTTGAAATATCTTTTAAGAATAAGGGGCTTGTAGAAACAACAGAGGCCAGTAGCAATCCTGCAGTGAAACCAGGGAGCCTGATCCTGCTCTCTGCTCTGAAAATATTACAATTGGCTTTGATTCTCATGCCCATTATTTGCTTCCCATAGATCTTATACTATATCTCTATATTTGTATCTCCATTGATACAAGAGTACATGTGTATTCTTATAAAATACAGTGTTGTATCTTTAATTTACATGCACTGAAATTGTATTTTAGTTATATCGTTACATGATATTTCCCAGCATTCATTTTTATAATCTCTCCAGTTTGCTCAATGTATATCTAATTCCTTGTTTCAAATTAATTCTTAGGATTTCATTGTGTATATGCCTATATTTTATTTATCCATTTCCCTGTTGTTATTGCTGTTAGGTGCTGTCCAGCCAGTTCCGACTAATAGTGACCCTATGTACAACAGAACAACACACTGCCCGGTACTGTGCTATCTTCACAATTGTTGTTATGCTTGAACCCACTGTTGAAGCCACTGTGTCAATCCATCTCAATGACCCTCTACTTTACCAAGCATAGTGTCCTTCTCTGGGATTGATCCCTCCTGATAACATGTCCAAAGTATGTGAAATGTAGTCTTGCCATCCTTGCTTCTAAGGAGCATTCTGGTTGTACTTCTTACAAGACAGATTTGTTCTTTCTTTTGGGACTTCATCATATGTTCAATGTTCTTCATAAACACCACAATTCAAAGGCGTCAGTTCTTTGGTATTCCATATGCATCATTGAACTTTTGCATACATTTGAAATGATTGAAAACACCATGGTTTGGGTCAAATGCACATTAGTCCTCAAGGTGATATCTTTGTTTTTCAATACTTTAAGGATGCTTGTTGCAGCAGATTTACTCATTGCAATGCATCGTTTGATTTCATGACTGCTGCTTCCGTGGTAGTTGATTGTGGGTCCAAGTGAAATGAAATTCTTGACAAACTTCAATCATTTCTCCATTTATCATGATGCTGCTTATTGGTCCAGTTGTGAGGTTTTTCTTGGTTTTTGTTTTTTTTTTTTATCTTGAGGTGTAATTCATACTGAAGGCCATAGTGTTTGATCTTCATCAGTAAAGGCTTTAGTTCTCTTCACTTTCACCAAGCAAGGTTGTGTCACCTGCATAATGCAGATTGTTAATGAGTTTTCCTCCAATCCTGATGCCCCATTCTTCTTCATACAGTACAGCTTCTTGGTTTTTTGTTCAACATACAGATTGAATAGATATGGTGAAAGGATACAACGCTTACACAAACCTTTCCTGACTTTAAACCACAAAGTATCCCCTTATTTTGCTCACATGACTGCCTCTTGATCTATGTACAGGTTTCTCATGACCACAACTAAGTGTTCTGGAATTCCCATTCTTTGCAATATTATCAATAATTTGTTATGATCTACAATACCTTTGCATCATCAATAAAACACAGGTAAACATCTTTCTGGTATTCTCTGCTGTCGACCAGGATACATTGACATCAGCAATGATATCCCTGGTTCCACATCCTCTTCTGAATCTGGCTTGAATTCTTGCCAGTTTCATGTCTTCTTCTAAATCTGGCTTTAATTTCTGGTAGTTCTCTGTTCATATAGTGCTGCAGCCACTTTTGAATGTTCTTTAGCAAAATTTTACTTTCTTGTGATATTTGTGATGTCGTTTGATACTTTTTTTGTTCTGTTGGACCGCCTTTCCTGGGAATACACGTAAATATAGATCTCTTCCAGTCAGTTGGCCAGGTAGCTGTCTTCCAAATTTCTTGGCATGGGTGAGTGAGCACTTCCAATGCTACATCCATTGGTTGAAACATCCCAATTGGTATTCTGTCAATTCCTGGAGCTTTGTCTTTTGCCAATGCCTTCAGTGCAGCTTGGACTTCTTCCTTCAGTACCATTGGTTCCTGATCATATGCTACCAAGATCTTGAAATGGTTGAACATTGACCAATTCTTTTTGGTATAGTGACTGTATTTATTCCGTCTTCTTTTGATGCTTCCTAAGCTGTTCAATATTTTCCCCATAGAATCCATCAGTATTGCAACTTGAGGCTTGACTTTTTCTTCAGTTCTTTCAGCTTGAGAAATGCTGAGTATGTTCTTCTCTTTTGGTTTTCCATCTCTAGGTCTTTGCACATGTCATTATAATATTTTACTTTGTCTTCTCGATCCACACTTTTAAATCTCTGTTCAGCTCTTTTACTTCATCATTTCTTCCTTTTGCTTTAGCTACTTCATGTTCAAGAGCATATTTCAGAGTCTCCTCTGACATCCATTTTGGTCTTTTCTTTCTTTTTAATGACCTCTTGCTTTCTTCATGTATGATGTCCTTGATGTCATTTCACTACTGGGCATCTGGTCCTTGGTGATTAATGGTCAGTGTGTCAAATCTGTTCTTGAAATTGTCTCTAAATTCAGGTGGGTTATACTCAAAGTTGTACTTTGGCTCTAGTCGACTTGTTCTAATTTTCTTCAGTTTCAACTTGAACTTGCATATAGACAAATCATGGTCTGTTCCACAGTCAGCCCCTGGCCTTGTTTTGGCTGATGATATTGAGCTTTTTCTTCATCTCTTTCCACAGATGTAGTCGATATGATTCCGGTGTATTCCGTCTGGCAAGGTCCAAGTGTATAATTGCTGTTTATGTTGGTGAAAAAAATGTGTTTGCATTGGAAAAGTCATTGGTCTTGCAAAATTCTATCAATATGATCTCAGGCATCGTTTCTATCACCAAGGCCATATTTTCTAACTACTAATCCTTCTTTGTTTCCACCTTTTCCATTCTAATTACCAGTAATTGTCAATGTATTCTGATTGCATGTTTGATCAATTTCAGACTGCTGAAGTTAGTAAAAATCTTCAATTTCTTCCTCTTTGGCCTTAGTGGTTGGTGTATAAATTTGAGTAAGTCATATTCACTGGTCTTCCTCGTGGGCGTATGAATATTATCCTATCACTGACAGCACTGTACTTCAGGAGAGATCTTGAAAGGTTCTTTTTTAAGATGAATACAAGGCCATTTCTCTTCAAGTTGATTGTCTTATTTAAAATGGATAATAGCAGTCCATTTCAGCTCACTAATAACTAGGATATCGATGTTTATGCATTCCATTTCTTTTTTGAAAATTTCCAATTTTCCTAGGTTCACACTTTTTACATTCCATATTCCAATTATTAATGGGTGTTAGCAGCTGTTTCTTCTCATTTTGAGTGTGCCACATCAGCAAATGAGGGTCCCGGAAATTTGACTCCATCCACATTACCTACGTTGGGGAGGCAGCTCTTCTCCAGTCATCTTTTAAATGCCTTGTAGCCTGAGGGGCTCATCTTCGAGCACCATATCAGACAAAGTTCCACTGCTATTCATGAGGTTTTCACTGTCTAATTCTTTTGAGAAGTAGACTGCTGAATCCTTCTTCCTAGACTGCTTTGTCTGGAAGCTCAGCTGAAACTTGTTGGTCGGGGGGGCCCTGCTGGTATTTGAATACTGGTGGCATAGTTTCCAGCATCACCACAGCACATAAAGCTCCATAGTACAACAAACTGACAGATGCATGAGGGATCCATTTCCTTAGCAATGTATAACTTCCAGCCCTTTGCTGACTCAATAGTATAATAAATATATTCATATACACCTCCTCTGGGGTGAATATCAAACAAAGAGATCACTGAGCCATGGGTGATAGACATAATTTACTTAACAAAAAAAACTTCCAGAATACACCCAAAATGGCTATACCAATTTATACCCCTTAATAGTTCATGGGAAACCCTGGTAGCATTGTGGTTAAGAGCTAAGATTGCCAACCAAAAGGTCGGCAGTTTGAATCCACCAGGTGCTCCTTGGAAGCCATATGGGGCACTTTTGCTCTGTCCTATAGGGTTGCTATGAGTTGGAATCGACTCAGTGGCAATGGGTTTGGTTTATAGTAATAGTTCATGAGGATTCCCCTCTCTTCCCTTCATCAAACCATGGTATTATCCAACTTTCTAATTTTGCCATTCACTTGCATGAAAATTGATGTTCCATAATATTTTCAATTTATGTTACTCTAGTGAATTTTTTTTTTTTTTTTTAGTGAATTCGAGCGCCTCTTTTTTTTTTTTTTCTTATGCTGGTTAACCATTTTAGTTTATTATCTATGAATAATCCTATCATGCTCATGCCCACTTTTCTCCTGGGTTTCTGATATTTATTTTGTTTATTTTCAAAAGTATCCTATAGTTTCCTTTTTTAAATCCATCCATCATTTTTCAAATCCATCCATCTATCCCTTTGCTAATTAGGCTTTTTTTTTTTTCTTGTCTTTAGCTCCTATAATGTTGTAGGTGTTGTTTTAAACCTTGGCATATAATGGTGAAAGAAGTCTTAGTGGCACATTTTTAAGCACTGGTCTGTTAACCAAATGGTTGACACTTTGAACCCACCAACTTTCTCCTTGGGAGAGAGTAGTTTGCTTCCATATAGATTACAGGCTTGGAAACTCTATGGGGCAGTTCTGCTCTGTCCTATAGGGTCGTTAGGAGTCAGAAATGACTCGACAGCAATCGATTTGGTTGTATATAATGGTGAACAAATTATCTTAACCTGTAGCTTCCATTCCGGTTGGAACTGTAGGAGGGAGGCTGTAAGTAGAAAATAATAAGAGATATGCCAAATAAATAAATAAAAATTAAATAATATGTTAGAAGGTGAGAAGTAGACAGAAATGAAGTAGAACAGAATAAAGATATTGGGAAAATTAAATGTTTACAGAAATAGAGAGATTAGGATGGGATTCAAAAAGCAGATGACATTTGAATAAAAACTTGAAGAAGGTATAGATATTATACGTGAAAATATTAAGAAGAGGTTAACCAAAGACTTAAGGGAAGAACATAAAGTGGGCCTTTGAAGAAATACAAGAAGGATAGAGCAAAGACTAACAGTACCAGGAGATAAAGTTAGAGAAGAAATGTAGACATTACCCTGTGTGTGATGAGACACCACTGAAGACTGTCAAGCAGAGGACTGGGATATTTTTCCTCACATTAAAAAAAAATAATAATATTCTGATTCTTGAGTGAAAAGAGTCAGTAGATGGATGTGATGATCAGTTTTGTGTGTCAACTTGGCTACCCAGTGTCAACTTGGCTACCTAGTGTCAACTTGGCTAGGCTATAATATTCAATTATTTCATAAAAAACAAACTTAGGTGTTGCTGTAAAGACATTTTGTGGATGTGGTTAACATTTACAATAAGGTGACTTTACAAGAAAAAGATTATTCTTGATAATGCTGCGGGTCTCATTCAATCTGTTGAAGGGACATAGGCAAAACTTCAGTTTCCCTGAGAAAGAAGAAATTCTGCTTCAGGACTACAGTGTCACCTCCTGCCAGAGTTCTCACCCTCCAACCTGCTCTATGGATTTTGGATTTGCCAATCCCCACAATCTCATAAACCACTTCCTTGAAACGTTTTTTTGTATCTATATCATCCATTTCTATATCATCTACATCAATATCTGTATCTATAACATCTATAGATTGTTGTTAGTTGCTGTCAAATCGGTTCCAACTCATAGCAACCATGTATACAAGAGAATTAAACACCGCCCAGTCCTGTGCCATCCTCATAATCCTTGCTATTTTTGAGCCCATCGTTGCAACCACTGTTTCAGTACATCTTGTTGAGGATCTTCCTCTTTTTCGTGGATCCTCTACTTTACCAAGCCTGATGTCTTTCTCCTGGGACTGATCCCACCTGACAACATGTCTAAAGTACATGAGATGAAGTCTCACCATCCTTGCTTATAAGGAACATTCTGGTTGTACTTCTTCTTAGACAAATTTCTTCCTTCTTCTAGAATTCCCCATGGTGTATTCAATAATCTTTGCTGACACCGTAATTCAGATGCATCAATTATTCTTTGTTCTTCCTTATTCCTTGTCCGACTATCCCATGCATATGAAGCAGTTGAAAACACCATGGCTTGGGTCAGGTGCATCTCAGTCTTCAAGGTGACATCTTTGCTTTTGAATACTTACAAGAAGTCTCTTGCTGAAGATTTACCCAATGTGATACATCATTTGATTTCTTGACTGCTGCATTCATGGGCATTGATTGCGGATCCAAGTAAGAATGAAATCCTTGACAATTTCAATATTTTCTCCATTTATCATGATGTTGTTTATTGGTCCGGTTGCGAGGATTTTTGTTTTCTTCATGTTGAAGCGTAATCCATACTGAAAGCTGTAGTCTTTTAACTTCATCAGTAAGTGCTTTAAGTCCTCTTCAGTTCCAGCAAGCAAGGTAGTGTCATTTGCATATTGCAAGGTGCTAATTAATCTTCCTCCAGTCCTGATACTGAATTCTTCTTCATGTAGTCCAGATTCTCAGATTATTTGCTCAGGATACGGATTAAATAATTATAAAAATAAATAAGCAGAGACTATCAGAAAGATGTTTATCTGTGTTCACCCTTATTGACTATGCAAAGGCATTCAACTGTGTGGATCATAAGAAATTATGGGTAACTGCAAAGAAGGGGAATTTCAGAACACTTAATTGTGCTCATGCAGAACCAATACATAGACCAAGAAACAGCTGTTAGAACAGAACAAGGGGATACTGTTTGGTTTAAAATCAGGAAAGAAGATTTCTTTAATCTGTATGGTGAGCAAATAATTGGAGAAGCTGGACTATGTGAAGAACAATCTGGCATCTATATTTCTATCTATATTTAGACTATGTCTAAATCTATATCTGCATCTATTTCTATATGTGTATCTAGCTATCTATATGGAGCCCTGGTGGCACAGTGGTTAAATGTTTGGATACTAACCAAAAGGTTGGCAGTTTGAATCTACTAGCCACTCCATGGAAACCCTATGGGACTGTTCTACTCTGTCGTATAGGGTTGCTATGAGTTGGAATCGACTCCACAGCAACAGGTTTTGTTTTTTTTTTAATAGCTACGTATATATCTTACTTTTTTTTTTTTTTTTTCTCTGAAGGTCCCTGACTGATGCTGATACACATTTTGTATTGGGAAGTGGGCATTGCTGTAACAACAACAACAACAACAAAAACAAACCCAGTGCTGTCGAGGTGATTCCAACTCATAACGACCCTATAAGACAGAGTAGAACTGCCCCATAGAGTTTCCAAGGAGTGCCTGGTGGATTTGAACTGCCAACCCTTTGGTTAGCAGCCATAGTACTTAACCACTACGCCACCAGGGTATCCATTGCTGTAACATATACCTAAAAATCGTGAAAGTGGATGTGGAATTGTGTAATGAGCAGCGACTGAAAGAATTTTGAGGCACTTGACAGTAAAAGCCTATATTACTTTGAAGAGACAGTTGGTTGAAACATGGATGCTAAAGGTGATTTTTAGGGGGGTTCATAAGGAAGTGAAGATAAATGAAAGAGTCTATCATTTTAGAGGACACATTAAAACATTAAAAGTGATGCTGGCGAGATCTCAAGGAGAAATGACCACCCTCTTGCTGGATACTAGAGGAAAAGCAATTCTTGTTATAAAGTGGTAGAAAATTTGGCTATTTTGGGGGGGAGTGGGAATGAAAATTTGTAAGTGGAAGGTGTGGTATCATTTCTTCTGGTTGCATAGAGTACAATGAGAGAGGAAAAAGATAAATTGAGGAAGAAACAATTAAGCAAAAAGGAACAGAATTGAATGATTTGGAAAATTCTCAGCCTATCCATGTTGCAAAAGATGATAAAGCCTGCTCTAAAGAGAGCAACAAGGGTGTAGCTTGGCAAACTTTTGTTGAAGGACTCATGTGTGTGACTTTTGGATCCAATCAACCATTTTAGCAGAAGCGAGAAGAGATCTATGAAGGACCCTCTTGTCTGATGATGTGAACCTCCATAATCTGCGTGGGAGACTAAAAAGGTTTTTATGAGTGTTATACAAAGAGAAATATTGCCAGTATGGGATGAAAGGGATAGAAATTGGATGAAATAAAGGCAGATTTTCTGAAGACAGAGTCCCATAAAAAAAGGCAGAGGCCAGAGAAGCAGGGCCACCACCACTTCTAAACAACTAGAGGGCGTAGCCTTGGCCCATGGTAAGAGCATCCATCCACAGAGGATTATTCTCAGATCTTGGAACATAATGGAATTTGTCTTGCTGGTTTGCAAACTTGTTTTAGACTCCTTTATTCCTTCCATTATCTCCCTCTCAGAATGGAAATACCAGTCCTATGCCTATCCCACTATTGTATTATGAATGCAGATAACTTGCTTTCTACTTTCAGAGGTTCACAGATGGAATGGAATTTTGCTGCAAGATGAATTATATCAGAGTTTCATCAACACCTGATTTATGTTATTTAGATGATGGGATTTGGAACTTTTTGGGTTGATGACATTTAGATGAGATTTTTCAATTTAGAGTTAATACTGGAATTGTTTAAGATTTTTGGGGATGTTGAGATGGGCCGAATGTATCTTGCATGTAGGATGGACATAAATTTTAGGGGCTCAGAAAGCAGGCTGTACTAATATGAATAAAAAAAGTGTCCCCAAAATTCATGTCCATCCAAAACTTCAGCATGTGGCCTTATTAAGAAAAAAGGTCTTCACAGATGTAATAATTAAGATGAGACCATACTGGTTAAGGGTAGGCCCTAAATCCAATGATTGGTGTTCTTAGAAGGCCATGAGAAGATACACAGGAAAGAAGGCCTTTGACAATAAAGGCAGAGATTGGCATCTATGAGCCAAGGAATGTCAAGAATTGCCAACGGTCACTAGAGGTAGGAAGAGACAAGAAAAAATTCTACCCTAGAAACTTCATAGGGAGTGTGAGCCTGATAACATCTTGATTTTAGCCTCCTGCCCTTTGAATTGTGAGAGAATAAAATTTTATTTTTTTTTAATCCACCAGTTTGTAGTACTTATTACTAATGCAACGGGCAAAACTAGACTCAAGGAGACTAGTCAGGATGCTATGATGGCATGCAGGTGAGAGAGATGATGATGGTTTGGACTTGGGTGGTAACAGGGCAGATGGGCAGAAGTTGTAGGATTCTTGGAATATTTTGAAAGTAAAGCCAAAGGACATAATTCTTGGTGGGTTTTTATATTGCAAATACTACCTACCTATCTTTCATCTGACTGGTATGTTTATTCACCATGTCCTTTGTTCAAACAAAGTCCTTAAATTCAATGTAATTAAATCCAGGTAACTTTTACATGATAGATAATGCTGTTTGTGTCATGTTCAACAAGGCTCTTCTTCACTGGTCTCTTGTATTTCTTTATATTAGCTTCAGAACTTCACATTTTATATTTTGGCCTTTAATCTTTTTAATCCTTTATCTTTGTAACATATAAGGTAGAACTCTAGCTCTTTTTTATTCTGTTGTAAATCAGTTGCCCTAACACTATCTACTAAGCAGCCTGTACTTTCCTCATTGATTTGTGGTATCACCTATATCATGTATCATGTTCCCATAAATATATGGATCATCTCCTTAGTGAGCTATGGCTAGCCTCTGTTTTGCATAATACTTTATAATAATTGCAGTTACTTATATATTAACTACAAATTTACACTTTTGCCCCCCTCCAAAATGGTAAAAATTCTGTATTATAATTGATTTAAATTTCTGGCGACATTAAAAAATATACATATTTATTTATTTATTTATGAATCAGAAATTCCAATAAATGTTTTCCATCAAGGTCAAAATGTTTGAGATACTCTGTGACATCTAACTGCTCTGATAAATAATGTGAGTCAGAAATCTTATCTTGCAACACTTGTAACACAGTATTTATTCCATTTCATTTTTGCAAATCAGGTTAATAGTGTGCTTTTTTGTTTTCCTTAATGAAGAGAACTTACTGTTTGCTTCTCTGTACCGAGGAAATAAAAACACCTATTACGCAATATTTTATGACAGCTAATACTCTAACTAATTAGTCAAAATAAGGAATAGTGACTCAGTGAACAGATTCAGCAAATAGTGAATAGTAACTCAGCCCTAAGAACAGGTGGCCTGTTTTAAGTTTCTTATTTTAGCTGGTGCCCACAGCACTAAGAATTCTCAGCAGTAGAGCTGTCTGAATACAGCAAAGGCAGAAGTCTTGACTGTACCTCTTTCTCTTTAAGAACAGAGCACAAGTCTCCTGCCAGACTTTGGGGAAGATGATATTATTTGATTGCCCTTCCTCATCGTTCTTAGCAGTATTACAGAAATATATTTTCATAAAGATAAACATTGCAGACGTGATTTCTCTAAGGTAAAAATATGGTGTTCAGCATAGCAAATTTGTAAAAAATATGTTTACAAATATTGCTATTACAGTGTATCAGTCTTGTTTTTATTTTAAGGGACTTCCCTAGCTGCTAAAGACAAAGGAAAAAAAAAAACACATATTTTCTTCTGTTCTTGTTTCTAGAACTGTATTTTGTTCAGTCAAGGATCAATAAATGTTTATGTACAAGTTTTATGATAAACCCTAAGCTTTAGTGACTAGGTACAAGCTTCCAAATAGAGTATTCAGTGAACTTAGTTTGGATATTTTGTGATATGATAGATAAGTGTATTTAAAAATTTTTTTTTTTTCCCCCAATACAGCTTTACTGTATTTCTACTGTGGATTTCTGGGGATCTATTTAATGCTAACCCTGAGCAGATGTTTTGAGTCTACGTTGATGGCTTAACAGTTCCTGACATAAGTATGACCTTCATAAAATTAAAGCATAGGTTGTCTAATATGGTATAAGTGGCCTTTTATTTAAATCTGAGTTGGAGGTACAGAGTCAATAATCACTGAGTATGAACCAAGTGTAATAATCCAAAGATGATGAGACAGAGTATTTGCCCTTTATCAAAATAAGGTTAAAACGGCTGTCAAGGTGACAGACGCTAATCAGTGAAACCTGAACAATTATGCCCAATGATCATTAAATGAAGGCAGGGAACTAGACACATGGGAAGGCACCAGCATTTAGCAAAACAAGATGTGCTTTTATTAAGAGAATCACAGAAGTTGCAGTTGAAGGTGGTATTTAACTGAAAATAAAGTCAAATTTCTATGTGTAGCCCCTTAGCATATTAAAAGGGCATGGTTAAGTATGGTGCTTTTATAAAACTTGCTACAGTAAAAAGTACACGTATTAGGAAAGCTAATAATTTCATAGTCCTCTGGAGAGGAATAAATGTACATCATAATTTTGAAATAACTTTATAATATGTACAGTACTCTGCATTTTGTGTGTATTCTTTTTGATATGTTAATATTTGGGACACAGGATCTAGCTAGAGAAAATCTATAATTGTTATTTATCTATTTACGGTAGACTATAAGGTGAAAGGAGCCCTGGTGGCACAGTGGTTAAGAGCTCAGGCTATTAACCAAAAGGTTGGCAGTTCGAATCTACCAGCTGCTACTTGGAAACTCTATGGGGCAGTTCCACTCTATCCTACAGGGTCACAGTGTTTTTGTTTTTTTAAATAAGATGAAATACAAAGTACCAAATCAGGATAAAATATACTATTTTTAATTTTTCTCTAAGTGACTCTTATAACTGTCCACCAAGATAAAAAAAAAAAAATCCTGCCATATAGCCTCATTTCCAAAGATGTAGTCTGGAAACTATTTGATCTGACTGTAATATTTTTGTATGAAAAGAATAATATTGAATATTCTTTTTTATACAAAATTAGTTTGGAAAGAAAGTTTCCCCTTCAAGTGATTGATCTGGATTACAACCAGAATGCTCCTTAGAAGTCAGGATGGTGAGACTTTGGTTCACTTACTTTGGACATGTCATCAGGAAAGATCAATCAATAGAACAAGACAGTGTGGTTGGTCAGATAGAGGGTCAGCAAAAACCAGGGCAACCCTCAATGAGATGGATTGACACAGCAGCCACAACGAAGGGCTCAAACACACCCATGATCATAAAGATGGCACAGGCCTGGGAGATGTTTCATCCCGTTATACATAAGATCAGAGCTGACTCGGCAGGAAGTCACAACAAACACAACAACTTCCAGGAATCTGTCGTATTAAAGTAGAAGATGATTTTTCTTCAACTATTCGTTGACAGATTTTACTTCTTAATATTGTATAATTGTATAAATTTCACTGATTACTGCACGCCAATTCTTCTGTGAGAAAATATTGAAAAGGGAAGAGAAGTAAGTCTGCTATTCTTTGCTGTATTTTATCTCTTCTTCAAAATGGATTTGAAATTGTTAATATGTCAATTATTTCTGAAATTGTGTTAACTTTCAAAGCCATGATAGAAAGTAAAACCATTGAGAAGGATGAACACAGAAGTATAAAAAGCATTAGTTAAAGCTTTAGGCAGAAGATCATTAAGATCATTATTTTTAGAATAGAATATTATACCAGTGAAATCAGTAACCAAGTAGAATTACTCCCTTCTCATCTTTCTGCCTTTATTGAATTATTTCCATTTACATGAATAATATTTTTTATATTTAACAGATCATCATTATGTAGTTCCAAATGATTAAATGAAACACATTCATATTTAGTAAATGTTTTATGTCTCTTTGAAATCTAGATATTTTATACATTATAATATTATAGCAACATACCTGTTTAGACTCTATACAGTATCTTATTCTCTTTCCATTCCCTCCAACACTAAACCTGAGATGAAACTGCCATCATCTGTCAGCTGCCTGACTGGCTCCCAATATCCAAGCTCTGAAGTGCCAAGCATGATTATTCAATATCTTCCCTTAAACTTTTTCAATGTCTTACTATTGCTTTCAGGATATAATCCCAAATCCTTAATATTCTAAAAGAATGGTCATGTCAAAGTCTCTGCCTCACTAGGTTCTAGTCTCAAGGCTTTTGGACGTGCAGTTTCCCTAGTGGCTCTGTGGTTAAGAGCTCAGCTGCTAATCAAACAGTCAGCAGTTCAAATCCACTAGACTCCTTGGAAACCCTATGGGGGAGTTCTACTCTGTCCTATCGGGTCACTATGAGTCTAAGTCACCTCCACAGTAACGGGTATGTACATATGTGTGTCTTAGCTATCCATGATGTAACTTTTGGGCACTCTGGTGGCTAGTGGTTAAGTGCTACGACTGCTAACCAAGAGGTCAGCAGTTCGAATCCACCAGGTGCTCCTTGGAAACTCTGTCGGGCAGTTCTACTCTGTTCTATAGGGTTGCTATGAGTCAGAATCGACTTGATGGCAGTGGTTTTTTTTTTTTCTTTCTCTCCGTTTTCCTCTGCATGGAGCATATTCTCTTCCTTACCCTGAAGCATCTTTCCCATCCACTCAGGATCTGCATCATGTTTGAGTCCACTGTTGCGGCTTTTGTGCCAATCCATCTCACTGAGCGTCTCCTTTGTCCTCATTGGCTCTCTGCTTCGCCATATTTGATATCCTCCTCCAGCAATCACTCTCTCCTGATGACATGCCTGAAGCAAGCAAGTCTGACAATATTCTCTTGTGAGCTATAAAGTTTTCACTGGCTAATTTGCTGAAGTAGATAGGTCTTTCTTCCTAGACTGTCTTAGTCTGGAAGCTCCACTGAAACTTGCCACCATGGATGACCCTGCTGGTATTTGAAATACCAATGGCATAGCTTCCAGCATCACAGTCACAGGCAAGCCACAGCAGTACAAAAAATCGACAGACCGATGATGAAACATGAAGATTGCGAGATTGTTATTGCATCTTGCCTCCAACTGCATCTATGTCAGTCTTTTTTTTTTTTTTTTAACAGTTTAAAGATTTGAGAGAGAAAGGCACATATTGTGTCCTAGGATAAGACTCAGACTCCATTGCCTTTGTAAAAGAACACACATATTTTATTTTTCAAATGACTTATCCAGATTCTTCACGGAATAGGTTTTCTTGGAATGAAGATTTGTTTACAGTGCTGAGCATCACACCAGTAAACGGCACTCTCAGGTAGAGAAACAGAGTGAAATCTTTGAAGCCATAAGGCTTACTACATAACTGTTTTTTAAAAATTTAATCAGTCCTGCAAATTATCAGATCTTTTCCTCTAAGGGAAAGAAAAATTGCTCAATTTTGCAAAAGAGTTGCCAATTCTGAAAAGACTAAATTAGCATTAACAAAGCAAACGGTGGTGAAGGAAGCCCGACTACCACGTGGAGGAGACAGATGTGGAGGCATCCTCCCTCTTTTCTGCTCATGTCTTCGGAGAGAGCAAACACCGAATTAGTTGGTGCTGAAGAAGCGCCTTAGTCTACGAAATTCAAATACTAGCAGAACTTTTTTTTTTTTTTTTTTTTTCCGAAACACACTGGATCATGCTATAAAGGAAAAATCAAAGCAGTTGGCTTAAAGCATTACACACCTAAAATTGATTTTTTTTTAATTAATTTTTATTAAGCTTCAAGTGAACATTTACCATTCCAATCAGTCTGTCACATGTAGGTTTACATACATCTTACTCCCTTTTCCCACTTGCTCTCCCCCTATTGAGTCAGCCCTTTCAGTCTCTCGTTTTGTGCCAATTTTGCCATCTTCCCTCTCTCTCTATCTTCCCATCCCCCCTCCAGTCAAGACTTGTCAACACACTCTCCAGTGTCCACCTGATTTAATTAGCTCACTCTTCATCAGCATCTCTCTCCCCCCAGCTGACCAGTCCTTTTCATGCCTGATGATTTGTCTTCAGGGATGGTTCCTGTCCTGTGCCATCAGAAGTTCTGGGGAACATTGTCTCTGGGATTCCTCTAGTCTCAGTCAAACCATTAGGTATGGTCTTTTTATGAGAATTTGGGGTCTGTATCCCATTGGTCTCCTGCTCCCTCAGGAGTTGTCTGTTGTGCTCCCTGACAGGGCAGACATCCATTGTGGCCGGGCACCAACTAGTTCTTCTGGTCTCAGGATGATGTAGGTCTCTGGTTCATGTGGCCCTTTCTGTCTCTTGGGTTCTTAGTTGTCGGGTGACCTTGGTGTTCTTCCTTTGCCTTTGCTCCAGGTGGGTTGAGACCAATTGATGTATCTTAGATGGCCGCTTGTTGGCATTTAGGACCCCAGGCGCCACAATTCAAAGTGGGATGCAGAATGTTTTCATAACAGAATTATTTTGCCCATTGACTTAGATGTCCCCTCAAACCAAGTTCCCCAGACCCCAGCCCCTGCTCCGCTGACCTTTGAAGCTTTCATTTTATCCCGGAAACCTCTTTGCTTTTAGTCCAGTCCAATTAGGCTGAACTTCCTTGTACTGACTGTTGTCTTTCCCTTCACCCAAAGCAGTTCTTATCTACTGATTGATCAATAAAAAGCCCTCTCCCTCCCTCCCTCCCTCCCCTCTTTGTAACCACAAAAGTATGTGTCTTTCTCCGTTTTTTCTATTTCTCAAGATCTTATAATAGTGGTCTTATACAATATTTGTCCTTTTGCCTCTGACTCATTTCGCTCAGCATAATGCCTTCCAGATTCCTCCATGTTATGAAATGTTTCAGAGATTCGTCACTGTTCTTTATCGATGCGTAGTATTCCATTGTGTGAATATACCACAATTTATTTACCCATTCATCCGTTGACGGACATCTTGGTTGCTTCCAGCTTTTTGCTATTGTAAACAGAGCTGCAATAAACATGGGTGTGCATATATCTGTTTGTGTGAAGGGTCTTGTATCTCTAGGGTATATTCCGAGGAATGGGATTTCTGGGTTGTATGGTAGTTCTATTTCTAACTGTTTGAGATAACGCCACATGGATTTCCAAAGTGGTTGTACCATTTTACAATCCCACCAGCAGTGTATGAGAGTTCCAATCTCTCCACAGCCTCTCCAACATTTATTATTTTGTGTTTTTTGGATTAATGCCAGCCTTGCTGGTGTGAGATGGAATCTCATCGTAGTTTTAATTTGCATTTCTCTAATGGCTAATGATCGGGAGCATTTTCTCATGTATCTGTTGGCTGCCTGAATATCTTCTTTAGTGAAATGTGTGTTCATATCCTTTGCCCACTTCTTGATTGGGTTGTTTGTCTTTTTGTGGTTGAGTTTTGACAGAATCATGTAGATTTTAGAGATCAGGCGCTGGTCTGAGATGTCATAGCTGAATATTCTTTCCCAATCTATAGGTGGTCTTTTTACTCTTTTGGTGAAGTCTGTAGATGAGCATAGGTGTTTGATTTTTAGGAGCTCCCAGTTATCTGGTTTCTCTTCCTCATTTTTGGTAATGTTTTGTATTCTGTTTATGCCCTGTATTAGGGCTCCTAGGGTTGTCCCAATTTTTTCTTCCATGATCTTTATCGTTTTAGTCTTTATGTTTAGGTCTTTGATCCACTTGGAGTTAGTTTTTGTGCATGGTGTGAGGTATGGGTCCTGTTTCATTCTTTTGCAAATGGATATCCAGTTATGCCAGCACCATTTGTTAAAAAGACTATCATTTCCCCAATTGACTGACACTGGTCCTTTGTCAAATATCAGCTGCTCATACGTGGATGGATTTATATCTGGGTTCTCAATTCTGTTCCATTGATCTATGTGCCTGTTGTTGTACCAATACCAGGCTGTTTTGACTACTGTAGCTGTATAATAGGTTCTGAAATCAGGTAGAGTGAGGCCTCCCACTTTCTTCTTCTTTTTCAGTAATGCTTTGCTTATCCGGGGCTTCTTTCCCTTCCATATGAAATTAGTGATTTGTTTCTCTATCCCCTTAAAATATGACATTGGTATTTGGATTGGAAGTGCGTTATATGTATAGATGGCTTTTGGTAGAATAGACATTTTTACTATGTTAAGTCTTCCTATCCATGAGCAGGGTATGTTTTTCCACTTAAGTATGTCCTTTTCAATTTCTTGTAGCAGAGTTTTATAGTTTTCTTTGTATAGGTCTTTTACATCCTTGGTAAGATTTATTCCTAAGTATTTTATCTTCTTGGGGGCTACTGTGAATGGTATTGATTTGGTTATTTCCTCTTCGGTGTTCTTTTTGTTGATGTAGAGGAATCCAAGTGATTTTTGTATGTTTATTTTATAACTTGAGACTCTGCCAAACTCTTCTATTAGTTTCAGTAGTTTTCTGGAGGATTCCTTAGGGTTTTCCATGTATACGATCATGTCATCTGCAAATAGTGATAGCTTTACTTCCTCCTTACCAATCTGGATACCCTTTATTTCTTTGTCTAGCCTAATTGCCCTGGCTAGGACTTCAAGTACGATGTTGAATAAGAGCAGTGATAAAGGGCATCCTTGTCTGGTTCCCGTTCTCAAGGGAAATGCTTTCAGGTTCTCTCCATTTAGAGTGATATTGGCTGTTGGCTTTGCATAGATGCCCTTTATTATGTTGAGGAATTTTCCTTCAATTCCTATTTTGGTAAGAGTTTTTATCATAAATGGGTGTTGAACTTTGTCAAATGCCTTTTCTGCATCAATTGATAAGATCATGTGGTTTTTGTCTTTTGTTTTATTTATGTGATGGATTACATTAATGGTTTTTCTGATATTAAACCAGCCTTGCATACCTGGTATAAATCCCACTTGATCAGGGTGAATTATTTTTTTGATGTGTTGTTGGATTCTATTGGCTAGAATTTTCTTGAGGATTTTTGCATCTATGTTCATGAGGGATATAGGTCTAAAATTTTCTTTTTTTCTAATGTCTTTACCTGGTTTTGGTATCAGGGAGATGGTAGCTTCATAGAATGAGTTGGGTAGTATTCCATCTTTTTCTATGCTTTGAAATACCTTCAGTAGTAATGGTGTTAAGTCTTCTCTGAAGGTTTGGTGGAACTCTGCAGTGAAGCCATCTGGGCCAGGATTTTTTTTTTGTTGGAAGTTTTTTGATTACCGTTTCAATCTCTTTTTTTGTTATGGGTCTATTTAGTTGTTATACTTCTGAATGTGTTAGTTTAGGCAGGTAGTATTTTTCCAAGGATTTATCCATTTCTTCTAGGTTTTCAAATTTGTTAGAGTACAATTTTACGTAGTAATCTGAAATGATTCTTTTAATTTCTTTTGGCTCTGTTGTGATGTGGTCCTTCTCGTTTCTTATTCGGGTTATTTGTTTCCTTTCCTGTTTTTCTTTAGTCAGTCTAGCCAATGGTTTATCAATTTTGTTAATTTTTTCAAAGAACCAGCTTTTGGCTTTGTTAATTCTTTCAATTGTTTTTCTGTTCTCTAATTCATTTAGTTCAGCTCTAATTTTTATTATTTGTTTTCTTCTGGTGCCTGGTGGGTTCTTTTGTTGCTCACTTTCTATTTGTTCAAGTTGTCGGGACAGTTCTCTGATTTTGGCTCTTTCTTCTTTTTGTATGTGTGCATTTATCGATATAAATTGGCCTCTGAGCACTGCTTTTGCTGTGTCCCAGAGGTTTTGATAGGAAGTATTTTCATTCTCATTGCTTTCTAAGAATTTCCTTATTCCTTCCCTGATGTCTTCTATAACCCAGTCTTTTTTCAGGAGGGTATTGTTCAGTTTCCAAGTATTTGATTTCTTTTCCCTAGTTTTTCTGTTATTGATTTCTAGTTTTATTGCCTTGTGGTCTGAGAAGATGCTTTGTAATATTTCGATGTTTTGGATTCTGCAAAGGTTTGTTTTATGACCTAATATGTGGTCTATTCTAGAGAATGTTCCATGTGTGCTAGAAAAAAAAGTATACTTTGCAGCAGTTGGGTGGAGAGTTCTGTATAAGTCAATGAGGTCGAGTTGGTTGATTGTTGTAATTAGGTCTTCCGTGTCTCTATTGAGCTTCTTACTGGATGTCCTGTCCTTCTCCTAAAGTGGTGTGTTGAAGTCTCCTACTATAAATGTGGAGGTGTCTATCTCACTTTTCAATTCTGTTAAAATTTGATTTATGTATCTCGCAGCCCTGTCTTTGGGTGGGTAAATATTTAATATGGTTATGTCTTCCTGATCAATTGTCCCTTTTATCATTATATAGTGTCCTTCTTTATCCTTTGTGGTGGATTTAAGTCTAAAGTCTATTTTGTCAGAAATTAATATTGCTACTCCTCTTCTTTTTTGCTTATTATTTGCTTGATATATTTTTTTCCATCCTTTGAGTTTTAGTTTGTTTGTGTCTCTAAGTCTAAGGTGTGTCTCTTGTAGGCAGCATAGAGATGGATCGTGTTTCTTTATCCAGTCCGTTACTCTCTGTCTCTTTATTGGTGCATTTAGTCCATTCACATTCAGCGTAATTATAGATAAATAAGTTTTTAGTGCTGTCATTTTGATGCCTTTTCATGTGTGTTGTTGGCCTTTTCATTTTTCCACATGCTTTTTTGTGCTGAGATGTTTTTCTTAGTAGCTTGTGAGATCCGCATTTTCATAATGGTTAACTTTATGTTTGTTGAGTAGTTACATTTTTCTTGGCTTTTTTCTTGAGTTATGGAATTGATATTCCTTTTTGTGGTTGCCTTATTATTTACCCCTATTTTTCTAAGTAAAAACCTAACTTGTATCATTCTATATCGCCTTGTCTCACTCTCCATCTGGCAGTTCAATGCCTCCTATAATTAGTCCCTCTTTTTGATTATTGTGATCCTTTATCTATTGATTTCCATGATTTCCTGTTATGTGTATTATTTTGTTTATTTATTTATTTTTTAGAATTAATCTTATTTTGTTTGTTTTTGTGCTTTCCCTATTTGAGTTGCGTTGATATCAGGACGTTCTGTTTTGTGACCTTGTATTGTGCTGGTACCTGATATTATTGGTCATCAGGCCAAACAATCTCCTTTAGCATTTCTTGCAGTCTTGGTTTAGTTTTTGCAAATTCTCTAAAGTTGTTTTTATCTGTAAATATCTTAATTTCGCCTTCATATTTCAGAGAGAGTTTTGCTGGATATATGATCCTTGGTTGGCAGTTTTTCTCCTTCAGTGCTCTGTATACGTAGTCCCATTCCCTTCTTGCCTGCATGGTTACTGCTGAGTAGTCTGAACTTATTTTTATTGATTCTCCTTTGAAGGAAACCTTTCTTTTCTCCCTGGCTGCTTTTAAAATTTTCTGTTTGTCCTTGGTTTTGGCAAATTTGATGATAATATGTCTTGGTGTTTTTCTTTTTGGATCAATCTTGAATGGGGTTCAATGAGCATCTTGGATAGATATCCTTTCGTCTTTCATGATGTCGGGGAAGTTTTGTGTCAGGAGTTCTTCAACTATTTTCTCTGTGTTTTCTGTCTCCCTTCCCTGTTCTGGGACTCCAATCACTTGCAAGTTATCCTTCTTGATAGAGTCCCACATGATTCTTAGGGTTTCTTCATTTTTTTTAATTCTTTTATCTGATTTTTTTTCAGCTATGTTGGTGTTGATTCCCTGGTCCTCCAGAAGTCCCAGTCTACATTCTAATTGCTCGAGTCTGCTCCCCTGACTTCCTATTGCATTGTCTAGTTCTGTAATTTTATTGTTAATCTTTTGGATTTCTACATGCTGTCTCTCTATGGATTCTTGCAACTTATTAATTTTTCCACTATGTTCTTGAATAATCTTTTTGAGTTCTTCAACAGTTTTATCAGTGTGTTCCTTGGCTTTTTCTGCATTTATCCTAATTTCATTTGTGATATCTTTAAGCATTGTGTAAATTAGTTTTTTATATTCTGTATCTGATAATTCCAGGATTGTATCTTCATTTGGGAAGGATTTTGATTCTTTTGTTTGGGGGGTTGTAGAAGCTGTCATGGTCTGTTTCTTTATGTGGTTTGATATGGACTGCTGTCTCGGAGCCATCACTGGGAAACTAGATTTTCCAGGTAATCAGCTATAAAAAGATGCAGTCAGATCCCTATCTGAATTCTCCCTCTGGCTCAGGGTATTCGGATGTTAATGGAGCTGCCTGGGGAGGGTGGGGGAGGGATCAGAGAGCTAGGAGTGTAGCACCACAGAATATAGAGCTGATCCCTGCGTTCACGCTCTGCCCCCGTCTGCCAAAATCCTGGCGGGATGGCTCCCTGGCTGGGACGCTACTCTCCCCACTCCGAGACCAGTCACTTCCTCCCGGGAACTTCTCCCTCAGGTGCGCTGCACCGCTTGTGCGAACTGGGTGGGCGTCACTCGCACTACCAGGTGGACCCGCCCCCTGGGTCAATTCAGGGGAATATAATTGGACCCCGTGCTCACGCCACGCCCACGCGCACCCAAATCCCAGCGGGATGGCTCCCCGGCTGGGACACTGCTCTCCCCTTCCAAGACCAGTCACTTCCTCCCGGGGACTTCTCCCTCTGGTGCGCTGCGCCGCATGCGCGAACTGGGTGGGCGTCCCCCGCATGAACGTGCGGCCCCGCCCCGGGGCCGTTTTAGGGAAATATAGCTGATCCCCCAGCTTGCGCAATGCCGGCTTCCCGCCAAACTCCCGGCGGGACGGCTCCCCGGCTGGGACGCTGCTCTCCCTGCTCCAAGATCAGTCACTGCCTCCCGGGTGCTTCTCCCTCCGGCTGCGCCGCTATGCCGCCCGTGCCAACCAGCTAGACTCCCTCCCGGGATGGGTTCGGGGGGGTAGGGCTGGGCCCCTTGTCTGTGCCTTCTGCCCCCCTGGGCTCTGCCCCAGATCGGGCTCTGAAGGTCACCTGCCTGGTACGCTGGCTCCTAGTTCTGAAAACGGTTGCTGTCTTCCCGTATTTGTTCGTTTTCAGTCTCTAACTCTGTGTTTGTTGTTCAGAGTTCGTAGATTGTTATGCATGTGATCGATTCACTTGTTTTTCCGAGTCTTTGTTGCAAGAGGGATCCGCGGTAGCGTCCACCTAGTCCGCCATCTTGGCCCCGCTGCAAAATTGATTTTTATATCAATAATATTCTCCACATTAGAATCAAAATGGTCATGAGTTCTGGAAAAATTCTGTAGCAAGTATATAAGTTGCCATTTTATTAAAAGTGAAATTTCATAAAGGTAACAACTGAAATTTAATAAATAGAAAAAGTAAACACAACTGCTGACTTTTCTAAATATGAAAATATTGATTAAAATCTTTGCGAGACTAAAGAAACAAGACAAACACACACATACACACAAAGGTAAGGGAATTGAAATAGATATAACCAGATATAAAGATAAGATTCAAAGATTCAATTCCATATTAAAAAATGAAGATGTATAGTAAGGGGACAGTTTACTAACGAACTAAAAATATCAACATTTATGCAAGAATAACTTGAAAGTAGAAAAAATTATAAATTTCATTTTAGATATATCAGTAAGAGAAACACTAGAATAAAATAATTTCACAGCTGTCTTCTTTATAAAATGCACAGTACCTCTCATTTCGAATTTGGAATAAGATGTAAGGCTTTCTAATTTTTCCGAAATTGCCTAAGTTATAATAAAATATTAGACAATAGTTAATTTATAGACCAGTTGTTATTTAAATATAGATGCAAAATAATCTACAATGTACAAAAAGTACATTATGATCAAATCAACTTTATCAAGTGTACAAAGAAGTTTCAATAAAAGATCTATTATTATGTCTTTATTCAACAAATTTAAACCAAAAATAAAACATGCAATCACAAAGAGATATGAAAGAGACTTGAAAAGATTTTAGTAATTATTTCTAGTAAAAAACTCTAAGTGGAAAGAAACTAATATGATAAGACTGAACTTACCTAAAGCAAATAACAAACATCATTCAAAACAGTAAAATACTAAGTTTATTTTAACTAATATCAGGAAGTAGAACAGAATTGTACTATCAGCTTCATTACTGTTATAGTAAATGCTATATTCTAACGAAAATAGAATACTTGGGTAATAAAATAAAAATCCATATTAATAAATAATATTAATATGCTATACTGAAAAGTGTATTATATTTTAATTAATACAATGCTTGTGAAAAAAAGACACTTTGACATATGCACACTCATGTTTATTGCAGCATTATTTACAACAACAAAAAGATGGAAACAACCTATGTGCCCATCAGCAGATGAATGTATTAAAAAATTATGGTATATACACACAGTGGAATATTAGCCAAAGATAAAGAACAATGATGAATCCTCAAAACATCTCACAACACGGATAAATCTGGAGGGCATTATGCTGAGTGAAATAAGTCAGACACTAACAGGCAATTATTGTATGAGACCACTATTATAAAAACCGAAGAAAAGGTTTACGCACAGAAAAGAAAACAAACTTTGGTGGTTATGCAGGAGGGAGGGGAAGGGAAATGACTAATTAGATAGTAGATAAGCATTAATTATGCTGAAGGGAAAGACAGCACACAACATAGGGGAAGTCAGCACAACATGACCAAGGCAAAGTCTTAGAAGCTTCCTAGACACACCCAAACACCTTGAGGGAACAAGTTACTGGGGCTGAAGGCTGGAGACTATGGTCTATGGGAACATACAGGTGAATCGGCAATCGACTCAACGACACTGGGTTTGGTTTTTTTGTTTGTTTGTTTAGTTCATATAGACAATGTTCTAATCCTACTTTGTTGGTAGTGTCTGGGATCTTAAAAGCTTGGTAGTGACCATCTAATAGACATCTATTGGTCCTATCCCGTCCAGAGCAAAGGAGAATCAAGAAAACCAAAGACACAAGGAAAATATTACTCCAAAGGACAAATGGACCACGTGAACCACAGCCTCCACCAGCCTGAGACCAGAACAATTAGATGGTGCCCAGCTACCACCATGAATCACTCTGACAAGGATCACAATAAAGGGTTGAAGACAGAGGAGGAGAAAAACCTAGAAAAAAAAAAAATTCACAGAAAAAGACCAGACTTACTGGTCTGACAAAGGCTGGAGGTACCCCCAAGACTATGACCCATGGACACTCTGCTAACTTAAAACTGAAGCCGCTCCAGAAATTCCCCTCTCATTTTGAGAAAATTTAAGAGACCCTGAGGGAATAAAGACCCTACCTGAATTCGCTAAAGTGATTCAATATGAACAGTAATAACATTTTCAGCTGCTCTACATTTTTACATAAGCATTAAACATTTAAAAATTAAAGTGTGGAAAATATTATATGTTCAATAGCAACAAAAACAAATAGTTCCTTGGAAAAAAGCTATTGAGAAAGCCATAGTACTTACATATGTAAAACTGAAACTCTAATTGGAAGACAAATCAAGATAAGAACAAATAGAAATATAAAACACATTCTTGAATAAAATCTTAATGTTGTTGATGTTGAGTGCCGTCTAGTCGGTTCCGACTCATAGCGACCCTATGCACAACAGAATGAAACACTGCCCGGTCCTGCGCCACCCTTACAATAGTTGTTATACTTGAGCTCATTGTTCCAGCCACTGTGTCAATCCACCTCGTTGAGGGTCTTTCTCTTTTATGCTGACCCTGCACTCTGCCAAGCATGATGTCCTTCTCCAGGGACTCATCCCTCTTGACAACATGTCCAAAGTATGTAAGACGCAGTCTCGCCATTCTTGCTTCTAAGGAGCATTCTGGTTTTACTTCTTCCAAGACAGATTTATTCATTCTTCCGGCAGTCCATGGTATATTCAATATTCTTCACCAACACCACAATTCAAAGGCATCAATTCTTCTTCGATCTTCCTTATTCATTGTCCAGCTTTCACATGCATATGATGTGATTGAAAATACCATGGCTTGGGTCAGGCGCACCTTAGTCTGCAAGGTGACATCTTTGCCTTCAACACTTTCAAGAGGTCATTTGCTATGCATCTTTTGATTTCTTGACTGCTGCTTCCATGGGTGTTGATTGTGTATCCAAGTAAAATGAAATCCTTGATGACTTCAATCTTTCCTCCGTTTATCATGATGTTGCTCATTGGTCCAGTTGTGAGGATTTTTGTTTTCTTTATGTTGAGGTGCAATCCATATTGAAGGCTATGGTCTTTGATCTTCATTAGTAAGTGCTTCAAGTCTTCTTCAATTTCAGCAAGCAAGGTTGTATCATCTGCATAATGCAGGTTGTTAATGAGTCTTCCTCCAATCCTGATGCCCCGTTCTTCTTCATATAGTCCAGCTTCTTGTATTATTTGCTCAGCATACAGATTGAATAGGTATGGTGAAAGAATACAACCCTGGCACACACCTTTCCTGACTTTAAACCAATCGGTATCCCCTTGTTCTGTCCGAACAACTGCCTCTTGATCTATGTAAAGGTTCCTCATGAGCACAATTAAGTGTTCTGGAATTCCCATTCTTTGCAATGTTATCCATAGTTTGTTATGATCCACACAGTCCAATGTCTTTGCATAGTCAATAAAACACCGGTAAACCTCCTTCTGGTATTCTCTGCTTTCAGCCAGGATCCATCTGACATCAGCAATGATATCTCTGGTTCCACATCCTCTTCAGAAAACAGCCTGAATTTCTGGCAGTTCCCTGTCGATATACTGCTACAGCTGTTTTTCAACGATCTTCAGCAAAATTTTGCTTTCGTGTGATATTAATGATATTGTTCTATAATTTCCACATTTGGTTGAATCACCTTTCTTGGGACTAGGCATAAACATGGATATCTTCCAATCAGTTGGCCAAGAAGCTGTCTTCCATATTTCTTGGCATACACGAGTGAGCATCTCCAGCGCTGCATCTGTTTGTCGAAACACCTCAATTGATATTCCATCAATTCCTGGAGCCTTGTTTTTCACCAATGCCTTCAGAGCAGCTTGGACTTCTTCCTTCAGTACCAGCAGTTCCTGATCATATGCCACTTCTTGAAATGGCTGAACATCGACTAATTTTTTTTTGTATAATGACTGTGTATTCCTTCCATCATCTTTTGATGCTTCCTGCATCATTTAATATTTTTTCCCATAGAATCTTTCACTATTGCAACTCGACAAACTGACAGACACGTGGGGGAAAATCTTAATATAAATACCTAAATTTTCCAAATATCCAAGTATGCACTCAATTTTGTATCAGTCAATATTCCAATAGGACTGGCATTCTGTTTCCCTTTTTTTTTTTTTCTTCTTTTGTTCGGGGGAGTGAAAATTGAATATAACAAGCTTAAATCCAAATGTAAGAATTAAGAATTTAATATAAATGAAACAAAATTTCAGCTCCTCAGGAACACTAGCCACATTTCAAATATTTAAGAGCCACATGTAGCAGGTGGTTATAATATTGGACAGTACAGAATATTTCCTTCTTCTCAGAAAGTTCTATTGAACAGCACTGATTTAGATAATTGATTTTGATATACACTTGTTTAGGTTGTCATTAAAGTTTAGAAAAAGCTATTACATTATTTTATATTTAGAAGACGTCCTTTGCAACATTTTGTATATTTACCTATCTTTTCAGATTTTATTGGCACCTGTATTTATGATATTTGTATCTTTAATATATATTTAATGCAATAAAAGTTGAAACAAAATTTTCAGATTTGTGGATGACAAAGATTTGAAAGCCTAATTTTGGCAAAATACTCTATGATAAGGTATATTCTGTCTTTCATTCATAGTAAGAATTCCATGTTTTTTTAAGTTCCATTATCAGTTAGAGTAAAAAGTACATTTCCTGATGTTTTTTACAGTGATGGGTAACCATAGACTTAAAAAGAAAAACAAAAACTAACAGTAAAAATTACTGAGTCAGTTGGAAGGGGCTTTATTTTCCCTTCCTGCCTCCCTTCCTTCTTCTGGAGGCATCTTGGTATCTTAGAGGTGAGAGCTGGAGCTTCAGTGCTGCTTATGGGACATGAGGTAACCCGAAAGATGCCATGTGTTGCCCGTTGGAAAAGGGCCATGGAAACCTGGGCCCCTGGTAGAAGTGTGAAGCTACCATAGCAGCCTCGAACTGTATACCTACTGATATCCTCCACATTGCCAAAACCCAAATCCACAGCCGTCAAGTCGATGTCCGCTCACATGAACCTATAGGACGCAGTAGAACTGCCCCATACGATTTCCAAGGAGCAGCTGGTGGATTCGAACTACCGACCTTTCTGTTTGCAGCCCAGGATTTTCTCCACTGTGACGCCATGGCTCCTTTCTCCCAAATTAGAGAGAAATAAACTTTAATTTTTTTTTTTTAAGCCAGAGTGATCATTTTTATCCCTTATATGCAATTGAAGTAACTACCAGGACTGTGAATATTAAATATTTAACTAAATATTAAATTTAAAATTAATATATTTCAATATTTTAAATCAAATTCATGAAGCTTTTAATTTCAAGGAAAAGCTGAAAGTTAAAAGCTCATAGATAATATGAGCAAACTTAAATGTATTCCATTAGGCATAAAAAGCCAAAAGCAAATTGCATAATTACAGAACAGGGAAATATTTGTTAGTAACTTAGGGGTTATGGTCAATAGTTTAGTGGTGTGCAGTTTCTAGCCAATGCTCCTTTAGGTTGTAATAATAGGAGAATCACATCACAAATTTTGGCAGATTAAGTAATAATTTGACTTTGCTCTGATAAACACCTGCCATCTAGTGTATAATGTACAGTTCCAAGCTCCACATTTCAACAGAATATAAAAAAAAAAAAGACTAGAGAATATTTGGAGTGCCTGGGTTGGGCAATGGTTAAGCATTTGACTATTAAACAACCTGCTGGTGGTCCAAACCCTCCCAGAGCACCTTGGAAGTAAGGCTTGGCAATCTGCTACCAAAAGGTCTCAGCTTTGAAAACCCTACGGACAAGTTCTACTCTGCACACATGGTGTCCTCATGAGTTGGAACTGACTCTATGGTAACTAACAACATCACAGAATATTCAGAAGAGATCAGTCAGAAATATGCAGGTATTTGGACGGTATTATGGTGGCAGAGTGATTAAGGGCTCTGACTGCTAACCAAAAGGTCTGCAGTTAGAATCCACCAGGTGCTCCTTGGAAACCGTATGGGGCAGTTCTACTCTGTAGTCAGAATCAACTCGATGGCAGTGGGGTGTGGGAATATCTCTCTCTGTATATTTGAAGGTCTTACAATGGGGAGTGGACATCAGGGACGATAATTGAAGCTCAGTATATAGGGGCGCTATTCCGACTCGACGGCAGTGGGTTTGGTTAGGTTTTATATTGGCACTACTGGGTAGACCTAAGATGAATTTTTAAGAATTTCAGATAGATCAGTTTGGATTTCACATAAAGAGGGAGCAACAGTCAGGTTGCACAAGGATAAAATTAATTTCCTCTGGACATACTGTTCCCTGTCACTGGAAATGACTTAGGCCAAATCACCACATGGTGGAGATGTTGTAGAGGGAATCCAAGCATCAGATGGCTTGTTGGACTAAAGGACATTTAAGGTCACTTCCACATCTAGATTCTGTGAATTTATGGAGCGAACATAAAAGAAAAAAAAGTCTCAAATTTATCATTGATGTAGTGTTCAAATTCTTATGCTCAAACTTAATATTGTTTTCTCTCTTAGCTTAATTACATTTTTAAAAAAATTCTATACCAAACATATTTGATACAGAAACATTTTAGCATGCTGAACACTGGTTTAAAATTTAAAATTATATGTACTTGTACATAATATATACCTGCTGTACAAAAAGTTCTAAAATCAGCATGAAGAGTGCTTTCATTTTACAAATGTATAAACATACACAAGGTTCAAATGGTATTGATGATAAATATTACAGAGAGAACACAATAACCTAAAAATGGGTCAGCACAAACTACCCAATTGATTAGATGTTTGCAGAAAACCACAGCAAATGGCAAAATCAATTCACCAATCAGTTTTGCAGTGTTTTATTCTAAACTCAGCCAGCTGGGCAATTAGGCATATACTCGATGTTTTTACGTCTTTCACTGAAGAAAGCATCATTTTCCTTTTGGAAGCAGATGGTTAGAAACTATAGATGGGACAAAGTTCACTAAGGTTACTCTTCTACAAACAGAGCAAATTGATATGGCAGAATATGCTAGTTTGAACCTTTTGAATGATTCAAAACTGGAACGAAAGCTTCTGTGAGTTTATATTTGGTTATAGGATTTTGTGGCTAAGAAATTACTCAATTACATTTTAATGCTGTGATTCCCCATTGTTATTTATATAATGTTCCACTCTATTTATTTATTTATTTATTTTGTAGGTTAATAGCTTATGCCTCAACTCAAAAAGTAGAATTTCAAATGCTTATTATTCTTGAATTTATTAAAAAAAAAAAGAATTGAGACTTCATGCAATATTTTGGAAAATCACCCTGTAGAACAATTTTGTGCTGAGGTCAAATTCTGTTGTTTGAACTAAACTACTCAGTAATCAGCGTTTCCAGATGAATGATTAAAACAAACAAGGATCACAGCATTTTAGAGCCGAGAATAAAATCCAAGATTAATCACTATAATTTCTTTAAAAAGATGAAGGATCTTATGCTGAGATTTCTAAACTCACTAGAGGCAGCGTTCAGTCTAGAACCCAAGAGCTCAACAAGTTCCCAGGTGATACTGGAATCTTGTGCAGTTGCACTTGCCTACGTAAGGTATTCTAATATTCAAGAATTAACATTATTATAGTGAAAAGGATTGAAACAGTTCATCAAAGCCATAGCCCACTGAAGAGAAATTGTATCAAGTAAAAGAACTTCCATTATGACATTACAAAGCTTTCTCCTTGTTCTTGCCATCTTTTCTTTTTTCTTCCTCCATTTTTTTTTATTATACTTTAGATGAAGTTTTACAGGACAGTTTCTTGTTAAACAATTAATACACATATTGTTTTGTGACATTGGTTGCCAATCCCATGTCATGTCAACACTCTCCCTTCTCAACTTTGGGTTCCCTATTACCAGCTTCACTCTCCCCTCCTGCCTTCTCGTCCTTGCCTCTAGGCTGGTGTGCTCACTTAGTCTGGTTTTTTTTATGAGTTTGTCTAATCTCTGAAAGGTGAACCTCCAGAGTGACTTCACACTGAGCTAAAAGGGTGTCTGGGGGCCATACTTTCAGGGTTTCTCCAGTCTGTATCAGACCAGTAAGTCTGGTCTTTTTGCCATCATTTTTTCTTGAATATCAGTCTGGAGAAAATACCTTTTTAATGCTATTGGTAGCTTTCTAGTTAAATAATGTTAAAATTTAAACAAAGCCTTCCCTAGTTTAGACATGTTTGGTGACTTTATCTAGTGTCCTATTATCAAAATTTAATTAGAGAAAAAATATGAAGTAAGATTTGTAGGGACCAAGAAACCAAGGAGCACAAACTACTGGTTCCTTTGCCTGTGACCTGGTTGCGGTCTGAGTTTCATCCATACTTTCATGGCCAAAGCCCAGAAAAATGCCTGGCACTAATGGGCATTCAACTCGTGTTTGTGAATTAATGAAAGACTGAATCAATGAATGAATAGAAAGATGCCTGCTGAAAAATACGGAAAAAAAATAAAACCACTATTCAAAAGCAGTAATTCTGTCAGTAAATACAGTATGATGTAAACACAGTCATAATTTATTTGTTGAACTCTGTGCTTCGTCATATAAAAGTTGACATGAGGGAAAAATCTTGGAGAAACTTGAACAGAAAGCCATAGATGTCCAAGGTCAAGTGCAGGTTTATGAGCTTCAGCCCAGCTCCTTTGAAACCGATTGGCTGCTGAAGGAAATCATCGGAGATGGATACCATGGCAGCAGAAAAAGAGTAAGAAAAATGCAGGAGATGGAGAAGATCCGCAAACTGAAATGCAGCAGCCAGAAGCCAAAGAAGCAGCAGCTCCAAACCCCACCAGCACGATAGCCACAGCTGGTGACCCAGCAGCGCCGGACTCCCACTAAGTAAAAATCAGGTCCAAACATGAAATTGATTGTGTGCTTTGGGAATTTTAAGTTGCATGCATTTCAGGGGCTTGAAACCAGTTAGTTTTTCTTCTGTGTAGCCACTTGTTACTCAGTACCAACTTGGGTGGAGGCACAGCACACTAATAAAAGGGCTAGAAGGAAAATGAGGCTTTTTTTTCTCTTGTCCTTATTCCGTACAAAGGAAGTTGCTTGTTGTTTCAAAGCTTAGCCCCATCACTTTATTCTTTGGGGCCCATCTCTGCTCATGGGCACATGTTAGCCATGGCTGTGAGCTGTCTTCCTGTGACTCTGGACTGAAGGAGTGTTTTAGGGAGTAGATGGGAGTCAGTTCTCTCATCACACAAGCACCAAATCCATTCTTCAGAAATGTGGGCATTTGAATGGAGTGATTTTCTTCATCTCATAGTTAAAATACCTGGCTTTAGATAGAAGAAAATGTGTAAGGAGCCATAGGAATATCTGTATGCTGGATGAAATACAGATTTCATGAATGAAAAAAAGAGTCAATGTAAAAAAAGTGTACTAAGATTTAAAATAAAGCATACTAAGATAATGTGTGTCTCAGTACAAACTATTGTATCAATATATAGTTTATAAGACAATGTGTGATATCAGAAAGTTAAAAACATCTTTTTAAAACATCCCTTTAGGAATTAGTGTGCCTATAATATATTTACATTCAAGTTTAAAGACTACTGCTATTAGTTTGACAGTTATATGTTTCTAATGTTCAGTTAATACAATAGCCTACATGACACTTTAAGAATGGTGTGGAAGAGGTATCTGACCTCCTCCAACCCCAAGGGGGAAGGAGAATCAAGATCAACAGCCCAAGGCTGATTCCTATGAGCAGATGTCAGACATGCCTCCTTTCTCTGTCCCCTTTACCAATTTTGACACCAACTGTCCCTCCTACACCACTCTCTACTTATCTGCTAGGTTCAATAATTCATTGCAATGGCCACACGGAACTCACAGACAATACTCATAATTATGGAGTTTATTAGGGAACTAGCAGGTTACAATATACATTAAGGAACATTCAAGATACAGTTCTTCCATCAGGACAGCCTCTTTTTAGCTATGCCCGCAGGCACACCACTCTCTGGCCCCTGGGACTCTGCCCTGCCCAGGCAAGTGTTAACAAACCTTTTTTTTAGCTCTGCTAAAAAGTGCCCAGAAACACCCTACTCTGTCAGTAAGCCTCTGACTGAAGGTGTTCAGCTGTAGCTCTGTAGGTTAGCAAACCTAGCTCCATCAAGTGTCCAGAGACACCCTACTCTGCCAGCAAGTCTCCAGCCCAAAGGCACTCAGCTTTCTTGATCCGTGGGCCAGGAAGCCCACTGTACCATTTCCTGCTGGCCTCTCTTGCTGCCATTTCTCTGTCACCACTGTCTTGAGTGTTATAGCTCTCTCCCTCTCTTTTCTCTTCTCTCTTTTCTCTCACTTTTCTCTGTCTATTCTCTCTTTCTCTTTTTTGCATGCATGCATGTTCCCAGTTCTAGGAGCTTCTGAGTGCAGGGATCCTGAGTCCCAACAGACACACTTCGTTCTTGGCTCTCCTTCCTTGGTGGTGGTGAGATCCTTTCTGTGCTGTGGAATTGGCTCTCTTTTAAGCTTATTGGGAGGGCAAAACTGATCAACCCCACAATGACCTTATTTGCACAGTCCCACCCAATCACTTGGGTGAGAGTTACAAGACAATGTCAAGAAAGTCCACACAAAAGCAACCCATTCTACCACACTGACCCTAGCCAAAAATATCACGGGTAAAACAAAAACCACCTGATAAATTCCAAATGAACTAAATGCTTTAGAGTGAAATGAAATCATAAAAGTATTAGATGAAAATATGGTGAAATTATCTTACCTCTCATTGAAGAAGTTCTTTCTTTCAAATCATGATACAAAATCCAGAGCCATAAACTGAAAGATTATAAAGTTGACTCCATCAAAACAAAGATAGGAGCAAATAAAGTCTTCTTTTTGATAAGCATAATCAAGAGGAATGAAGAACTAGGGAAAAAATAAAAAGGTTACAAACATATTACAAAACACAAATTTATTGCATGTATAAAACAGTTCTTAAGAAAAAGAATGACCAGCTCAATAGAAAAATGGATAAATTATATGAACAGAAAATGATAAGGAAAACAAATACAAATATAATAATCAGATGAAACATAATTATTTTAATTGTCATAATTATAAATTAGTACAATCCATGGAAGAATAAATAAAGAAACAACAAGTAACTCCTGAGCTGATTGTATAGAACGGGAACTGAGTGTGGTGGGATCTTTTTATCATTTGTAATGTTTGTATAATTTCTGTGCTTTTAATATACAACATGATTATATTGTTGTTGCTTGTATATTTGTATTTGCTGTTGCTCAACCTATGTCTAGAGTTGCATATTTACTTTTACTGAATGTGATATGTAAATCAAAATTCTGTTTACTGATAAGCAGTATTTTTTATTGGCTTTAAGTATTAAAACTCTGAGAGTTACATGCCAATTTCACAGAGTCCTGTAAACTGAGTGGGATTGTAAAGAGAGTAGGAGATAGAGAAATTTAAGAGCTGAAATCCTGGGAATATCCTTGGATTGCTCAGTATCTGAAGCATACTAAGGTACTGTGTGTTTCACCGTAAAGATTTATTAGATAATCTTTTGCTATTAGGCACCATCAAGTTGCTTCCAACTCATAGTAACCCTGCGTACAACAGAAAAAAATGCTGTCCAGTCCTGCACCATCCTCACAATCATTGTTATGGTTGAGCCCACTATCACAACCATTGTGTCAATCCATCTCGTTGATGTCTTCCTCTCTTTTTCTGACCATTTATTTTACCAAGCATGATGCCCTTCTCCAGGGACTGGACCTCCTGATAACATGTCCGAGTTACATAAGACTAAGTCTTGCCATCTTCCTTTCTAAGGAGCATTCCGACAGTACTTCTTCCAAGACAGACTTGTTTGTTCTTCTGGCAGTCCATGGTATATTCAATATTCTTAGCCAATACAGTAATTCAAAGGCATCAATTCTTCTTCAGTCTTCCTTATTCATTGTCCAGCCTTCCCACGCATATGAGGCCACGGAACACACCACGGCTTGAGTCAGATGCAACTTAGTCTTTAAGGTGACATCTTTGCTTTTCAACACTTTAAAGAGGTCTTTTGTAGCAGATTTGCCCAATGTAATTTGCCATTTGGTTTCTTGACTGCTGCTTCCATGGGTGTTGATTGTGGATCCAAGTAAAATGAAATCCTGGACAACTTCAATCTTTTTTCTGTTTATCATGATATTGCTTATTGGTCCAGTTGTAAGGATTTTCTTTTTCTTTATTTTGAGGTGTAAACCATACTGAAGTCTGTAGTCTCTGATCTTCATCAGTAAGTGCTTCAAGTCCTCTTCACTTCCAGAAAGCAAAGTTGTATAATCCTAGAGAATCTAGGACTACACAAATGTAAACATAACTAAGGGATTCTAGAAAATATTTCTAATTGTTAAGAACATTTTACTCCTCTTTATCATGATTTTTGCTTATAGTTTCCAATTAAAGGACCTAAGATGAAATCATATCTTGGTTCCACATTTTCTATTTAACTTTTAGTTATTCTTCTAAAGTAAATAAAATGGTATTTTTATGTAATTATTTACCAGGTCAGAAAAAGTGTTTCCTTGCATAATGCTAATAAAACCCAGTAAGCCAGTGCCGTCTGAATACAAATTACTATTAATAAATAGACATATGATCATGGACACTAACAAACTGACAGGGAGTAGAGTTCACTCTATGTTTGTCTACTAGAGATATTAATGAAATAAACTGTCATTAATACAATCTTTGGTTATTTTCCTCTCTAGTAGATTGCTTCATCATTCCCAATTCTTCTTTCCTTTCTTTGCCCCATGACTCAGAATCTCCTCCTACTAGGGGTGGAGTCTAATTTGCACCATTGATGTTGTGCTTGACTGTATGACCCTCTTTGGCTGAGGGGATATTATCATGCCTATGCAAACATAGGTTTGGAATTTTCTTGCACAGTTGGTCTGCTCTACTTGCTTTCCTGCTATTGCCATGAGAAGAACTTGCCTTGGGTAATCTATTAGTCAAAGGAGCATGAGAGACAAATGCAATAGACCTAGACCCAACCTTCAGTTTAAAGCCAAGCTTAGTCAAATCCAACTAGATTAACTGCTGCCGAGCTGATTCACAGTTGCATGGGCAAGGTTAGTGGTTTTAAGCCAGCAAACTTTTAAATCGTTTGTCCTGCAGTGTTGTTATGGCAATAAGTAACTTATTCTTAGTTTTAATTGTAGCAATAACTAATAGATAACATTGCTTTTTAGCAGTTTTCATGGATTCTTTTTTAAAGTTACTCATTAAATATCATACAATTTAGCATTTCCTTCTCATGCATTTAATGCCTTAACAGACTTCCAGGGATGCTAGATTTAGAAGAAAAGTTTCTGGAAATAAAGAGAAGAAAGGCTATGGATTGTTATGCATTAGATACAGCCAGATTCATCTGTTTTAAACTGTGTCTCCATTATCTAGAGAAGAACTTAAAACAGTGGACAATCAATATATGCATGTTGACTAAGTAAATGAAAAAATAAATAAATGAAGGCTTGACACATTAAATGGACCAAATTTCCTGATGGATGCAAATTCTTGGCCATTCCTCCCAACAAGATAATGCAATTTATTTTCTTCCCTTTTGTGCTTGGGCTGGATCTGTGATTGCTTTGACTAATAGAATATGGAAGAAATGATACTGTGCAACTTCTGAGGCTGGGCCTTGAGAGAATGCAGCTTCCCCTTGTGTTCCCTCTTGGACCTCAGCCACCATGTCTTCAGAAGCCTAAACCACTGATAGAGAGGTCCAGGGAGGAGACCTGAAATATTCTAGTTCACACCCCAAGCAGAGCTCCCAACCTACAGCCAGCACCAGCTTCCAGCTGTGTGAGTGAGCTATCTCCTTGGATATTCCAGTCTACATGCTATATGACTTAATTTCCAACCCCAAATAGAACAGAACTACCCAGATGAGCCCAACTAATCTGACGAATTAGCTAATTCTGGGCTTTGAATTAATTCTTAAACATTTCGGTCTATTCCTATGCCCTTATATGGCACTGTAGAAATACTGCAATTATGTTTTTTGTGGACACAAATTAAGATTTAACTTTTTCCTGTGGCTAACATCTCAGTAACATAGTTTTTTTTCTTCCTTTCAGTAGATTCTGTAAAGAATTGGGGGGAGTTTTCTCCCCAGTGTTCTCAAACTGGTATTTGTTGAGCCAATATGTCTGCAGTTGACATTTTTCACACCAGTATTTTAGGTCCACAGAATATTCTTAAATATTTTAGCTAATTTACAGCTTTTAGAAACCAGAAGATTTCACATAAAAATGTAGATTTTTAGTTTCTCTTAAAAATTATGTAATTCTTACAACACTCAATCTGTATTCCTACATGATGCATCAAGGTATACACTAGATTTTTATCTTTGCATACGGAGGAGTGGAAGCAACTTTATTTATATTAGGCATCATTTTATAATTCAGCTTAAATAGGCCTGCTTCCCCTGTTGTACCAGAACTCTTGGTTACAAGTGTCCAAAATTTCAGTATAAACTGGTTTAGGTATTAGTTTCTTTGTGCAGCTATAACAGAAATAACACAAGTAAAAGATGGCTTTAACGAACAGAAATGTATTTTCTCACAGTTGAGGAGGCTACAAGTCTGAATACAGGGTACCAGATACAGGGATCTCCCTGCCTGCTCTGAAGGAAAATCCTTGTCTGATATTTTTCTCTACTTTCCTTGGAGATCTCTACGTGGCATCTATCTTTCCTCCATTTGTTTTTCTTTTCTGAGTGCCTAACCTGCACTTTTTATATCTCAAAAGTGATTGGGATTAAGTAGGGCCAGATTATCCACATGGGCCAAAGTGTGCCTTCCCACAAATCTGCAGTGCACAATTTCTCCTGTCCCCCACGAAGTCAAAGATGTGCTGAATCCCATGTGAAATTGCTCACCACAGATTAGCAAGTAAATACAATTAAGGTCCTGCATAGTTGCTCACTGCAAACTGGTGCATATCATGTTTACTGGTTAATCTGATCCTGGGTTTAAAACACACCCTACACTGATAAAAAAAATTTTTTTTATATGGCCTCAATAACATAAGGAAGAAAACTCTATTCCCTAATGGGATTATATGCACTGCACAGGTATTTTGTCATTGTTAGGTACCATGGAGTAGATTCTTACTCATAGCCACCCATGTGACAGAGTGGAACTGTCCCATGGGGTTTTGTAGTATGTAATCTTTATGGGATCAGATTGCTTAAAGGACCCACCACCAGGGCTCTTTCCACAGGTACCAAAAAACACATAAAAAAAAACCCAAACTGAATCCATTCCCAACGAGTTGATTCCAACTCATAGTCACACTATAGGACAGAGTACAACTGCCCCATAGGGTTTCCAAGGAGCAGCTGGTGGATTCAAACTGCTGACCTTTTGGTTAACAGCCAGAGCTCTTATCCACTGCTCCACGAGGGTTCCACAGGCATAGGGGTTATTATTTCAACACATACTTGTTTTGGGGGTGGGGAGAATGAGGAGATCACAATTTATATGATTTAGTACATAGCAGGTACAAGGGGAAATTTTTTCTTCTGGGTAATTGAAAATTTTCTTGGTCATATTGTCTTTAAAGTGTGGCTAAATTCAGAGACCAGAGAGCTCTATTTTTCTCAATACCTTGATTCTTTTTTTCTCTGCCCTGGTTTAATTTTCAGGCTCCAGCACGACCCCTGAAACCTTCAGGTCCACCTCCTCCAAATTCAGAGAATTTATTTCTTTCTGTCTTCCACTGGAAAAGCTCTGGTGGCACAGTGGCTAATCTCTTGGCTGCTAACTGAAAAGTTGGTGATTGGAACTCTCTAGCCACTCTGTGGAAACCCTGGTGGCGTAGTGATTAAGAGCTATGGCTGCTAACCAATCGGTCAGCAGTTTGAATCCACCAGGCACTGCTTAGAAACTCTATGGGGCAGTTCTATTCTGTCCTATAGGGTCACTATGAGTCAGAATCAACTGGGCAGCAATGGGTTAGCCACTCTGTGGGAGAAAGATGTGACACTCTGCTTCCATAAAAATTATAGCCTTGGAAATCCTATGGGACAATTATACTTTGTCTTATAAGTGGACTTTAAAGAGGTCTTTTGCAGCAGATTTGCCCAACTCAATATGTTGTTTGATTTCCTGACTGCTATTTACAAGAGAGTTGATTGTGGATCCAAATAAAATTAAACCACTAACAACTTCAGTATTTTCTCAATTTATATATGTCTGAGGGACACAGTTCAATCCATAACAACTTCTTAACCAGATGATTTTAGTTTTATATATGAAATTTTTTGTTCTAGGTTTTTTTTTTTTTCTTTTTCTCCTCGATGGTGTAGCGGTTAAGGGCTCTGCTGGTAACCAAAAGTCAGCAGTTCAAATCTACCAGCTGCTCTTTGGAAACCCTATGGGGCAGTTCTACTCTGTCCTATAGGGTTGCTATAGGTTGGAATCGGCTAGATGGCAACAGGAGTGTTTTGTTTTTTTTTTTTTTTTGATATGGGACTATGAAAATGTGGTTCCCTAAACTTAAGTTTCAACAAGCCCTTTAATGTTGGGCCTAGGTGACCCATTCTAGGCAAATAAGTAGCAGCTCTTATTTATTCCTCAGTATTCATTCTTCTGTTCAAACTAAACCAATGGAAAATCTCACCTGGTCCTTCAAACAGTGGTATAGTTCTTGATCTTCAGATTGTTTCTCTTTCTTTTGTACTATTATTCATGATTAGGTAAAGATTAACTTTATTTTGGAATTTCCTTTGGGCTGTTTTCTCATAAGGAATCCTGGTGGTGCAGTGGTTAAAGCATTTGGCTGATAACTGAAAGGTCAGCATTTGAACCCACCAGCCACTCTATGGGAGAAAGATGTGGCAGCCTGTTCCGTAAAGACGTACAGCCTTGGAAACACTATTGGAGCAGTTCCACCCTGTCCTATAGGGTTGCTATGAGTCTGAATTGACTCGACAGTAATCGGCTTCATTTGATTTTGTTTCCTCATAATTTGCTCTTATTTTTGTAATTCTCTTATGCTTTTAGAAAGATAACGTGATCCCATTTGGAACTAATTGCCTGGGCTAGAACAAGCTAGTTTAAGGAGTGTAGGTCGCATAAAAGACTAGTTTATCATCTTAGACCCAATGCACATCTCATATACCATGGTACTTGCTCTGGTTCTGCCATGTTAAATTTGAATTCTAGTTTTGTTATTAGGTAAATCAGCCTGTACTATGGAGGAGACACAGCACAAATTTTCACATTTTTTTGGACTCTTCTTTATGTTTGAACTAATTTAAAATTTCTTTAACCAGAGGGGAGAAAGTTATCTGAAAATTTTGAGTTTGTAATTCCTCTAAGTATTTACATGTAGGTTGGTTTAAATGGTTCATGAAGAAATTTCGTGGAAGCCTGACCACTTATTGCAACTTGAAAAACCAGGCAGCTAAGTTCACAGTCAACTGAACAAAAATGAGGATTTCAAAGCAGCTGAGGACTTTCAAGATGGGAATGCTGTCATGGGATAAGTGAATCGATATTGGAGATGAATCTCATTTTAGTTACTACAAACCTGCTGGACCATTTCCTGAGATATTGTAGAAAGCAATTGAAGATGGCGTGGTGTAATGTTGAACAGTTTTACTCAACCACTCTCTATTACAAAAAATTTCCAAAAAAGTAACAGGTAAAAATTTTGTTCTGAGTGTATATGGCATGATTCTCCCAATTTGCCCTCTCACAAATATCTCCACTGGTATTTACTTACTTTCTTTAAAAATGATTCTGGATTTAAGAAATAGAATGTGTTTTCTACATAAAAGGAACTCTTTCAAAAAAAATTAATGTTTTCTCATTTCAAAGGGAACGCTGGCATAATAGATACATAAATTTCTTTCAAAATTGAATTTTTAGTTTTACTTTTAAAACTATTATTTTGTGCCACATGTGGCGAAGGTTTTAGTAAATTACAAATGCGGTCATAAAATGTTATCCTTTTCTGATGCATTGCTTTCAACTGGTGTGTACCACTTTGAAGATTTACTTTTTAATTTATTCAATATAACTTACAGAGTTGTATTTTGGTAGAGGGGGTCAAACGGCCCTTTCTATTATTTAATCTGCCATGGACAAGTGCAGAATAGGGTTTTTTGGGTCACTGATTCAACTGAAAAGGGTATTAATTCCAGCACATTTAAATTCTTCACATGTAACTCTGAAGGGTGGGGTGGCGGGGTAGGGGAGAGGGGCACTCCATTGTTTTGCAATAGTAAACATTTAGGCAGTCAACTCATAGAACAGGTATTGTTATTAATGAAAATTCTATGAAACAAACCTGGGGAAAAGGAAGGGCAGAGTGTTTACATAACCAAAGTCAAAATATGCTGGAGCTGTTGTTCAGTGTCAGAGGACTCCAAGGCATGGGCCAGAGACTCTAGTTCAACAGGGATCCTAGTTGAGCCGGAGGAGAGCTGCAGCTTCTGTTTTGCCCACGATATTGTTTTGGGTATGACTGGGAGTTTAATGATGTTGGCACAAGGCCTGAAATGCAATTTGCTATTTTTATTATTCTGTCAATATGGTGCATTAAGGTCCTCAATATTCTTCAACAAATGTAAAAGAAAAAAAAGTAAAAAAAGAACCTTTTTTATTTCAAGCACTGTAGAAATTAAAACAGAAAATATGTAATGCGTGTTCCTCAATACCACAGTCTAGATGAAAGCTTTTGAGTTAGTCTAACCTATTAATTCAAAACTATGACGAAAACTGAAACTATTTAGAGGTACATGGTTTCTAGGATTGCCTCTGGGAGTCTTCTAAGCAGAGGCCATTTCTTCTTTGTGACTGTATGACAAAGGCCAAGCAGAAGACCAGGCGTTGTTCTTACTTCATCAAGCATTTTCTTCTTTGTTTCTGGCTGAAGATAAACCAAGTCCGTATAACTACTATACAGAGGTCAAATAAAAATAAAACTGTGGGATAAGAATGAAAAGTAAGAAAATAAGATTTGACATTACTACCATCTCTTGTTTTGCATTCTTATTTATGACACTTTAAAAATACTAATATGCATTAACGGTCAAGATTTACTTTGGCCATTAAACCACAAATCCCCTCAAGCTTAAAGTGTTGCCTTTTCTTTTTTTTTCCCAAGAATTTTGTATTCTTTTTAATCCTAGAAATTACCAAATTATACCCTGTAAGATAATTTTGAAAATTGCTTGTAATTGAGGCAAATGTGTGGTTTTTGACCAAATTTTCCACACAATTACTCTAATTCCTCACTTGGCTTTTCTTTAAAATACCCCCAAAACAGCATTTTAGATCATGTTTCTTTGGGGAAAATAAAATGCCTGAAGCTTTGGATCGAAATTTAAGTAATATCCATGTTTTCTTTTTTTTTAAACTGGTGGAGTTTACCTGTAATTTAAATGCACAGTAGTTATGATTTAGAGCTATTGAAGTGATTAACAATATTGTAATTAGTTTACATTGTTTATTTGTTGTTACAAGCACCTGAATTGTCCTTGCCAACTCCCAAGTAGACTTAATCCCTTCTTTTATTCTAAATTTATCAATTGACTCTTGTCCATAGAAATTTTTACATCAATATATGGTTTTACTGTTGTTTTGTTTATTTCTATACTATCAGTCTCTGTGTTAAACAAGAAGTAGGTAGACTTTTTCTGTAAAGGATCATACAGCAAATATTTCAGGTATTTCCCACCGTAGTGTTTCTGATGTAGCTATTCAGCTCTGCCATTATATCACAAAAGCAGCCACAAATGATACATAAACCAATGAGTATTATTTGTCCTAATAAAACTTTATTTACAAAAACAGGCCACTGGCTGTGTTAGGCCCATAAGCCTTAGTTTACCAAAACCTGCTATAGTTTGGTGAAATTTTTCAGGACAGGAAAAATGATTTATGTATACATATATATATATATAAATCTCTAATACTTATAGAATACCTGGACCCTAGTGCATTTTCAATAGTATTTTTTGGAAGAAAAGTTATCAATATATTTACTTATATGAATGAGTTTATGCAGTGTGAAACATCTTGAATTAATGCTAAGTATTGTAATGAATATTAAAATTAACTGTGACTATAATCTGAAAGGAGACTACCATCTCACTTAAATCATGGCCCAGTAAAATTTTTCCAAATTTGAGTGATTGCATTTTATTTGGAAAATTGGATCTTTGAAAGTATCGTATACATCAAATATTCATCAATAGCTAGTTATTCTCTACTTCTGGGTATTTAGACATCACCATACTACAGTTCTGGCAAATAAAATGCATATCCTGTCATTGGGAATAATAGTAATCTCTCACATTTGCTAAGTATTATGTGCCAAATGGAAACCCTGGTGCCCTGGTGGTTAAGAGCTACATCTGCTAACCAAAAAGGTCGGCAGTTCAAATCCACCAGGCGCTTCTTGGAGATGATATGGGGCAGTTCTACTCTGTCCTGTAGGGCCACTATGAGTCAGAATCGACTTGATGACAATGGGTTTGGTTTGGTTTATCTGCCAAATGCTACTTTAGGCACATTACAAGTATTATCTATTTAGCTACTGTATTAGTTTCCTAAGGTTACCATAACAAATTACCACAAACTAATAATTTTTTCTCTTATTCATTGCTGTCAAGTCAATTCCAACTCATAGAGACCCTATAGGGGCTCTGTAGGACAGAGTAGAGCTGCCCTATATGGTTTCCAAGGCTGTAATCTTCACAGAAGCAGACTGCCACATCTTTCTCCTATGGAGCAGCTGGGTAAATACTGCCAACCTTTCAGTTAGTAGCTTAGCGCTTATCTACCACGCCACCACAGCACCTATGAGTTAACCACAAACTAGATCCTTCAAACAACAGAAATGTATCATCTCATAGTTCTAGAGGCTAGAAGTCTGAAATCAAATATTGGTGGAGCCATGTTCTCTCCAGAAGACTCTAGAAAAGAGTCTTTCTTTGCTCCTTCTAGCTTCTAGTAGTTGCCAGTAATCCTTGACATTCTTCAGCTTATCTGCCTCATTCCAGTGTCTGCCTCTGTCTTCACCTGGTCTTTTTCCTTCTGTGGGTGTCCCTTTGTGTCTTTGTGTGTTCACACGACCTTTTATAGGGATACTATTCATTGGATTTAGGGTTTACTTACTGGATTTAGGGTTCAGCCTAACCCAGTATGACTTCGTCTTAATTAATTACATCTGCAAAGAACTTTTCCCCATAAGGTCACATTTCTGAGATTTTCGGTGGACAAAAATTTTTAGGAGACACTATTCAACCCAATGCAGCTACTTACCACAGAATAAAAACAAACAAATCACATTCCTGGCTAATGCCTAACATGCTGTCTGAAAATCCACTTATCTATGCTTTGGGCTGTAATTACATAATAATAATTGTAACGATTTACAGATCTCTAGTGCTCACTATGTGTGCTAAGCTCTTTGCTCATCCCTTTATATATACTAGCTAATAATATACTCCTAAATACTATTTTTATGTCAACTCAATGGATGAAATATCTGATGTACAATGTCTCCAAGGTCAAATAACTGAGAAGAGGTCTGGTCAGGTTTGAAGAGAACAGCTTGATAACAAAGCTCACGCTCCTAACCATTAAACCTTATTTCCTATATTGGTACAAACTTTCTATGAGGTATCCATGGCCATTTATTTTAAAAACAAAACAAAACAAAATTTTATTGTATTTTTATGATTTTATATCAAAGCCTTAAACCTCAACCTGTATGGATAATAGAACATTTGGAAAAAAAAAAAAAAAAAGTGCAATATTTAATCAATATCTTCGATTAAAATAACCTTGGAAATAATTTAAATGTTCAGCAGCTGAGGATTAGCTAAATATGGTATGCTTTATCTCTAAGACAAAATAATATGAAATCATTAAAAATCACTTAGTAGCAAAATATTTATTGATGTGGGAAAGCTATTCAACAAGCATTTATAAATAGGACAGACAGCTTACCAAATAATACATTCATTGTGACCCAAATTCTGTTTTGTGTATTTAAAAGATATATACTGGTGGTGCGCTGGTAAATGTTTAAGGACAAGCTCTCTGGAGGTAGTGAATGATTTCTGTATTGTAAATACCCCACCACGGCTGATTTCAAGCTACCAGTGTGAAGCCAGTGATCTGAGAAGAGACACAATCTACTCTTTCAAGATGGTATGAGCTGGTTCCAGGACATCACTGACATACACTAAATGAGATAGCAGGTAATATCGCTGAATAGTTGCATAATAGGTGTGTAAGTTCTTGTCCTCTAATAAGTAGTTGCCAAGCTGAGTTTAAACATGAAAGGGACTTATTCAGGGGAAGCCTGTAAACGATAAAGAGGGTGGGGGCCAGAAAGGCATGGAGGGTCTTTAGAATTTGAAGCAGGTTTGTGCCTCTGAAAGGAAAGAGGGAAGGGAAGATTAGGTAGGAAGAACCTCAGACCTTAGTGCAGGCCTGAAAAAACTTGCTGCCGGATCAATGGGCATTCCCAAGCAAAATTTACTGTTTAGCGGAGACCCATGCCAGCACAAGTGTTCTGACTATGCTCAGTTATTGACTGGGAACAACCAACGAAGCATGGCCTGACTTGAACTAATGTCGAAGCAGACCCAAAGGGACAGCAGCAGCTGGGGCTGTCAGTCAACTCTGCTCCCATAATAAGTTCTATTGGGGTTGATCTGAGAGACACACTTGCACAGTCTCCATCGATTCCATTGTTGGTCGAGGGGATTCCGACTCATTGCAACTCTACAAGACAGAGTAGAACAGCCCCATGGGATTTCCAAGGTTGTCATCTTTACTGAAGTGAACTTCCATATCCGCCCCGCCCCCTCTGCAGAGCAGCTGGTGGGTTCCAACAGTCCACCTTTGGGTCAGCAGCCCAGCACTTAACCACATTGCACCAGGGTTGCTTTATGTTCTCCACAATAAGTATCTATTATTAATCTTCTTATCTTGCCAGTACTTCTGTTCATCTTTTCTGCAATGTATAGATTTATAAGATAGAGGACATTATTTTAATTGTGAAAAGTTCAAGCTACATTTTGGATTCCACAAAAACCTTTGCCATTCATTCAGACTGACTGTATGCATTGTCTTCCCTCGTAACTAGCCATTAGCTGAGGCTTCGAAGTTTATAAAGAACTTTTATATCTATCTTAATATTTTCTTAATAATTTTATGAAATAATTAAGATAATTTCTCCCAATATTTTATATATTAAAAAATTGAAACTCAAAAAAAAAAAAAGTTGCGACTCTTCTAGTTGTTGTTGTTGTTAGGTGCCTTCGAGTTGGTTCCAACTCATAGCGACCCTATGCACTAAAAAAAAAAAATGCACTACAGAACTGAAATACTGCCCAGTCCTGCACCAACCTCACAATCATTGTGATGCTTGAGCTTATTATTGCAGCCACTGTGTCAATCCATCTTGTTGAGGGTCTTCCTCTTTTTCACTGACCATCTACTCTACCAGTGCTACACAACTAATAAATGATAGAGCCAATATTCCAATATAAGAAGCTATGTTCTAGATCTCTTGGCTTTTCCGTGTTTTTAAAACAATGATAATGACCATACTGGGTTCCATTTGTTTTGCATTCAAAATTGCAGTTTCATTATGAGTAATGAGAGGCAAGCCGGTGTAATAATTAGGTGCCTGCCTGGTCTCTAGAGCCAGGCTGCCTGAGTTTGAAGTCCAGCTCTGCTATTTATTAGCTGTGTAACCTTCGTTTTTAAGCTGCAAAATATCTGTGGGCCACAGTAATCACATCTTTTACAGGGTGATGATAATAGTACTTACTTCATACCATTGGTGTAAGCCTAAGTATTGAATACTTGTAAATCCTTTCAAGGCATTTGAGCTAGTAAAACACTTACTTAAAATACATATAAAGCACTTTGAGGAATGCCTTACACACAGTAACTGCTGTATAAAATATATATTAATAAAATTTTTACCACATAATAGCTAAGAAAACTAAGGTTAAGAAAGATTAAGTAAGTCTTCCAAGGTGAAGCAAACGGATATATTAATTATGGTTTTAAAAAGAAATGATCAACAGATGCACCCTAGTGAAGTATGGTAAGTCAATGAGCCTTGTAACCGTGGCCAAGGCCTGCTTCCCTTCAGGACCTTAATTTCCTCATCTGTGCAATGGTGTGTTTGTACTAGGCGTTTTCCAGTGTTCCTTCTGAGTCTGTGGTTTTATGGTTTCTAAGACTTTAATTTGGTACCGTTAAACATTAAAAAAAATATATCCAGCTTGACATTTTGTTTGGGGGGAAACATCTACAAAATATTTAATACAAAATTCTAAAAAAAAACAAAATTACCGCACATGTATTCAGTGATTACATTTCTAAAAACCACTAACAGCACTAAATATCACAATTCAAATTCTTATAAAAGATTAAATGATATGAGAAAGAATTTCATTGTTTTTGATTAAAATTAATTACACCTATAATTTTTTTTTTTTTTTTTTACCACCTAAGAGAGTCTGTGTCTGTCTTCTTCCATCACACAATCTAAATGTCGTATCTGACACCAACTGCAAATGTAATTTTTCTTTCTCGGATTCTAGTCACCTGGGGCTGGATCAGATCTTGCAAGCTGAAGTCCTGTAGACTGCTAAGTCTGTCTCAGATTTTAGACAATAGCTACAAACTTGGTATCCACAGATGTCCTCAATTCTGGTCTGCTGACTACAAATTTGGGGTTCCTGGTGCTCATTCAGGTCACCAGCTGTATGCTCTGGGGTCCCCAAGGCCCCTCGCTTCTGTACTGTTGGATAAAATTTCAGAGGGTCTCACTATCCCACTGGGTTTGATAATTCAGTAGAAAGACTCACAAAACTGGAGAAAGCACTATTAAGATAATGGCTGTATTATAACAAAATAATACAAATGAAGAGATGCATAAGGTGAGGTCTGGAAGGGTCACCAATACAAAGATTCTGTGTCCCAAGGAATGTGTCACCCCTCCCGAGCATTAATGCCTTTCACTGATCAAGAAGTTTATCTGAACTTCAGTGTCCAGGGTTTTTATTGGGATTTCATTATGTAGACATGATTGATTGACTCATTGTGAATATGGTTGAATTCAACCTCCAACTCCTTCTCCTGAGTTAGTGTTGATAACATATGGTGAATCTTGCCACCCCCCACCCAACATGAGTTGACTTATTAACACAGAACTCAGATGTTGTCTAGAGCCCTTATGAGTAATGAAAACACTTTTTTCACTCAGGAAATTCTAAAGGTTTACAAATTACCTCCCAGAAACTGAGATCAAAGACCAAATTATTTGGCTAAAGTAATTATTTACCCCACAGCACCTAAGACAGACATGTTCAGGACTTTTCTTCAGCAATTTTTTCAGTTCAAACTTGTTGGAAAGTGTTGAAAATGTCAGCAGTTATAGGAAAATCTTTAGATAGAATAACTCTTGGAAAAGTTTTATGAACCTTATCTATTGCTATGCTTTTAACATCAGGTCCAAAAGCAGTAGCTAAACTAGTAATACCAACACAAGTCATAATGATAACAAAACAACCAATCTGCATTTCGTATTTAAAATTCTAGTATTCATGATACATTAAGTATTGCCTGCTTAGTTAGCTAAATTTACTAGGCCATGCTCTAAGTAGGACTAAAGTTTTGAACCTGGAGCTTGATCTTAATAAAGAATAGTGTTAATAGTCATGTATTATAAATAGCATAGATTGTTTAATTCTATCAATAGCCTTTATTACCTGTGAGGGTGATACTACATGTATCTCTCTTTGAAATCTCACAGAAGATCTCACAGACAGATACTGTTGTTATCCCCATTGCTCAGAGAAGGATGGTGAGGAATCTCAGAAGACATACGAAGAGTTCCCACTTATTTATTACCTCTAGCTGTCCTCTAATGCATTGTGTGGTTCAATGGGTAGAAGACGATTTCAGGGATGCCCTGCTCTGTGTAAAGGATGCTGACTGGGCTTCGATCAGCTTCTTTTTACCTCAGGGCTCCCTCTGGAACAAAATTCCATTCAGCTGAAATGGAACTTCCTGGGAATTAACACCTTCACACACACGCACACACACACACATGCACACACTATACCAGAATTCCCCAGTTAAGAGTTTAGCTTCCCTGCACCACTCTTCCAAGATCTTCAGATCTTATTGAATACTGCAGAATTAAGCCTCAGCTACTCTCAGTAACATTTGCTAGATAATGCAACATCATTGGATGCCTTCCCCTCTCTGTCTCACTTCACCTCTTTCCTATCGGCGTTCCCTGGAATTAAAACCCATTACTGTCTAATCAATGCAGACTCATAGTGACCCTACAGGGCAGAGCAGAACTACCCCACAGGGTTCTCAAGGCTGCATATCTTTACGGAAGCAGACTGGGACATGTTTCTCTTGAAGAGAGGCTGGTGGGTTCAAACTGCTGACCTCTCAATCAGCAGCTGAGAACTTAACCACTGAGCCACCAGGGCTCCTCCTGGAATTACCGCCCACATATACTTCTTGCAAAGGAGTCCTTGTGGCACTGTGGTTAAGCACTTGGCTGCTAACTGAGAGGCTAGCAGTTCGAACCCACCAGCTTCTGTGCTGGAGAAAGATGTGACAGTCAGCTTCAGTAAAGATGTACAATCTTGGAAACCCTATGAGGCAGTTCTGCTCTGTCTTATAGGGTTGCTATGAGTCGGAATTAACTTGGCGGCAATGGGTATCGAAGAAATATTTGACAAACTGAAGGTTGCTTTGGTCTTACCCTCTGTTCTGTTCTAGAAATTTTATAGTTTTAGGCTTTTTATTTAGGATTAAAACCATTTTGAGTCAACTTTTGATATATGTCATACAGTAATTGGAGCCCTGGTGACAAGGTGGGTAAGAGCCAGGCTGCTAAACAAAAGTTTGGCTTTTCAAATCCCCCAGCCACTTCTTGGAATCCCTATGGGGCAGTTCTACTCTGTCCTGCAGGGTCATTATTAGTTGGAATCGACTTGATGGCAAACAACGATGAAGGCCGATATGGTTGTCCAACTGTTTCAGCACCCAGTGCTGATAATATTATTCTTTTTCATACATATATGAATAAGTCTATTTATGGCCTATATTATATTTCAATGAGCTATCTGTGTATCTTCACTCCAATATCATAATTTTATAATAAGTGTTAAAATCAGGTAATATAAGTCCTCCAATTTTGCTGTTCTCTTTCCAAGTTATTTTACCTTTTCTAGTTTCTTTTCATTTTTACATAGTTTTCAAAACAACTTGTTAATTTCCACCAAAAATAAATAAGTAAAGAGTCTTCCAAGATTTTGAACTGGTTTGAGTTAAATCGGTAGATCAATTTGTAGAGAGTTGACACCTTAACAATATTGAATTACAGATTAATAAAAATCATATATCTCACAATTTAGTTTTTTTTTTTAATTCCTCTCAGTATTATGTTAAAGATTTCAATGTACAGGTGTTTCACAACATTTGTCAAATTTATCAATGATACTATAAATGGTACGCTTAAATTTCTATTTCTGAAAGTCTGAAAGTCTATTAACATTCATTCTCACAACTGTCGTTATGCTTGAGCCCATTTTTGCCCCACTCTGTCAATCCATCCTGTTGAAGGTCTTCCTCTTTTTCACTGACCCTCTACTTTACCAAGCGTGATGACCTTCTCCAGGGACTGGTCTCTCTTGATAATATGTTCAAATTACGTGAGAAGAAGTCTTGCCATCCTCACTTCTCAGGAGAATTCTGGCCGCTGTACTTCTTCCAAGACAGATTTGTTAATACTTCTGGCAGTGCATGGTATATTCAATATTCTTCATCAACATCATAATTCAAAGGCATCAATTCTTCTTTGGCCTTCTTTATTCATTGTCCAGCTTTCACATGCATATGAGGCAATTGAAAACACCATGGCTTGGGTCAGGTGTACCTTGGTTCTCAAAATGACATCTTTGCTTTTTAACACTTTAAAGTGGTTTTTTGTTTTGTTTTTTGCAGATTTAGCTAATGCAATGTGTCATTTCATCTCTTGACTGTTGCATCCATGGGTGGTGATTGTGGATCCAAGTAAAATGAAATCCTTCTTAAATTCACCTGTAAGCTCTTGTCAATTTTTTCTACAGTCTATGTTTTCTACATGGGAAATATGTACGTACCTTCTGTGCTAAAGATAATCTTCCTATATAATCTCAATACCTTCTATGTATTTTTATTTCCTTATTGTGCTGTTTAGAGCATTTAGTACAATGTTGAAGACAAGTTCGGCGGGCAGACATCTTTGACTTCTTCTTGATCTTCAGAGAAAATTATTCTGACTTTTACCACTTACTATGATGTTAGCTGTAGTTTATTGAAGATGCCCTTTGTCAGCTTGATGAAATACTCTTGTATTCCTAGTGTGAGAGAGTTATTACTGACAGTGGATATTAGGTTTTGTCAAATGTTTTTCAGCATCCACGGATATTACTGCATATTTTTTTTAGTAAGTCTGTTAAGAAGGTGAATTACATTGATTGATTTATAAGTGTTAAACCAACCTTGCATTCATGAAATAAAACCATTTTCTCATACTGTGTCATCCTTTTATGTATTGTTGGTTTTGATTTGCTTAAATTTTAAGTATATTTGCAGGTTTGTCATATGGAATGAACAAATACAAACTCAAACCCACTGTCTCCAAATCATTGCTGACTCATAGAGTCACTATAAGACAGAGTAGAACTGCCCCATAGGTTTTCCAAGGCTGTAAATCTTATGGAAGCAGACTGCCACGTCTTTCACCCGGAGAGCAGCTGATGAGTTCGAACCTCTGACCTTTCGATTAACAGCCAAGCACTTTAACAACTGTGCCACCAACGTTCCTTCATGTAGAATATTTACCTATATTTTTTTTCCTGTAATGTTTTTGTCTGGTTTTGATATATGGGTAATATTAGCCTCATAGAGGGAAGAAGGATGTATTACTTTCTCTTGAATATTTTGAAGAGATTGTAAAAAATTAGAATTGTTTCTTTTGAAACATATTTGCTTCATTAAAACATTTGATACAATTTCACAGTGAAGCAAACTGGGCCTTGAGCTGTCTGTGGGGGAAGGCTTCGACTAAAAGTTCTAATTTTTATTTTGGAATACTTTGAGGCTATTCACGTTATTTGTTCTATTTTTGTTTGAGCATTTTTATTCTGTGTCATTCATGGAATATGTCCATTCCATCTAAATTGTTTGGGAATAATGTTCTTAATTCTTTGCTATTATTTTAATATGTGTAGAATCTATCATGATGTAACATCTCTCATTTCTGACCTTTATAATTTGTGTTTCTTTTTTATTTTAGTCATTCTAACTAAAGATATGATTCTATTTTAAAGATCTTCTCAAAGAACCAATTTTTATTATTGTTTCTTCTCTTGGTAAATATACCACGTGCAATTGAAAAGAATGTGTATTCTGCTCTTGTTGTATGAGATATACTATAAATATCAGCTAGCTCAAGGCAGTGATAGTATTGTTCAAATCTTCTCTATCCTTATTGATTTTCTGTCTACTTGTTCTATCAGATATTGGGGTAGTGCTGTTGAAATATATGACTACAATTGTGAGTTTGTCTATTTCTCCTCTCAGTTCCATTAGCTTTTCCTTCATGCAAAACTTTGCTTTTGAATTTTGGTTACTGGATTCATAAACGTACAATTGCTATGTCTTCTGGGTGAATTCACACATTTGTCGTTATGAAATAATTAATGCTCCGAGTCCCTAGTGAATGCTTTGCTTTGAGATCTACGTAGTCTGGTATTAAGACAGTCTCTACAGCTTTTATGTTTTGTTTTGTTTTGTATTAACATGATGCATCCCATCGTGTTACCTTTAAACTATTTGTCTTTATAATTAACATGAGCTTCTTGCTTTTTAATCCAAGCTGACATCCTCTGTATTTTAGTTGTGACATTTAGACTATTTACATTTATTGTTATTATCCATATAAATTTTTTTTTTTTATGTGGACTGGCATTAAATCTACCATATTGCTATATGTTTCCTATTTGTCTCACCTATTCTGAATTCCTCCTTTTCTAACTTCTTTCTAACTTCTTCCCCTTCTATTCTTAACATGATTGATCTTCATCTGTTTTCTGGAATATACAGAGCATATTTACAATATAATATCTGTGTTTATGGTTTATATATCAATTTTATTTATTTGTCTATATTTCTATTGATTTCTTTTTATCCTCATTATGAGTTGTATTTTCCTGCTTCTTTGCATACCTGGTAATTTTCAACTGGACTCCAGACATATTGAATATTGTCGTACTAGACGTTGGATATGTTAGTATTCCTATATCTATTCCTGGGCTTTGTTTTTGGATCAAGTTATTTGGAAAAAAAAAAAATGGTGCTTTAGAGCAGCGGTTCTCACCTGGAAGTGATTTTTCCCCCCAGTGGTCATTAGGCAAAATCTAGAGACAACTTTTTTGTTTTATTTATTTTGTTGTTGTTGAGAATATACACAGCAAAACATACACCAATTCAACCGTTTCTACATGTACAACCCAATGACATTGATTACATTTTCAAAGTTGTGCAACCATTCTCACCTTGCTTTTCTGAGTTGTTTTTCTCCTTTTACATAAACCCACTGACCACAAAGTTTCCTATCTAATCTTTCGAGTTGCTGTTGTCAATTTGACCTCATATAGATAGATTTTGGAGGAGAAGAACAGAATGCTCAAGGCAGATATTCTTTACTAGCTAAGCTAAACTGTTGAGGTTTTGGTTGTATATAAGCAGCCTCAGCAGATAACCCTGTTGTTGTTGTAATTGTTATCTATCACACAACTTTTTCCAATTCAATTCAATTTTTTACATGTGTACAACTTATTGATAGCAATTGCAATAATAGACTGTGCAACCGTACCCTTAACCAATGCAAATTTTCCATCACTGTTAACCTGCCTCCCCTTCTTTCCCACCCCTAGTAACCACTAGTAAACTTTGGTCTCTATGCATTTGCTTTTTCTTGTCTTGTTATACAAGTGATGTGATAAAGCATTTTTGATTGTCACAACTGAGGAAGAAGTGCTTGCTACTGAAATCTAGCTGCTAAACATCCTGTAATGCACAAAGCAGCTCCACAACAAAGGCTATCTAGCCCAAAATGTCAACATTTTTGCTATTGAGAAACCATACTTGAGAAGATTGCTTTTAAGTTTTCTTACTTGATCCCAGAAGGAACATAAGTCTAGCATCATTTTGCTCTACTAGTGTTGCAATACTCTTCTGAGGAATCTACCTGCTATTCCATACATTGCTATGTTTTCCTATATAGCTGATAGAAGCACACAATACCACTGTGTGAGCACCAGTGATTATTCGCTCAGCCCCTTTCCTGCAGTTCTTATCTCACACCTATCCTCTGAGTTGGGGCAGATTAACCAGTAAGCAAGGTATTCAAGGGATTACAGTAAGCAAAGTATGCATGGATTTAATTGTGTTTTCTTACTAATCTGTAGTGCACAATTTCACATGGGAAAAACAGGTGAAATTGTGCACTATAGATTCGTAAGCAAGGACAAGTAAACCTGTGTGTTCCTTGCTTATTGGGTAACCTGTCCCTGCTCTGAATAGCATCTAGCTGAATTCTCATGAGGGACCTTGTTCAGGTCTCCAGGGCTCTCTGCCTGTGCAGCTATCTCCTGTTACCCTGTTCTGTGAACTGCAGCCTCCTTGGCCTCTAAGATCTATCTATAACTTCTTGACTCAAGGAGGCTTCCATGCTCCACTGGCTATCTCATCCCTTTGTTGTGGTTTGGGAATTCCTCTAAGCAGTAAGATGGGGACAATTATAGGATTTATGTTGTTTATTACCCTTCTTTCAGTAATCTCTGCTTATTATCCTGCACTATTTTTTTTATTAGTTTTTCTATGTCTAAAAAATATTGTTTCATCTATTTTGTCAGCTTTTCAAATTGTGTATGCAGTAGGGCAAATTCTTTTCCTGCTACACAATCTTAGTCAGAAGTCTTTTTGTATTTGAATACTTGACAATAAAAATTAGACAATAAATGTACACTTTTTTGAGGAAACTGGGTTGGGTCCATAATATTAGTGGATTTTTCTGAAGATAAGCACAAGAGGCAATTTATAAGGAATGTTTCTTATGCATAAGTAAATATGTTAGGTTGTTCAGATTAGTTATATAATGTTTTATATAAATAATTTGACAGTTGATATGTCTCTGGCACACAGAATTTTAACAGAAGCTTATATTCTCCACTGCTCTTAGAATATTATGTACACTGTGAGTGATTAGTCTACACATTTACACACAGGAAGGTCTAAATCGGCTGCTTTATTAAACACATACATTTGTTTTTCTAGGTCAAATTGGTTACAGAGGCGACGTGGCTGGTGGGATGAGTAGTCCCCAGGAGGCAGCGACTGATTTTGGAGCCTGGAGTGCAGCGTCCCAGCAGGGGAACCGTGACGCTGGGATTTGGACTGGCAGCGGAGGATCTGACCACGGCTTTAGCGGGCCAGAACCTCGGGGACAATCTCCACACAGCCAGCACACATAGGCGACACGCCACTCAGGAATCTCAGATAAAATAGTCATTCCAAGCAAGATAAGCAACTTCGGCTATATTCTGAGGTGCTACTCTCCTGTTTCTCTGAATCCTCCCCCACCCTTCCCAGGCGGCTTCATTAACATTGGAATTTCCTGAGCCAGAGGGAGAACAGCTCCGGCTCCGCGGCTTTGCTTTTCCCTTTTTTTTTTTTTTGGTCTTTTCCTAACCCATTCTTCCGGCCTGAGAGAAGGAACCACAAAAAACCCAGGGACCAAAAATCCATCCCTAATTGGACTAAAAACACAGAACCAGCTACAGCCAAGCATATATGATCCAAATCTCACACTTTCATCCTTACAGGAAACAAGGTGGCGGTTATAATCCAAAGGCAGTTCTGATAGGGATCTGACTGCATTTTTTTTTTAGCGGATTTTCTGGAAAAACAAGTTTCCTGGGTCTGATATCTCTGCTTATTCAACAGAGCCCTAACTGACCCACAACAGGGAACTGAGGGCTGAAACTTCCCCCAGACCACCTAGCCTCTTGCCTTAGGGGTCTAAGGAGGGTGACACCTACCAATCTGTAGAGGTACTTGCACTGGGGGCCTAAGGTACAGTTGCAGTGCCCTCCCTACAAGGTGCTATAGGAATAGAGAAACACCTACCTCACTGACACTTGGGGGAAGCTTGTCAGCATCCTGCTCCCCCCCTCTGGAGGGTGAACCCCAGCTGCTAATAGAATCTGGTGCACACAACTATCACCACTACTTCTCGAGGTGGATAGGTGTTAGGGTGCAGCACACACTTGATGACCCAAAATCAGATTCTACTCAAGAATAGTGAATAGACTCAGGCATATATATCTGGCAACAGCCCAAACCAGCTGGTAATAGGTCATAAGTAAGTCAAGGGCTACAACAAACAAGACAGCACAATCTAGTAACCCATCCAAGTATATTGAAAGAAAACAAAACAAGATAAGACTCAGTGAGCAAATATAGAATAAATCACTATAATATCTTAGTGATGGCTCGGAGACAGCAGTCGATATCAAACCACATAAAGAAGCAGACCATGACAGCTTCTACAACCCCTCAAACAAAAGAATCAAAATCTTTCCCAAATGAAGATACAATCCTGGAATTATCAGATACAGAATATAGAAAACTAATTTACAGAATGCTTCAAGACATCAGGGATGACCTCAGAAACGAAATAAGGCAAACTGCAGAAAAAGCCAAGGAACACACTGATAAAACAGTTGAAGAACTCAAAAAGATTATTCAAGAACATAGTGGAAAAATTAATAAGTTGCAAGAATCCATAGAGAGACAGCATGTAGAAATCCAAAAGATTAACAATAAAATTACAGAATTAGACAATGCAATAGGAAGTCAGAGGAGCAGACTCGAGCAATTAGAATGCAGACTGGGACATCTGGAGGACCAGGGATTTAACACCAACATAGCTGAAAAAAAATTAGATAAAAGAATTAAAAAAAAAATGAAGAAACCCTAAGAATCATGTGGGACTTTATCAAGAAAGATAACTTGCATGTGATTGGAGTCCCAGAACAGGGAGGGAGGACAGAAAACACAGAGAAAATAGTTGAAGAACTCCTGACAGAAAACTTCCCTGACATCATGAAAGATGAAAGGATATCTATCCAAGATGCTCATCGAACCCTGTTTAAGATTGATCCAAAAAGAAAAAAACCAAGACATATTATCCTCAAACTTGCCAAAACCAAAGATAAAGAGAAAATTTTAAAAGCAGCCAGGGAGAAACTAAAGGTCTCCTTCAAGGGAGAATCAATAAGAATAAGTTCAGACTACTCAGCAGAAACCATGCAGGCAAGAAGGCAATGGGATGACATATAGAGAGCACTGAAGGAGAAAAACTGCCAGCCAAGGATCATATAAACAGCAAAACTCTCTCTGAAATATGAAGGCGAAATTAAGATATTTACAGGTAAACACAAGCTTAGAGAATTGGCAAAAACCAGACCAAAGCTACAAGAAATACTAAAGGAAATTGGTCAGAAAACCAATAATATCAGATACCAGCAAAACATGAGGTCACAAAACAGAACATCCTGATATCAACTCAAATAGGGAAATCACAAAAACAAATTAAGATTAATTAAAAAAAAATGCTTATAACAGGGAATCATTGAAGTCAATACATAAAAGATCACAATAATCAATAAGAGGGACTAAATACAGGTGGCATAGAACTGCCATATGGAGAGTGATACAAGGCAATATAGAACAAAACAAGTTAGGTTTTTACTTAGAAAAATAGGGGTAAATATTAAGGTAACCACAAAGAGGTATAACAACTCCATAACTCAAGATAAAAGCCAAGAAAAACGTAACGACTCAACAAACATAAAGTCAAACGCTATGAAAACGAGGATCTCACAATTTACTAAGAAAAACGCCTCAGCACAAAAAAGTAAGTGGAAAAATGAAATTGTCAATGACACACATAAAAAGGCATCAAAATGACAACACTAAACACTTACTTATCTATAATTACGCTGAATGTAAATGGACTAAATGCACCAATAAAGAGACAGAGAGTCTCGGACTGGATAAAGAAACACGATCCGTCTATATGCTGCCTACAAGAGACACACCTTAGACTTAGAGACACAAACAAACTAAAACTCAAAGGATGGAAAAAAATATATCAAGCAAACAATATGCAAAAAAGGAGTAGCAATATTAATTTCTGACAAAATAGACTTTAAACTTAAATCCACCACAAAGGATAAAAAAGGACACTACAGAATGATAAAAGGGACAATTGATCAGGAAGATATAACCATATTAAATATTTATGCACCCGATGACAGGGCTGCAAGATACATAAAACAAATTTTAACAGAACTGAAAAGTGAGATAGACACCTCCACAATTATAGTAGGAGACTTCAACACACCACTTTCGAAGAAGGACAGGACATCCAGTAAGAAGCTCAATAGAGACACGGAAGACCTAATTACAACAATCAACCAACTCGACCTCATTGACTTATACAGAACACTCCACCCAACTGCTGCAAAGTATACTTTTTTTTCTAGCACACATGGAACATTCTCTAGAATAGACCACATATTAGATCATAAAACAAACCTTTGCAGAATCCAAAACATCGAAATATTACAAAGCATCTTCTCAGACCACAAGGCAATAAAACTAGAAATCAATAACAGAAAAACTAGGGAAAAGAAATCAAATACTTGGAAAATGAACAATACCCTCCTGAAAAAAGACTGGGTTATAGAAGACATCAAGGAGGGAATAAGGAAATTCATAGAATGCAACGAGAATGAAAATACTTCCTATCAAAACCTCTGGGACACAGCAAAAGCAGTGCTCAGAGGCCAATTTATATCGATAAATGCACACATACAAAAAGAAGAAAGAGCCAAAAGCAGAGAACTGTCCCTACAACTTGAACAAATAGAAAGTGAGCAACAAAAGAACCCATCAGGCACCAGAAGAAAACAAATAATAAAAATTAGAGCTGAACTAAATGAATTAGAGAACAGAAAAACAATTGAAAGAATTAACAAAGCCAAAAGCTGGTTCTTTGAAAAAATTAACAAAATTGATAAACCATTGGCTAGACTGACTAAAGAAATACAGGAAAGGGAACAAATAACCCGAATAAGAAACGAGAAGGACCTCATCACAACAGAACCAACTGAAATTAAAAGAATCTTATCAGATTATTACAAAAAGTTGTACTCTAACAAATTTGCAAACCTAGAAGAAATGGATGAATTCCTGGAAAAACACTACCTACCTAAACTAACACATTCAGAAGTAGAACAACTAAATAGACCCAAAACAAAAAAAGAGATTGAAACGGTAATCAAAAAACTCCCAACAAAAAAAAAGCCCTGGCCTGGACAGCTTCACTGCAGAGTTCTACCAAACTTTCAGAGAAGAGTTAACACCACTACTACTAAAGGTACCTCAAAGCATAGAAAATGACGGAATACTACCCACCTCATTCTATGAAGCCACCATCTCCCTGATACCAAAACCAGGTAAAGACATTACAAAAAAAGAAAATTACAGACCTATATCCCTCACGAACATAGATGCAAAAATCCTCAACAAAATTCTAGCCAATAGAATTCAACAACATATCAAAAAAAAAATTTACCACGACCAAGTGGGATTTATACCAGATATGCAAGGCTGGTTTAATATCAGAAAAACCGTTAATGTAATCCACCACATAAATAAAACAAAAGACAAAAACCACATGATCTTATCAATTGATGCAGAAAAGGCATTTGACAAAGTCCAACACCAATTTATGATAAAAACTCTTACCAAAATAGGAATTGAAGGAAAATTCCTCAACATAATAAAGGGCATGTATGCAAAGCCAGCAGCCAATATCACTCTAAATGGAGAGAACCTGAAAGCATTTCCCTTGAGAACGGGAACCAGACAAGGATGCCCTTTATCACCGCTCTTATTCAACACTGTGCTAGAAGTCCTAGCCAGAGCAATTAGGCTAGACAAAGAAATAAAGGGCATCCGGATTGGCAAAGAGGAAGTAAAATATCTCTATTTGCAGATGACATGATCTTATACACATAAAACTCCAACGAATCCACCAGAAAACTACTGAAACTAATAGAAGAGTTTGGCAGAGTCTCAGGTTATAAGATAAACATACAAAAATCACTTGGATTCCTCTACATCAACAAAAAGAACATCGAAGAGGAAATAACCAAATCAATACCATTCACTGTAGCCCCCAAGAAGATAAAATACTTAGGAATAAATCTTACCAAGGATGTAAAAGACCTATACAAAGAAAACTACAAAGCTCTACTACAAGAAATTAAAAAGGACATACTTAAGTGGAAAAACATACCTTGCTCATGGATAGGAAGACTTAACATAGTAAAAATGTCTATTCTACCAAAAGCCATCTCTACATAAAATGCACTTCCGATCCAAATTCCAATGTCATTTTTTAAGGTGATAGAGAAACAAATCACCAACTTCATATGGAAGGGAAAGAAGCCTCAGATAAGTAAAGCATTACTGAAAAAGAAGAAGAAAGCGGGAGGCCTCACTCTACCTGATTTCAGAACCTATTATACAGCCATAGTAGTCAAAACAGCCTGGTATTGGTACAACAACAGGCACATAGACCAGTGGAACAGAATTGAGAACCCAGATATAAATCCATCCACATATGAGCAGCTGATATTTGACAAAGACCCAGTGTCAGTTAATTGGGGAAAAGATAGTCTTTTTAACAAATGGTGCTGGCATACCTGGATATCCATTTGCAAAAGAATGAAACAGGACCCATACCTCACACCATGCACAAAAACTAACCCAAGTGGATCAAAGACCTAAGCATAAAGACTAAAACGATAAAGATCATGGAAGAACAAATAGGGACAACCTTAGGAGCCCTAATACAAGGCATAAACAGAATACAAAACATTACCAAAAATGACAGAGAGAAACCAGATAACTGGGAGCTCCTAAAAATCAAACACCTATGCTCATCTAAAGACTTCACCAAAAGAGTAAAAAGACCACCTACAGACTGGAAAAGAATTTTCAGCTATGACGTCTCCGACCAGCGCCTGATCTCTAAGATCTATATGATTCTGTCAAAACTCAACCACAAAAAGACAAACAACCCAATCAAGAAGTGGGCAAAGGATATGAACACACCCTTCACTAAAGAAGATATTCAGGCAGCTAACAGATACATGAGAAAATGCTCTCGATCATTAGCCATTAGAGAAAAGCAAATTAAAACTACGATGAGATTCCATCTCACTCCAACAAGGCTGGCATTAATCCAAAAAACACAAAATAATAAATGTTGGAGAGGCTACGGAGAGATTGGAACTCTTATACACTGCTGATGGGAATGTAAAATGGTACAACCACTTTGGAAATCTATCTGGCGTTATCTTAAACAGTTAGAAATAGAACTACCATACAACCCAGAAATCCCACTCCTCGGAATATACCCTAGAGAAATAAGAGCCTTCACTCAAACAGATATATGCACACCCATGTTTATCGCAGCTCTGTTTACAATAGCAAAAAGCTGGAAGCAACCAAGGTGTCCATCAACGGATGAATGGTTAAATAAATTCTGGTATATTCACACAATGGAATACTACACATGAATAAAGAACAGTGAAGAATCTGTGAAACATTTCATAACATGGAGGAACCTGGAAGGCATTATGCTGAGCGAAATGAGTCAGAGGCAAAAGGACAAATATTGTATAAGACCACTACTATAAGATCTTGAGAAATGGTATAAACTGAGAAGAACACATACTTTTGTGGTTACGAAGGGGGGATGGAGGGAGGGTGGGAGAGGTTTTTTTACTGATTAATTAGTAGATAAGAAAAAACTGCTTTAGGTGAAGGGAAGGACAATACTCAATACATGGAAGGTCAGCTCAACAGGACTGGACCAAAAGCAAAGAAGTTTCCGGGATAAAATAAATGCTTCAAAGGTCAGCGGAGCAAGGGCGGGCGTCTGGGGACTATGGTTTAAGGGGACTTCTAAGTCAATTGGCAAAATAATTCTATTACGAAAACATTCTGCATCCCACTTTGAAATGTGGCGTCTGGGGTCTTAAAGGCTAACAAGCGGCCATCTAAGATGCATCAGTTGGTCTCAACCCACCTGGATTAAAGGAGAATGAAGAACGCCAAGGTCACACGACAACTAAGAGCCCAAGAGACAGAAAGGGCCACATGAACCAGAGACCTACATCATCCTGAGACCAGAAGAACTAGTTGGTGCCCGGCCACAATCGATGACCGCCCTGACAGGGAGCACAACAGAGAACCCCTGAGGGAGCAGGAGATCAGTGGGATAAAAAAAAATGCAGACCCCAAATTCTCATAAAAAGACCATACTTAATGTTCTGACTGAGACTAGAGGAATCCCAGTGGTCATGGTCCCCAAACCTTCTGTTGGCACAGGACAGGAACCATCCCCGAAGACAACTCATCAGACATGAAAGGGAGTAGTCAGCGGGTGGGAGAGAGATGCTGATGAAGAGTGAGCTAATTATATCAGGTGGACACTTGAGAGTGTGTTGGCATCTCCTGTCTGGAGGGGGGATGGGAGGATAGAGAGAGTTGGAAGCTGGCAAAATTGTCACGAAAGGAGAGACTGGAAGAGTTGACTCATTAGGGGGAGAGCAAGTGGGAGTACAGAGTAAGATGTATATAAACTTATATGTGACAGTCTGACTTGATTTGTAAACGTTCACTTGAAGCTCATTAAAAGTTAATTAAAAAAAAAAAAAAAGATAGCAACGGCCATGGAAAAAACTAGGTGAAAGGGCAACTTAAAAAAAAAAAAAAAAAAAACTGTTGCCACAAAGTTGCTTTATAACAGGGCCTGTTGCATATTATATCTCATTTAATTCTTACAAGAACTTTGTTAAGTGGCTGCTATGTTTTACTATTTCAAAGGTGTGGAGATAGAGGCACAAGGAGTAAGCTTAAGTCCAGAAAGAACGAGTAACAGTAATTTTAATGGCAGAGGCAAGACTCTATCTTCCAATTCTTATGCCAGTTTTTTTTCAAATAGAAGTAGTAAGAACGATATTTTATATGTTTCTGTCTCCTTTGACCAGCAGAGTGCCCCATCTATAGACATGAGCAAGAAAATATATATTTAAACAAACAAACCTATCGTGTCATGAAGCGATAAAAGAGCCAATGGATATATAGTGGGGAAAAGAGAACTGGTTTTGGAATCAAATATCTAGGTGTGAGTTTTCATTATACTGTAAATTCATTCCCCAAATACTTAATGAAGGTTTAATATCTGTCAGGATCTTTGAGAGATAAAATTTCTGACCTTTCAATGTTTGTTGCTAAAATTAGTTTGTTTTGATTTTATTTTTTGTATATACAAGTCAGTTACTTGGATGCTGTTAGTTCTGATTGCTTATTAATCCCCCTCCTTAATTCAATTTAGCTGAGTAAAAACACTGACCATTATGAATTAGCATATTCTAAGGGCTTTGTCAGATAACCAGCGGGGGTAAGTTTGCGTAACTTAAAGATAAGGACTAGTTTTGCCCCCATAACATTGATCACATAAAATTTAGCTAAAAACATCGTCTTTATATTTCCCATAGATGATAGCTCCAATAATTGTCCTGAGCCCTTTAACTGGCAAGTAGAATGAATTCTACTACACCCTTTAGAAAGTAGAACTCTGGAAATTTAGCTTTCTATAAAATAAAAGCAAACAAGCAAATATTTCTACACATTTCAAAAAAAAAAAAATGTAAGAAACAGCTCTTTAATACTACCTCTGAATTTATTGTTTATATTTTGGGGAAAATATTTCTCCCAATAATGATAAACCTGTTAAGTGCTATTACTTCAGTAACTTTTTCTCACAAGTATAATTTTATATGTATTATAATGTCCTGATTTTCTCTAAAGCCAGTTTGAAGTGGGACATATGAATACTGTCACATACTGGGTCACTGCAAGTTGAATATATTTTCTAAATCTGTTAGCCATCATTTCAGCAATTCTTGGAAAACACATCCAAAACAGCAGATGGCTAAGAATTTAGGCTCCCTGTACTTAAACTAGTAGTAAAGATGTCATGGCTAATCCATAGACTCAATTAAATCTTTTGAATTCCTCAACAGAATGTTTCTAAATATTGCTTAATTATATCCCAGACTCTCAGACTCAAGCTAATCTGACTCTTAACTATTGCATATTAATCTGTCATGACATATAGTTCATGGTGTTTTTTCATGGATCAACATACAAAGAAACATTTTTATTGGTATAGAGTTAAATCTTTTTTATATGTCCTGAAATTCTGAAAAAGTAGAAAACACATATAACCACACTTAAATCAATAAATACTTATAATTTTAGATAAAATCTGTACAATATAGCATATCTAGTTGATAGAATCAAATTTGACCTCCAACTGAGAAGTCAAACGTTACATTATAAATCTATATCTACCAATATTCACCAATAACCCTTTAAGTTTAATATTGTTTTAGATAGTTACCAAAAAATTCTGAAATTAATTTCCAGAGAAAGAGAACTATAATTGTATTTGCCATGTATATTTATGGAATATTTATCAACATGCTGTAATAGATTTGATTTTGGATGTTGAAAGAAAAACTACATTTATGAACCTTTCTATTAGATTAATAAAGATTGATAAAAGATTTTATGCAAACATTTGTTTATTCTTAGTAATAATAAGTTAAACAGATGTAAAATCGTTATTTTTTTAATGACAACAATGAAATAATGTGAGAGTTATGAAGACATTCAGAAAGTGTTATATATTTCTGAATATATGCAAGTGTTATATAGTTCTTAAAAATGGCAACATCTACAACATATCACCTGGTCATTACTCCCACCAGATATTTACGGAGGATCCTCAAAGTTGGACAGTCTACTGTTACTGGACTAGAAAATACACTTTAAATTGGATTCTTCCACTTGAGATAAATGAGTAAATGAGTGTATACACACAGGTGGTCTTAATAATGATATTTAGTAATTATTATTGATGCAGATGGACTTCTGGGAAATATGACAAGAATTAAATAGACACATTTTGGAAACTCTCAAAATTTCTATGAATATTTAACTAATTGAAGAAAGAAATAGGAAACAGCTTCTCCAATACTTCTAAAGTAAAAATAAATAAACAAAATTGTACTTTGCTCTAAGAATTTCCCATGCAATAAATGGACGACACCTATTTAAAAACACTGATTGTTTGAGATCACTGTGCACTTATTGAGAACAAATCCTCAAAGCGATGCTGCTTTGAGTTAGATGAAGAAATAAAGAGAGGTGCAGTGAATCAATTAACTTGCCTAAGTCACATAGCTAGTAAATGGAAGAATCAAGGGTTTAATCTCAGCTTTTCTGATTTCAAAGATCAGGCTCTCTCCACTACTACATTACCTTGCCAGAAATAAGCATCTACTGGCAAGGTATACTAGAAAACATGGGAACTTTTAGGTCAGCTATGCCTAAATAACTCCAAAGAAAAAAATACTTAGGAATGTATCAGTGTGTTGGGGAGGAAAACAGAGAAACAAGGAAAATAATATTATTTGAAAAAAATTAAAATATGTCAAATGTGCAGCACATTTTTAAAATTATGTAAAATACATTAATAGTTATTCTGAATTAGGAAAATATATAGTACATTTGTAGAAAGAATTTTCACAAGTTTGTAGTCCATTTCTACATTGCCTTTTATAATCCATAAATATATCTATTTTATATAAGTAGGACTGGTATGATTGGCAAAGCATATACTAATATAAAGATGAAATTTGTCAGAATTGGTAGTATAAAAATAATTGTATTAGCTGCTTCACAATTTAGTGAATGCCCTGCTATTAGAACTTCTTAAAAATAGGCCTGGTAATGATAGTAGGCTATACTAGTCTGCATATATTTGTCAAGCACAATAACTGGTTGATATAAAAAAGTAAAATGAGTGTGCACCATAGGTTCTATCAACATCAAGAGGATTTCAAGGTGTTACTTTCCTTAGGAAAAGTCATTATTGACCTGCTGTATACAGATGACACACCCTTGGATGCAGAAAATGAACAGGACTTGAAGCGTTTAGTGTTATAGGTAAAAGACTGCAGCTTACAGTATGGAAAATCCTCATAATTGGGCCCACGAGTGACATCATGTTAAATAGAGAAAGCTGAAGTTGTCAAGGATTTCATTCTACTTGGATCAACAATCAATGCCTATAGGCTATTTAGGAGTCAAGAAATCAATGTATTGCATTAGGAAAATCTACTGCAAATAACCTCTTTAAAGTTTCAAGAAGCAAAAATTTCACTTTGATGACTAAAATGTGCCTGACCGAAGCCATGGTAGTTTCAATCACCTCGCATGCATGTGAAAGCTGGGCAGTGAAAAAGACAGAAGAATTGATGCATACAAATTGTGTTGGAGAAGAATATTGAGTATACCGTGGACTGCCAAAAGAAGAACAAATTAGTCTCAGAAAAAATACAACCAGAATGTTCCTTAGAAACAAGGAGGGCCAGACTTCAGCTTTCTTACTTTGGGCATGTCATCAAGAAAGACCAATTACTAGGAAAGAACATCATGTTTGGTAAATTAGAAGATCAATGAAAAAGAGTAAAACGAACTCAAGCATGGCAATGATCATGAAGATGACACAGAGCCAGGCAACGATTCCTTCTGTTATGCATAAGGTTGCCACTAGTGGACACTGACTCCATGGCAACTAACAAGAAAAACAACCTTCCTTTTTTTTGGGGGGGGAGGAATTGAACTCCTAATTTTAAGTTGGATATCAAAAATATTTTATATTGTGTTAACATCATATGTAAAAAAAAAAAAAAAGAGAGAGAGAGAGAGAAAAGAAATGTGCAAAGACCTGGAGATAGGAAACCAAAAGGGAAGAACAAGCTCAGAATTTCTGAAGCTGAAAGAACTGAAGAAAAAATTTAAGCCTCCTGTTGCAATACCAAAGGAGTCTGCCGAGAAAATATTAAGCAATGCAGGAAGCATCAAAAGAAGATGGAATATACAGAGTCACTACACCAAAAAGAATTGGTCAATGTTCAACCATTTCAGGAGGCAGCATATGATCAGGAACTGATACTACTGAAGGAAGAGGTCCAAGCTGCACCGAAGGCGTTGGCAAAAAACAAAGCTCCAGGAATTGACAGAATACCAACTGAGATGTTTCGACAAACGGATGCTCACTTGCCTATGCCTAGAAATTCGGAAGACAGCTACCTGGCCAACCGACTGGAAGAGATCCATCTTTATACCTACTCCCAAGAAAGGTGATCCAACCAAATGTGGAAATTATCAAACAACATCATTAACATCATAAGCAAGTAAAATTTTGCTGAAGATCATTCAAAAGTGGCTGCAGCATGAGTATATCCACAGGGAACTGCCAGAACTTCCAGCTGGTTTCAGAAGAGGATGTGGAATCAGGGATATCATTACTGATGTCAGATGGATCCTGGCTAAAAGCAGAGAATACCAGAAAGACGTTCACCTGTGTTTTATTGACTACGCAAAGTCATTCGTCTGTGTGGATCATAACACATTTGGATAATCTTTCGAAGAGTGAGAATTCCAGAACACTTAACTGTGCTCATGAGGAGCCTGTAAGTAGATCAAGTGGCAGTCATTCAAACAGAACAAGGGGATCCTGTGTGGTTTAAAGTCAGGAAAGGTGTGCATCGGTGTTGTATCCTTTCACCATACTTATTCAACCTGTATGCTGAGCAAATAATCCGAGAAGCTGGACTACATGAAGAGGAGTGTGGCATAAGGAAGACCCATTAACAACCTGTGTTATGCAGATGACACAACCTTGCTTGCTGAAAGTGAAGAGGGCTTGAAGCACTTACCAATGAAGATCAAAGACCACAGCTTTCAGTATGGATTGCATCTCAACATAAAGAAAACAAAAATCCTCACAACTGGGCCAATAAGCAACATCATGGTAAATGAAGAAAAGACTGAAGATGTCAGGGATTTCATTTTACTTGGATCCAAAATCAGCACCAGGGAAGCAGCAGTCAAGAAATCAAATGATGGATTCATTGCATTGGGCGGATCTGCTGTAAAACACCTCTTTAAAGTGTTGAAAAGCAAAGATGTCACCTTGAAGACTAAGGTGTGACTGACCCAAGCCCAAGGTGAGACTGACCCAAGCCATCATATGCATGAGAAAGCTGGACGTTGAATTAAGGAAGACCAAAGAATTGATGCCTTTGAACTGTGGTGCTGGCAAAGAATATTGAATATACCATGGACTGCCAAAAGAATGAACAAATCTGTCTTAAAAGAAGTACAACCAGAATGCTCCTTAGAAGCAAGGATGGCGAGAATTCATCTCACATACTTCAGACATGTTATCAGGAGAAATCAGTCAATGGAGAAGGACATCATACTTGGTAAAGTAGAGGGTCGGACAAAGAGGAAGATCCTCAAAGGGATGGATTGACACAGTGGCTGTAACAGTAGGCTCAAGCATAACAAGGATTGTGAGGATGGCGCAGTGCCAGGCAGAGTTTAGTTCTGTTGTACATACGGTCACTGTGATTCATAAAAGTCTCGATGGCACCTAACAACAAGAACATGAAGTATGGCAGCCTCACCTAGGTATTGAGGCCACAAAGCCATTTTTGGTAATAACTTTGATGCTTCAGGAAAAAGTGTTTTTTTTAACTAAAGCAGCTAATCTATTTTCTTCAGTTCCTCTGTCTTTTATTTTTACATACAGGGAAAATAAATTAAAAGGGAAACTGAGCAGGAGAATAAATTACAATTAAGTTTTTGAGTTTTTTTCTCCTCTAACTAGACTATTCAGATTTCACCAAGTTTCCTACTAATGTCCTTATTCTATTTCAGGATCCAATTTAGATTACTACATTGAATTTAGCCACCACAGCTCCATTTTCATTGTCTCCTCTAACCTGAAATAGTTTCTCTGCATTTTTCTTATTTTTCATGACCTTGACAGTTCTTAGGAGCACGGGTCAGGTGTGTTGTAGAATGTCTCTCAATTTGGGCTAATCTGGTGATTTCTCATGATGAGTCTGGCATGAGGAGATTTTTGGAAAGAATATCGCAGAAGTGAAGGGCTGTTATATAGCATGATATCAGTGAGTACAAGACATGATGACACATCCTGGTGATGTAAATCTTGATCGCTTGGCTAAGGTGGTGTCTGCTGAGTTAGTAATAGCAAATTACTATTTTACCCTTGTCATTCTTTGGTCACAAAGTTTAACCAACAGTGAAGAAGAGGGGAATTAAGTCCCACCTTCTGAATGGGAAAGTACATCCATGTCTCACTTATGGACGTGGTTAGATTCCAAAGACCAGACTATTTTGTGAAAATTGGGGTTATGCAAAAATGAGAACCCTGGTGAAGCCAGCCTGGGCATGCTCCTCTTCCAGTCACGTGGTGTCCAGCAGCCAGAGGACGCAGGCCCAGTGGGTGGCTCAGGCTGCAGCCCACCACCTGGTCGTACATCTGGATGCCAGTGTCAGCTAGGGTAGCACGGTGGTTATGAGCTGGGCCGCCAGCACTGAACCACTGCCCTTAGCAGCAGTGCCGACACCTTGGGCTACATGCATGGGTAGCAGCCCAGGCACATGCCTGGCTTGGCCAGATGTGAAGAACAGCACTTCGGTGCCCCCACCTCCAGGTAGGCAGAAGCCTTAACCCAGCTCAGCATGCCTACACCATGGAAAGCTGCTTTTTTACTGTTGTCCTAAATGCAAAGTGTAGGATAACTAGACAGTGAGGAATAGGTGTATGTGGATGCATTCTTTAGAAGTCTTCTGACTGGGAGATTTTTCTCTTCTCCCGCATTTATTTATTTATTCAATAATTTTTATATCAGTATGGACTGAGGCATACATATTTTACACTTTATGTTATAATCTCATTTGTTGTTGCTATTAGTTGCCAGTGAGTCCATTATATAATGTGCTATTTATTTTGTTCTTCATATTGTTCTAGCTTAGGCTCTTTGGAGCTCTTTCAAGTTGATTCTTGTGTGCCTTTGATCTCTCTTTCTCTCTCTTGCTCTCTCTTGCGCTTCCTTACTTTCTGGCCCTAGAAGATTCTCCCGGCTTATTTTGTGTTTTCCCTGCTCCAGTCCTACAATCAACCATTTTTCCAAGAAACCTTGGTTCCTTCTATTGGAAAATGGCATTTAGAAATGAAGGCCTGTCTGACCAGGGTCACAATATTTGGTCCCTGATAGAGTGGAAGAAAAATATGGAGCATAACTCAAATTCTTATTAAAAAAAAAAAAGTCACACAAACTGGAACAACAGAGAACAGAGGACACCCTGAGGCTATCACCCTGAGATACTCTTTAAGCCTAGAACTGAGACGACCCCTGGGGATCACATTGTAGCAAACTAGCAGAGTGGCACAAAAGATAAAGAATATTACCTGTAAAATCAGTGGCCTACTTAAAAACCGTCAGTCTGAGACCAAGGGGTCAACAATTACTACTAAGCAAAGATGAGAAGATAAGAGGGCAGGTAAATTAGAATTCTGGAAAGGGAACAAACAGAACACAATTAAAGAGAATGTTGACACATCGTGATAAACATTACAAATGTCACCAAAAACTCAATAAAATATTATTAAAAAAAAAAAAAGGAATAAAAGACGGAGTGCTAAATGTGCATAATTAGGTTTTAAAATATAACGCTACACTGGGTCATCACATAGTCGCAAAAATCTGTGTTTTTAAACATGTTTTTGGTAGAAAGTAATCTCAAAACTGTTCATTTTTCATCTGTTATATGAATACACATTTTGCATCCATTATATGACTACACATTTTGTATCCATTATATAACATTTATTTATTTACTTATCTATCTGTACATTTGTTTCAACCTTTCTTCAATGCCTTGTTTGTGCCAGGTGCTGTGCTAAGAGCTGGGTATAGAAAATATAATGGCTACCCTCAAATGGCCAGTGGGGGAAGATTATAAACATATTAATCATAGTATAATGGGGAAAGTACAAACTATGGGCTATGTGGTATGGGGAGCAAAGAGGCTGGCACAAAGAGCAAGATGCTGTTTTGAGTAATTACTTCACTGGATTGGCATTTAAATTTGTATCAGAGAAGACTAGTGGTTGAAGATCAGCGGTGTTGTTGGGAAAACAGGGTTAAAAATTCAACACATAGAGAATTTCCTTTTTTCTCTATGAAATCATGAATATAGTAATTTAAGGCACCTGTATATTCATAAAATGATGAGTAATTAGGGGTTGATAAAGCACTAGGTGCACGTAGGGATATGTTAGAAGAGATGGAGATATGGGTTAGTCAAGATTGTGAATTCTCTAAATTCTCCATTTGGATAAAAAAAATTGTAATTCCAGTGATCGCAAAAAAAGACTGAGATTAATTCATGATTATAAAGACTATTTTGTTGCAGGTTGGAAATACACCATATTAATTGTCTGTCTGGTCCAAAATACTAGTGTAGTTAATGGGTTTTCTATCTTCAAATTGGCCAGTGCTTGAGACGTAGTTTTCTGACCTGTGTGGCCATGAACGGATAGTTTTATCTCTCAGACGTTCAGTTATCTGATTTATAAAATGGGACAGAAAACAATATCCACATTTTAGGGTTATTACGAAAATTAATTGGAATAATACAGGGAAAACATAGACACAAATGTCAACACATTTTGCATCCATTATATGAATAACATTTATTTATTTACTTATCTATCTATACATTTAAACTATTAATACTAATTAATAAGGGGCAGTTCTACTCTGTCCTACAGGGTCGCTATGAGTTGGAATCGACTCGACGGTGCTGGTTTTTTTGGGTATACTAATTAAACTGGGCATGACATAAAGTTGAACTAGAGTGCACTAACTGGTCATGTCCTTAAGAAACTGTTTCTAAGGACCAAAAGACTTCAATTGACAGCCACTTCCACCAGTACTTGGGACACTAAGAATTACAAAGTCATACTTGGGTAGTGCAAATGGCCAATATGTTTAGTAACTATCTGGAAGAAGTTTGATTCCACCCAGAGGCACCTCAAAAGGAAGGTCTGGTGATCTACTTCTGAAAAATCAACCACTGAAAACCTTATGGAGCACAGTTCTACTCTGACATACATGGAGGCACCATGAGTCATAATCAACATGAAGGCAACTGGGTTTTTTTTTAAAAGTTACAGAGTTGAAAAATTTGACAAATCAGCTACTCTATCTTCTTTTTGCATTATTGAGGCAAGATGTTCAAAAGAGGTAACGTGGCTTTACTGAAGTCATTGAGTACACTGCTAGATAGGGTGTAGAGGCCAGGCCATCCTTTCTTGGGTATCTTCTTGCCAGACGCACAAGGTCAGAATGTAGATGCATAAACTCTTGAACAAATTCAATAAGAACAAAATATTAGTATTTGATCTCTTTCATTTTCTGCCTTCTGGTCCCTTTAAGAGCTTATCAATTTCATTCAACTGAATAGCAGGATGATCCTTGTGTTTTGGACATTCCCTCAACTCTTCCTAATACTGTGCATTAAAGTATACCAGTTCAGAAAATAGAGAAATGTGTTTGGACTTAATTTGGTAATTAAAAAAAAAAAGACTATCCAAGGGCTCTATTATACTCATCTTATTCAATATAGCAGTATTAAGGGCTAGTGAGTAAGCTAAGGTAGTTTATATGAATCAATATTTTCATTAGGTTGAGTAGAATCTAGCATGTATTAATTATACCATTTAATCCTGTGACATCTTAGCTCTCCTTTCACCAAACAGATTAAAGTTAATGTGGTTAAAATTATGAGAAAACATTAACACCAGTACTTCTTCCTTTAATTATTAACTTGGTTCAATCCGATCTTTGAAAAGGAGACAAAAGTTAAAGAAGCAGTTTGATGCTCTGGGTTTATGTAAGTTATAGGGTAATTTGTAGCCTTAATATAAATTTAAAAAATTACTAACGCTTCCTCTAGCAGTAATATGCAACAGTATATTGTTTCTCAAAACTGTGTTCTCAAGAAAAAAATCCAAAATGGTCTTTGACTATGGATAAAAATGCAAATTTGTAGACTCAATCGCATAGTACCTGAATTAGAATCTTCAGTGTTATATTTTTAACAAGTTACTGGGAGTGTTTAGTAAGCACATTTAAATTGAAGAATCTGTTATTTTTATCCTTTAAGAGCTTGCACCTTCAAAAAATAATGCTGTGCTCAGCAAAGTATGAATATAGGATGTAACTTCTTTACAATTATGATAATATATATTATTCTCATTTAATTTTCACAATAACCAGAAGCTGCATCCAGAAGCCGCATCCTCAAAAATTTTGGGTGACAAAATTAAAATAACTTTGTGAGACAATACGGAAATTATTGTTAAGTACACAATTTTCAAAATTATACATATTTAATCGGCAAATGTTTTATATATATGGAAACTCTGGTGGACTAGTGGTTAAAAGCTACACCTGCTAACCAACAGGTCAGCAGTTCGAATCCACCAGGCGCTCCTTGGAAACCCTGTGGGGCAGTTCTACTCTGTCCCATAGGGTCGCTATGAGTCAGAATTGACTTGGCGGCAATGGGTTCTTTTTTTTTTTTAATAAGAGTAAAGAAAACGTATGTTGTTATTAGTTGCCTTCAAGTCAATTCTGACTCATGACGACCCCTTGCACGCATAGTAGAACCGTTCTATAGGGTTTTCAAGGAGGTGACCTTTCCTAAGCACCTTGCCAGGCTTTTCTTTCAAGGCACACCTGGGAGGGTTTGAACTGTGGAACTTTCAGTTAGTATTCAGTGCATAACCATTTGTGACAACTAGGGACTCAAAAAAAAAAAAAAAAAAGGTATACATGTCTAAATTATCTTTGAGTCTATCTGAGAATAGCAGCTGTTTGAAAAATTTTGATTGAATGACTATCTTCTAATTTTGACTTACTTTTTACCACCAAAGACCATTAAATCATAAAACTTATTATATACTGACTTACATTTCTTTATGTTCTCTTTTTTTATTTTACAAACTGTATGTAGCATTTATTATATGTCATGCACTGTTTCATCAAGTATTCAAGTATTAGTTCATGTAATATTCATAATAGCCCTAAGATTTGGACACAGTTATTCCCTCCAGTTTAGAGGCGAGGAAATTGATGCACAGAGAGATTATTTAACTTACCTGAGACCTAAGAGCTAGCAGGTGAGGAAACCAGAATTCACACTTAGGCAGACTGGCCCTGGAGTCAGTTTGCTTAGCTCACACACTCTGTTACCACTGCTACTGACAGGAGATTGATAAAGCTCTTTGAGGTCAAAAGTTGGAAGCTTTGATTTTATTGGGCTTTTTACCTAATTCTTTGCATAGTAAATGAGAAATAGAGGTCAATTTAAAAAAAAAAAAATTTTTTTTTTTTTTTTTTGAACAAGGCTTAGTAGAAATAAATCCTTTTGGCAGGTTTCTCTAAAATAATGTCTTAGTTTCTTCTGCAGGGTTTACAATTAAAATTATTTCATCAAAAATTAATATGCCAACTTAATAAAAGCCTGACTCTTCTTTTCCTCTTGTAAAGTCAGTCACTAACCAAAAAGGAATTGAACAGGGTTTTGTTGTGCGTTTGACTTCACTATTTCTGTTACAGAGGCTGTTCGTCAATATGGGCTTGAATGTTTAAAAAAAAAAAAAAAATTAATATGGTTTATAGCAGTAATCCTCTTAAATGCTTGAGACTTTGCCAGCTTTCAACTAACAAGCCAGGTTATTAACGGCTGCGGTCCTACAACACTCAGGGATTATTGTCTAGGTCTGCTGACGAGGCATTGCTAGTGACCGGTTTGTAAAATGCAATCTGTTATTTTCTTTCACAGCCTGATCAATGATTAAAACTGCTTGAAGTACAAAATCCTACCTTTCCAACCAGCTGACGATTTTTGCGATACATAGAATAGAATGGCTCTTTTTTATGTGTGATTAAAGGTTCTGATTATTACCTGTGTAAGTTATCTGGCAGCTTTTTTTTTTAACTTTTGGTTTGATCAAGTAAACTTGAAAAGAACATCAAGATTAAAAAAAAAAAAATTAACATTACCTTTAACTAAAAAAAAAAAAAAAAAATGACAGCTCTGTCAGAAGACTGTCTTCTCTCACCTGATACTTGATATGGAGTTTCTGACAAGTATACAGATTTGCCTTAATTATTTATTCATTTCATTGAAACCATCTTCATCTGCTTTAAATTTCTAATAAGCCTATTTAAATAAAGAGAATCCAATTTGAATGTTGATTTTATACTTTAAAAATCATGAAGGTGTCTGCATTTCTACAGAAGTGGCATGAAGCCATGGTAATACTTACATCAATAAATGGCCGAAACAAAAATGCGAATTATATTAGGAAATGCCATGATAGCATTTTAAATCAAGTTAGTACAAAATAGCTGCAAATAGCAGTGGATGACAAAACAATAAGAAGGCATTATGGTTGGTTAAAAAAAAAAAAGGTAACTTTAATCTGAGAGAAGAAAAGGAAAAACAAATTCATATTTCCTCATCTTCATCAACTGAACATTTTGGGTCAAATAGAACACTTTCTTTTGATAGAGTGAAGAGGGATTCTGCCTTGTTCCTTATTTGACACAATCATTTTTTGTTTGGTTCAGTTTATTTTGCTTTGCTTGGTTAGGTTTGACTATCTTATTAAAAACGCAAAAACTAATCTGAAGAGCTTCTGAAGCTTGATTTTTTTCCTGTGACTCAATTTTTTTTTCCGCTTATGGGATTCTAGATCATATCTTTTGAAATTCGAAGACATGTATTTCTCATAAGTCAAAATTAGAAATGAGTTTTCTCTACTGCTTTCCTCCTCCCCCCCCATTACTAGTGCCATTGTGTTGATTCCAACTCATAGTGACCCCATGTGTGTCAGACTAGAACTGTGTTCCACAGAGTGTTCAATCTGATGTTTCAAAAGTAGATCACCCGTCCTTTCTTCTGAGGTACCATTGGGCAGACTTGAACTTCCAACTTTTCTATAACCAGCCAAGTGAGCTAATCATTTGCACCACCCAGGGGTTCCTATTAGCCCTCACCCCTGACAAAAGCCACTCCTTCCACCGACCTATGTATATTGATTGAAACCATAAAGTCTTTAGATTTAAACTCAATGACAATTCACCTGAATGGCAGATGAGGGAGACTCTGGGAATGGTGGACATTTTATCAGTTTAGTTCTGTGAACTTTTTTGTCTTTGAAATAACAGTAGGCTGGGGCAGGGAGGAAGCCCTCCTCTAACACTACAGAGACAGAGGCAAGTGTAAACACTATAAAAAAAAAAAAAACAAACAAACACTATAGAATGGGAAAACTAACTAACTGTTACTGTTGAGTGGATTCTAACTCATAATGACCCTATAGGACAGAGAGAACCACCCCATAGGATTTCCAAGGAGCTGCTGGAGAATTTAAACTACTGACCTTTTGGTTAGCAGCCAAACACTTACCACTGTGAAATCAAGGCTACAGGTGGAGGGGGGGAAGTCAGTACAAAAATGTTTACAGAAAGGGAAACTAGGATTTTTCACCCATAAATCTTGGTGGAACTACTATCTTCTGCAAGAAACTTTTGCGTGACATGTCTCAAAATTCTATTTTGTTGAGAACGGTTATAAATGAAATAATTATTTTTAACTATATGTTTAAAAACTCTTTACTTAATTGCTTAGATTTCTGGAAATGGAATTGGAAATAATTTTCCTTCAGAATTCTTAAAGTATCCTGTCTCTAAATTTCTTAGATGCTACTGAGCAGTCCAAAGCTATTTTATTGTTGCTGGTTACCTAGTGCTGCTATAACAAATACAACAAGTGGATGGTTGTAACAAACATATTTATTCTCTCACAGTCTAAAAAAAAAAAAAATTTTTTTTTTGGAGGCTATAAATTCAAATTCAGGATGCCAGCTCCAGGGGAAGGATTTCTCTCTCTGTTGGGCCTGGGGAAAGTCCTTCTCATCAATCTTCCCCTGATATAGGAGATTTTTCAGCCCAGGAAACCCAGTTCCAAATGACATACTTTACTCCTGGCTCTTCTTGCTTGATGATAATGAGGTCCTTCTCCTCTCTGCTCAATTTTCTCTTTTATATCTCAAAAGAGATTAACTTAAAACACAATCTAATACTGTAGATTGTGTCATACCTCTAATGCTGCCTCGTTAACATCATAGGAGGTTAGGATTTAAAACACATAGTATAATCACATCAGATCACTAAGTGGTGGATAACCACACAATACTGGGAATCATGGCCTAAACAAGTTGACACACATTTTGGGGAGACAAAAATCAATTTATTACAGTTGCCATCAAGTTGGCTCCAACTCATAGCAACAATAAAATGTTGCCCAGTCCTGTGCCATCATCACAATCATGGATATGTTTGAGACCATTGCCTCAGCCTCTGTGTCAATCCATCTTGCCAGAGGCCTCCCTCCCCTTTGCCTACCTTCCACTTTACCAAATATGATGTCATTTCTAGCGACGGCACTGGGTGGGCTTTCCTGATGATATATCCAAAGTAAGCCAGCTGAAGTACCTCCATTCTTACTTCTAAAGAGCATTCTTGTTCTATGTCTTCCAAGACTGATTTGTTAGTTCTTCCTACAGTCTATGGTATATTCAATTATCTTCACTAACACCACAATTCAAATGCATCAATTCTTCTTCTGTCTTCCATTTTCACTGCCCTGCTTTCACATGCATATGAGGTGATTGAAAAGAGCATGGCTTGAATCAGACAAGCCTTAGTCATCAAAGGACATCTTTGCTTTGTGATTTAAAAAAAAAAAAAAAAAATTTTGCCTCCCGTGGAAAGCTTTTATGGTGTTATCCTTATATGTGGTATTCTGGAATTTTAAGGGAGTGTGTCTTGCTGTGCTTCTTCCAATAATTTTGATGAGAATTAATTGAGCTCTTGAATTCTGAAAATCCATGCATTAATATTTTGTAAGTATTAAATTTCAAGTGCCTAGATAGTGATGATTCTAAATAAATGTTAATTTTTTCCCTACTAATTTATTTCACTCCATGTAGCGATTAAATTGTAACTATACTATTAGAAATTCTAAGCACTGATCTAATGCAACAAGTTTATGTTTTTGACATCTTTTAACATGCAAATCTCCCTAGGAGAGTTTTAATTAATAATTTGTATGTCAGTTTGGGAAAGTTTCATGTATGTCTCTTTAAGTAGCTTTGTGTTGGGAAGTGATGAGAATATGAACTAAATTTGAGTGAGAAGGTTCTGAAAAAGGAAGAAAATTTAAAAATAAATAAATAAAAACAGATATACTACAGACAGGAGACCAAGGCAGGTGTTTCCTCTTTTATCTGGGATAAGAATTTGGTTACATAAAGGTTTTATTATATTTTGAATTAATAAATATGTTATAATTTGCTATAGATAAAACCCCTGACCAAAACTGGTGTCTTATCAGATTATTTATGAATTCTGGAAACATTTCTTTTTATTTCTTTTATTGAAAAAAAGTCTAATACTTCATGTATAGTGTCAAGGGATTGGGCCAATAGTATATTGCTAAATTTATTCAAATCAGGACTTCAAACCATTTCATTCTGGTTTGAATCCCTGCTGAGAATTTGTATTTCTAACAAGTTCCCTGATGAGATTTGCATTTCCACGCCAAGTATACTGAATCAGAACTATATTTTAACAAGATCTCCAAGTGATTTTTATGTATAACTTCCCAGGAATTTCCTCGGAATGAACCCATCTGAAGCCCCAATTCAAATATTATGTATCAAATAAGAAAACATAGATCGTTGGAATATTGTGGTGATGGGTTGGGGGGGGGAGTTGAATCTGCACCTTCAGTTGTTATTTGACAAAGGCTCCAGTATTTTTCAGGTTTATGCATGGATAAGGATTCTATGGCGCAACAGTTAAATGCTTGGCTGCTAACTAAAAGTTTGGTGGTTTGAGCCCTCCAGCGGCTCCATTGGTGAAAGATCTGGTAATCTTCATCAGTAAAGATTACAGCCGAGAAAACTCTATGAGGCAGTTGTAATCTGTCGCGTGAGTTTGCTATGGGTCAAAATCTACTCCATGGCACCTAACAACATCAGCAACATGCAAATGTACATAAATTATTCCCCACCAGATTAAAAATATCTGTGAAAATAACATTCTCACAACAGGAATGTAGTTACGTATTGTTCATATAAAAATTTTGAGAAGTATAAGTGTAAGATGAATGTTTTAGAATGTAGAAAATGACTTGTCCTTCTTATCTTACAATTTAATCTATACATAATATACACACATTATATAGAGAGAGATATTTCATATGCATTTCCCAAATAACAATGCATAATAATACAATAATATATTGGGTTTTTTTTTTTTTTTTTTTTTTGCACCTTACTCCTGAAATGCTCAAGGACTTTTCTCAACGATTATCTCATTTGTTTATCCAACATTCCTGCGAGGTGGGAGCAGTTTTCACACTGTGACATCTTTTTTAGACGCAGTACTTTTTGAAGCTTCACTTTCAGCTACAGTATGGCTCAATCAATGACAGACGGCAATTTTAGGGGAAATTGTAGATATACCACTGTGGATACCATCTGCTTAAAAATATTCTCCATGACATATTCATCAGCATTGTCTAGTATATAACTCGATCATGGAAATTCTAATTTTAAAGTTTCTTACCTCCAATTATATAACAACGTCCCCCAAACCCCACAAATTCTGAACAAGTTAGATTAAGCCTGTGATAATCATGTAACAATAACAAGATTGGTAATGGGAGTGATGGAGTTGGGAAAAGGGGAACAACAAATTCCATACAGACCTGATATTCAGAAGGATTTCTACGAAATACTTGGATTTCAGTGTACCACACTGGGGAATGGAGCCTTTGTTCTTTGTTTTCCAGATGGTAAAGAGGAGAAAACTGAAGGCTTTGCAAGATATTTCAATGAGACACTTCTGACAAGTGATCAAATCATTGAACACTTCTTCCTGAAAAATAATGTTCAGATGTAGTCTAAGCATACGCCCTGTGACAGCATGAACATCCTTTTGTCTGTGTTGATGTTCATTCTAATAATAGCAAATGTAGACAGAATACCTGGCACCCCCACCCCCACCCCGCCAAAAAACACTGTGACTTCGTGTCTCTGATACAAAACTCTTCTTAATGGAAATGTCCTCATTGTTTAAAAATGGCTTTAAAACTGCCTTTTAACTTTGGATTACATTTTCCTGAAATCATAATAAATGTAGTAAACAGAAATTCCGTGTTACTTAAGAAATAATGGTATTGTTCTATAAATTGTAAATGTTGCCTAGCTTCTCTGTTATATCATGATATCCATGTTTTTAGAAATATATATATGTATATATAAAGCTTTTCAATGCTTCTGCAACTAAAGATAGTTTAAAAAATGATTAACTTTTTTATTATGGAAATTTTCAAACACTTACAAAACTACAAAGAATGGTATAAAGAATCTTCATGAACACATTACCTACTGCAGTTTTATTTCATCTAGATCCCACCCAATGAACTCTCTCCTCCCACACAGAGAAGCCCTGGTGGCACAGTGGTTAACAGCTTGGCTGTTAAATAAAATGTCAGCAATTCAAATCCAACAGCCACTCTTTGGAAACCCTACGGAGCAGTTCTCCTCTCTTCCTTAGGGTCCCTATGATTCAGAAATGACTCCAAGGCAAAGGGTTTTTTTTTTTTTCTCACCACACAGATTATTTTAAAAGAGATTTCAGACATCATAGCATTTCATCAGTAAATAATATGCATCTCTAAAAGTTATAGAATCTTTTCTTAGAACATCAACTCAATAATGTCAAACGTTTACATATTAATAATTCCTTAATATTATTGACTATCCATTTTGTTACCCAGGTTTCCCTAATTGCCTTTTTTTTTTTTTAATTATTTATTCCAAGGAAGTCCATACAATACAATCAGTTGATATGCCCATTAGGTCTCTTTTAATCTGCGAATTACCCCTCCATCCCGCTTTCTACTACTTACAACTTATTTTTAAAGTTAGTCATGTCATCCATCTTGCTGATTGTATAGCTGTAGAGTCGTTTTCCATGTTCCTCTGTCCCTTGTATTTCCTCTAAATTGATACTTAGATATATGACACCTGATCAAATTTAGATTCGATTTTTGGAAAAGAATAGCTCATAAGTGGAGTTAAGTGCTTTCCACAGAAGACATTTAATACCTGGGTATCTCTCTTTGTGATTTTAAAAGCCATTAATGATCACTGTCTGGATGATTAATCATTAGAGGCTGCAACATGGAGATATTAAGATTCTATGTTCCTTTCTCATTCATGAACTGGGGCATTCCTCCTTTCTCATTAACTTTTGTGTACCTTGAGGTATTGTTTGGAGACAGAAGGCAGAATCAGTTCTTAAGTATTTATTTCCATTTATTTTCTAGTTTAAAGAAAAAATTGATTAGCGTACTAATATACTTCAGAAGTGACAAGTTACATTTTTATTGTTATATTGAATTCGTAGATTCTTACATGTTGGTTGTGTTTCAGTACTCTGTACTTGTTATATTTATCAATGCTCAAATTTTGCCATCCAAGTCCACTGGAAGCCTCACAAGTTGGCTCCTATGTTCTTTTGTTAAGAGTTTTTGATAGTCTTGAGTTTTGGTGTTTTAAGATGTCCCAAGCATTAGAATGATACTCAGAGAACAAATTGGGGCACTGGGCATGCTCATCGCTCCTGGGTAAGTAAGAGACAGTAGCATAACTTCTTTGAGAAAAATATAATGTAAAATATGAGTTTCTAATGATATTTCAAGTCAAAATCAGAATTCTATGGTTTTCACTAAAACTTATATTTTATTTTTTCTACACCAAAACTCCTGTATTTCAAGAATACCAACATAATAACTCTTTTATTTTATCCTCTAATACATACACAACAGTCTAAGATCACAAACGCGAATATTGTCGATAATTTGATTCTTGAAGAGTTTATGATTACTCTGGCAGTTGTTTTGTCCCCAGAGTACAGTGCACTAAAATTATACCGTCAAATTACTATGTTTTAAAGTCATTTGCAGTAGTTCCTCTCTGTGTGGTTATTTTTCTAGTAAGATAAAGTTAGTTTAATTCTGCTTTCATTTTTTCAGTGTTTGCTCTTTGAAAAACTTGTTTTAAAATGGCGTAAAATACTTACATGCCGGTGGTGTAGTAATCTGTCAAAGCACCGCCTCTTTGTCAGTTTGTGGTACTGTGGTGGCTTGTGTTTTATTATGAGGCTGGAAGTTATGCCACAATGGCTGCAATGATGGACTTGAATGTGCCAGTGATTGTGAGAATAACGCAGGAACAGTAAACATTTCATTCCAACGTACCTGGGTCACCATGAGTTGGAGTTCAGTCAACTGCAGCTAACAACAATATAAATTTTACATATCAAGGTATATTTAAAAAAAAAAAAAATCACTTCTTTCCCTGTTCCTCTAGCTTATTCTTCTTTTCCCCTCTAACCATAGTCTTTTTTTTTTTTTTTTTGTCATGTTAAGGCTTACCTTTCCATACTATATATATAAGCATATATATTTGTGTTCCCTTCCTATTTCTCAAAAAGAAAAAAAAAAGTACCTGCCATATACTCTTCTAGAACTTTGCTTCCCTCCCCCCCCCATTAATATATCCTAGAAATCACAGCACAATTGCATGGAGAGATAGCTATCACTCCTTATAGCTTCTAGTACTTCATTGTGTGAATATACCACAGTTAGTTCAACTAGTCCCCAACTGATGGAGATCAGGTTGTATACAGATTTTGCTATCAGAGAGTGTTGCAATGTATGGTCTCATGCATACCTTATTATCATTATTATTCAATATTGATGAATATTATTATTAGCAAGTGTATCTTTCATATGGAAACCCTGGTGACATAATGGTTGTTTGGCTGCTAACCAAAAGGTCAGCAGTTCGAATCTACCAAGTGCTCCTTGGAAACCCTATGGGGCAGTTCTACTCTGTCCTGTAGAGTTGCTATAAGTTGGAATCGACTCAACAGCAACGGGTTGGGTTTTTGGGGTTTATCTTGCATATGGATTTCAAAAGTGAGGTTGCTGAATGAAATTGGGGTTCAATCATCTTAAAAAATGGAATTTAATTCCTCCCAGTTGTAAGCCTCCAAATCTTGATGATGAGGTACAATTGAAAGAATATGGGCCTTGGTACTAATTAAATATTGATTTTAATTCTACCACTTATTAGTATTAGTACCTGAACTTTGCCAAATTACATATCCTCTCTGAGACTCGGTTCCCTAAACTTACACTTTTATTTTGTTCTCTCGTTTCAATGCAGTGTAATCTCTAATGCATATTTTAAATTTTTCGGTATTATTGAAACACATACTTTCTCTTTTGCAATTTTTCTGAAAGAGCGGGTAGGTATATTCAGTTTTAAATATTTTGGAAGCTTTCACTAAAAGTTTTGTCATATGATCATTGATTTAGGTTATAGAGGTTGAGGATGTTGCCAAATACATGATTTTTTATTTTCTGAAGTAGCTAAAAGCACACTCATGGTTAAGGATTGCACAGTACAGTATTTGCTTTTCATTGATATTTTACAGAAAGGATGGATGTTAGAATAGACAAAGTGCAGCTGACAGAGAATATACCAAAGATTTGGTTGAGTCAAAAGACAATTATGAAAACATTGTTTGATAAAGCATGTGAGTTAATTAAGTGGAGATAACCTAGCAGCAGATGCAAAGCTGCGGGGACGGTGTTCGCCCAGAGCCTGGTGCCCCAAGATCCAGGTTTGGAGATCCAGCTCTTTGGGACAGAACAGGAAAAACTAAGATTAATCTATTTGGAATAAACAACAATTGATTTTGGAGAACGAACTGATTTTTTTTTCCTTTTAATTTTTGCACCTGCATGTTATTATTATACATTACTCACATCTGATGGAAACCCTGGTGGCATAGTGGTTAAGTGCTACCGCTGCTAACCAAAAGGTCGGCAGTTCGAATCCACCAGGTGCTCCTTGGAAACTCCATGGGACAGTTCTACTCTCTCCTACAGGGTCGCTGTGAGTCACAATCGACTCGATAGCAATGGGTGGGTTTTTATTCACATCTGATATAAAAAAAAAAAAAATGCCATCAAGCTGATCCTGATTCAGAACAACTCCACAGGACAGAGTAGAACTGCCCATAGGGTTTCCAAGAGGTGCCTGGTAGATTTGAACTGCTGACCCTTTGGTTAGTGGCTATAGCACGTAATGAAAAATTTGTTTTGTTAAGTGGTGTGTGTATCCTGGGCTCATAATATTTCAAACGTATCTAATGGTCTGACTGTGTGACCTATCTGGATTGATACAATAGCTATAATAATGAACTCAAACATACCAGGATCTTAAAGATAGTACAGGACCCAGCAACTTTTTGTTCTGTTTTACAAGAGGTCGCCATGATTCAGATCCAACTCAAAGGCAACTAACAACAAAGAATGTAAGTTATCGTACTTTGCTTCAGAGAGTGGTAAGTGATTTGTAAAACACTCCTCAAAGGGAAATCTGATTAGTCTTATTACAATGACTCAAATGTCACAAAACAAATATTCTCCAGGAATGAGGCTCTGTCATCATATGCTAAACATTTACTGAGTACAAAAGGGCCAAATAAAATAATAAGTCCTGAACATCATATAACTTCAAAACAATTGAAGGGAATTTTTTTTGCTGTTGTTAGGTGCCCTCAGGTTGGTTAGGACTCACAGCAATCCTATGTACAACAGAATAAAACACTGCCTGGTCCTGCTTCATCCTCGTAATCCTTGTTACGTCTGAGCCCATTGTTGCAGCCACTGTATCAGTCTATCTTGTTGAGGGTCTTCCTCTTTTCTGCTGACCCTCTACTTCACCAAGCATGATGTCCCTCTCCAGGAACAGGTCCCTCCTGATAATATGTCGAAAAGTACGTGAGACGAAGCTTCGCCATCCCCCCTTCTTAAGAGCATTCTGGCTATAATTCTTCCAAGACAGATGGCATTTTTCTGGTAGCCCATGATATATTCAATATTCTCCACCAGCACCATAATTTAAAGGCATCAATTCTTCTTCAGTCTTCCTTATTCATTGTCCAGCTTTTATGTGCATATGAGGCAATTGAAAATACCATGGTTTAGGTTGGTGCACCTTAGTTCTTAAAGTGAGATCTTTGCTTTTTAACATTTTGAAGAGGTCTTTTGCAGCAGATTTGCCAAATGCAATGTGCTATTTTGATTTTTTGACTGCTGCTTCTGTGGGTTTTGATTGTGGACTCAAGTTAAATAAAATTCTTGACAACTTTAATCTTTTCTCCATTTACCATAATGTTGCTTGTTGGTCCAGTTGTGAGGATTTTTGTTTTCCTTATGTTGAAGTGCAATCCGTACTGAAGGCTGTAGTCTTTGATCTTCATTAGAAAATTCTTCAAGTCCTCTGTGCTTTCAGCAAGCAAGGTTGTGTCATTTGCATATAGCAGTTGTTAATAATTCTTCCTTCAATCTTGATGCCATGTTCTTCATATTGTCTAGCTTTTCAGATTATTTTCTCAGTATACAGATTGAATAAGTATGGTGAAAGGATACAGCCCTGACGCACACCTTTCCTGACTCTAAACCACACAGTATCCCCTTGTTCTTTTCCAACAACTACGTCTTGATTTATAGGCTCCGCGTGAGCGCAATTAAGTGTTCTGGAATCTTAATTCCTTCCAATGTTATCCATAATTTGTTATGATCCACACAGTTGAATTCCCTTGCATAGTCAATAAAACACAGGTAAACATCTTTCTGGCATTCTTTGCTTTCAGCCAAGATCCATCTGGCATTAGCAATGATATCCCTTGTTCCACGTCCTCTTCTGAATCTGGCTTGAACTTCTGCAAGTTCCCTGTTGAAGAGAGTAGGTGTATTTAAACCAAAGACAAAGACTTGGTCTGGACCAAATTCTTGGTGCACAAATTAGCTATTTTCATAGATTTGAAGAGCTGGATTGTAGATGATGGGGGTGCAATTAGGAAGAATGTGAGTAAATAGAAACATGTAAAAACAAACTAGCTTTACTCAATATATGAAAAGATTTTATAATCATTTGAGTTGCCTCAAAACTAAATGGAGTATTTCCAGCTGTCATGTAACTAATTGTAGCTAATTTTCACACAGATGGTGGTATCACAGACCTAACTAGTGGATCAAATGATGAGGTTGTTGTTCTATCAATTTCTCCATAGCTCTGAGATCCTGTATACTCCTGAGTATCACTGATGATAGCATGATTGGAAAAGTATATTTATCCAAAAAAAAAAAAGTACATTTATATGGATAATTTAATTGAGGTGTGAAGTGAGACTGAAAAGGCAAGTGAAAAAAATTATATGTGTATATAAATTTATGTATATATATACACATACATAAGTGTGTATATATGTATACACATACATACACACACACATGCACAAACATAAGGGCGAAATTAGTCATTTTTACTTTCTATTTTGATTCATAAAGTTAAAACCAATACTCTTTGTCCCTGAGTTCTGTGTGGCAGTCTACCTGTAGGTTGTTAAAGGTGCCACAGAGACAAATTTTGGCAAACCATTCATTTGCATCTGTGTACAAGGGATCTGGCTCTGATCTTAAAAATAGACGTTATCAATTTAGCGAAATGTTTTTGTACACCGTTGGGTTAAGTCAGTTTACCTGTTCCTTTACGCTATGACTATAAGTCAAATGCTTAATTATTTTTTAAGACAAGTGAAATGAATTGTTCAATTTTTGAGAGTGTAGATTAGGATGGCCTAGAATTTTTGGTAATATATTTCTGAAAACTCAAAATGTAGGCACATAATCAAGTTACAGGCTTAAAAAGTAATTTAATAACTAACAAGGAAGTAGTGAAGAAGATGATGAAACAATCCCTTGTTTTATCTGTGTCCTTCCAGAGACTAAGCAAACACATTCTGTGAAAAGTTAGCAGAAGGCGGGACTCCTGCACTATCTGAGCCTTCCCCCAAATATCCAGGGCCCTAAATCTCGTTCACCAGCTCTCCTGGATCATATGCTACATGATGTCTCCTGGATTATATATTTAATCTGTTTTTTACTCTACATAATAAAAACCTGAATGCTTGTTTTCTTGGTCCCACTTTCTTTTAATTTGGAAATAATTAATCTTATGTCCTAATCCATGTAAATAAATGTTTAAAAATTATTCAATTCAGGAAAAGTTTGATCTTAAATCCTTATTTTGGAGATTTCATGCTCTTTGGTAATCAAATAGTTAAACCTTGGTGGGACAGGTAGAAACTAAGGGTTCAATTGCACAATTTCATAGGCTATGAATTTTTTTGGCATAATTATGAGTTATTGATTAATATTAATAGCCAACATTTATCAAGCCCACCCTTCTGTCAGTTTATCTTACTGTAGTGACTTACATGTTGCTATGATGCTGGAAGCTATGCCACCGGTATTACAAACACCTGCTGTTAAAAACCCTGGGTGTTACAATAAAATGTTGCCCAATAAAGTGCTGGAAGATGAGCTCCCTAGGTTGGAGGGCACTCAAAATACACAGTTGTTGCAACAATGGACTCCCACATACCAAGGAGTATGAAGATGGCACAGGACTAGAGAATGTTTCCTTCTCTTATACATGGAGTTGCCATGAGTCTGAGCTAACTCAAAGGCAGCTAACAACAACACAGGACATTTATAAAGTACTTATTCAAAACAGCTTAACAAACTTCATTTCATTTTGACAACCCAACAATCTTGTGGACTGAAGTTTATTTATAAAGGAACTTTGAGCCCTAGGTTTAACAATTTCTGCGATAGTATTTTTTCCATGATGTTCTATGTATATCTCCTTTATACATGAGAATAATTAATAATTGATAAAGTTTAGGTATGATTATTGACTTTCAACTGAAGATAGTGTTTGAGAAATAATTAACTTCAGAGTAGGAAATTAAACTGGAAAATACGAAAGGAAACATAAATTAGTATAAATTTTTAGAAGTTAACATTTAGCTAATGTTTAAAGGTTTGTCACGTGTTTTTGACACAGAAATTTTTCTCCCAATAATTTATCCCAGGGATAAAATCAGATATGTTTTGAATTATTATGTACAAGGTGGTTTATAATGTATAATAAGAAAACCTTGAAAACAACCAAAATGTACAATAAGAGATTGTTGAAGCATATAATGTCGCATTCGTGATAAAGTATCATAAGGCACTAAACAGCAGGCCGTGAGTCCATATTTGTGGCATGTGAAAATGAGCTGGGCATATTAAGTAAAAGAGAAGTTAGAAAATATATGCAGTAGGATTCAAAGTCGTATAGTCTCTGCATATTCGCATTTATTATTTTTATTACTTTTGTAATAAAAATATTGCAGTTTATATTAAATTACTCAAGCAATGAATATTTCCCATGACAAAGAGTAAAGGTCACCAGAAAGAGCATCATTACCAGTGAAATTCAGTATTATCATTTCCCAGATTTTTCCAAGGTCACCTTTCGTCCTTTATTTAAAGGATAGTTGGTATTGCTACATCAAGTAGGCAATTATTCTATACTATTTAGAATACAAAAGCTTAAATGATTTTAAACCACATTAACGATGTCAATACATTTCAAAAAAAACCCAAACCCGTTATTGCCAAGTCAACTCCAGATCACAGGGACTCTATAGGACAGAGTAGAAGGGCCCCATAGGGTTTCCGAGGCTGTAATCTTTATGGAAGCAGACTGTTACATCTTTCCGCATGGGAGTGGCTTGTGGATTTGAATTGTTGACCTTTCCATTAGCATCCAAGCATTTACCCATTGCAACAACGTGGCTCCATACCCTATATTAGGAGTCCCTGGTATAGCAATCTAACAAAAATTAAGTGGTTACTTTTCAAAACCCACAGTTATCCCTGAGTGATACAAATGGTTAAGTGCTTGAACCCACCACCCAGAGGCACCTTGAAAGAAAGGCCTGGCAATCTGGTTCCAAAGGGCAACAGTCATAAAAACCTTAGGGAGTGCAGTTCTATTCTGCAACACATGAGGTCACCATGAGCTGAAATTGACTTCGTAGCAACTGGTTAGGTTAGGTTAGGTATTGTACTGATATAAAGCTATGGCAGTCAGCAATGGAAACCACACTGTTTTGAATTTAAGATCTGCCCCTTAGTAGTCATTCAAATTTATCAAAATCACTTTAGATGATTTCCTTTTTATAACAGAAAACTCACATTTTGTCATTTGTAAAATCTTTTTTTGTCCTAAAATACTATGTTTATTCTGTGGACAAAGATTTTCTCTAGGCGTCAGCACACAGAACCCAGTCATAGCTCAGAGTCACAGCTCACAGGCATAGATCAGAAAAGACCAAGCAGTAGAAAAATTATATGCTGTGAATGTAAAAATGTGGAAATAGCTGGATATAGATTCATGAAAAGAACAGGGAGCTTCAAAGTTATAAATTAAATATTTTCAAGATTAAACACACTCACACATACACACACATTACAGTTTAATACTAGATAATAGGAAATGGAAGAGAGAAGGGACTAATATTACTTGAAATGCTGACCTCATACCAAACACACCATCTAACTCATTTACTCTTCACAACATTGTAACAACATGCACGATTATCCCATACCACCAAGATAATATAGAGGGCAAATACAGTAGCTAGATTTTGAAAACATGACTATATAAATCCAGAGTGCATGTTTCTTTCACTACATTCTAACATACCACATGCTACCGTTCCTCCTGGATTTGAGGAAAGAAGTTCAGGGAAGAAAGAGTGTGCATTTCTGTTGTGTTCGTCTACACTAAGAAGATCTAACCAAAGTTAGACATTTGTGAAAACCAATCCTGGCAAAAGCAAACCATGTATAAATAATATTAATTATAATAACCCTTAAACCTCTATCAGAGTGAGAAATACATTGAATACAAATTTTATCTACATGTGCAGTATGCTAATAACAAGAAAAATGCCTTTGAAGACATTGAAAGCTGGTTGGCTTTTAGGAAAAAAAAAAAAAAACTTTAACCTTAGTTTAAGCCTTAGCTTACTTAGTCCAGCATAGAAATGACCTGTGCTTTTAAATGGCCGGTTAAATACTTACGATTACCAAGCAAGAGAAAAACATTCCTTAGTGCAGATCCTTATGCAATAAAAAAAAAAAAAAAAGCCTACCATATAAACTAACAAACATATTTTAAAATGAGAAAACGAGAAGACATATGTAATAAGCCAACTCAAATATCATGAAAGCAATTAAAAATATTTATAGACCGTGTCTCATGAAACCAAAATACTACTCATTTTTTTTCTGGGAGATGACTCTATTGTAAATAATATAGTTAATGCCATACATTCATCATAGTCTGTACTAATTGGCTTTTTCCCTTTTCTAGAACCTATGAAATAGTCTTAAGTAGTAATGTCAAAAACAGTTAATGTGATTAAAACTGCATTCTTAATAAGAATTTCATTCCAACATGTATTAATATTTATTTTAAAATCTTCCTGTATTGTGGAGCCATCTGTTTCTTGCCTGTTATGTTACCCAAGTTCTATAACCATAGGACTCAAGGGAGAATTTCAAATAATTTTTCTTCATGCTACAGAAGGCATTCTATGGTTCATTCAAAAGATTGCTTTGATTTGAACTCCAAGTAACTGGGAAGAAGCTGTTTATAACATTAAAACTGAGACCTCTTCATAAGGCTTTTTTTTTTTTTCCTATTACCTACATAGTTCAAAATGAGTGACTAGGTTATAAATTTCCTTGGCTTGACAGGAAAAAAAGATCTCAAGCCATTCAATGAGTCATATGTTTGAACTTCTAAAATTCTCACTAAAACAGCTGCAATAGTCTTTGGAATATATGACTTTCAAATCACCTTTTGAGCATATCGAAATCAATTAAACAATAAGTATATTCTCATTTACAAAAGAAATCAATCAGCTGTCATTTTTGATTGATTATTCTTAGTTAGAGTGGTATTTAATCTACGAATTTATTACACATTTTTCAACTACTATAAAATGGCATATGAATTAGAAATGATGTCTCCTAGTAAATGGACAGAAAAATCCAGTCCTTTCCAAACACCTTTTGTGAAGTCTTCATTGAACCATATAGTGAGCTGTTATTGAGGAGGTAGATTATTTTTGTTACACATAAAACAGCATTACTTGCTCTGCTGTCAAGGACAGAAGCACTAGCAAAAACTGAGCCTAAAATATGTGCCCAGGGCAAATTATGATATTGTAATCATATTATCCATTTATAAAGAATAAATCATATTCTTTAATGAGACCTTATGGGATACTTTTCACTAAAATATGCTGTTAACCTAAGTAATCTTTATGGATGGAGTCACCTAACTTACAGCCCAGGAACATTTTATAGATCAGGGACCACTCTCATTTTTCTGAATATAGACCAGAAGAATGACTTCCATTTCCAAAATTTGAAATTAGAGAACTGGTACCATTCTAATATCAGTGGTATGGTGGGGGTGGGGGGGGTAGGGGGGTGGGGAGGAGTGCAGCAGGTGGAAATGGTCCCTAGGGAAGAATTTTATCACTGGCACTGTTGAGAATTGCTGAAGTATGGTGCTGATAAAAAGTATATAACATTTTGTCAGTGTTATTATTGCTTTAAAATTTTCCACTGACAAGCTTTCTCTTATTACCTACACCAGAGTAGGCTATGTCCTTCCATCCCCCACCCTTGGTAACCATGGGTATTTTGAGCAGCTTCAAAAAATAAACTCACGGCTAATGAAAACCCTGTAGTTCACAATGGTCTAATCTGCAACCAATCGTGGCGATGGTGCAGGATCTGGCAAGACTAATTCCACTGTGCATGGGGTCACCATGACTTGGGGACAAATTGAAGGCAGATAACAACAAAAACTATTTAAAACAAGATGGTAACACCTTTCCTTTAAAAATGCAGCTAAGCTGGGAATTTATTTTTTTCCATCGGCAACCTTCTTCACTGCCACTTTTTCCCCTCTTGTGTAGAATGCATTTTTTTCAAAGACAATACTTTTCCATTGTACATTTCACATTGCAGCCTTATCTCTGGGAAGAGTACAGAAATCAGAAGCAAGAACTGGATGCCAGCTGCCATTTGAAATTGAAAAAGGAACTTTGAGTAGGAGGGTGTTCTTTTCATAACCAGAATTTTTTTTTTTTCTAAGAATTGTGCTTTAAGTGAAAGTTTACAGTTCAAGTTAGTTTCTCTTACAAAAATTCATACACACATTGTTATGTGACCTTAGTTGCTTTTCTTATAATGTGAGGGTGCTCTCCTCCTTTCCACCCTGGATTTCCAGTGTCCCTTCAACCGGCTCCTGTCCCTTAGAAAGTAAAATTTCACTAAATACATTTTATTCAGTTTACAGACAGCATGAGTATTGAAATGATATGAAAGTGGCCCATGGTCACGGTATGCATTTCTGTGTTCTTTGGAAGAGCAAGATGTTATTTGAGTTGCATTAGCCCACAACAAGATTTGTGACTAAATATAGAAAAAAAAAAATCTAAAATGAGAAAGGAGGCAGTATTTACTTTGAGTTGTCTATGTGCCAAGTTTGTGGTAGGCATGTCACATATTTCACATAATATTTACAGCAGTCATACAAAATGGTTATCAGTATCTCCATTTATAAGTAGGTGAACTGAAGATCATAAAATTTGAACAACTTGCCAAAATTTTTGCAGCTAGTAAGTGGCATACAAGGATTTCTATCAAAATCAGTATGACTAAAAGTTTGTTCTCATTCTTGGCACCAAGAATGCAAGAAAAAGATGAGAAGAAATATGAGTAGAAGAGTTGAGACTGAACACTTAAAAATGTCCTCATGGGATAGGCTAAAAATGTTAATTATTGTTATATATTTTTATCTTTAGTTTGTAGTGGCAGAATTACTGTCTCAGATTAACTAAGGCTGGAAAAATGATTAGCCCAGGAATGCTTTCACAGATTCACTTCAATTAACTTATCACTGAAGAACCAAATGCCGTTTTCAACAGAAGTGTGCTCATCATGGGTGTGTGTATGTGTATGTGTGATTTACATTGAATATTTGGATGGAAAATCCTTCAAAAATTCATGTTCCAAAATATATTTTGGGGAATGTTTTTCAAGTTGTTTTTTTTTTTTTTGTAATCTAAAGTCAGAATTATGAGCATTTATAATTTGTAATAAAACAATGATACCATAGCAATCTTCATATTATTACAATTTTCACAGTTTTGTGATTACTGTTTCCACGTCTGTTTTTTACTACACTGTATGCTTTTTGAAGGAGCCCTGGTAGCGCAATGGATAACAGCTGGGCTGTTAACCAAAAGGTTAGTGGCTCAACCCTACCAGCCAATCAACCTGAGAAAAAACCTGGTGATCTGCTCCCATAAAGATTACAGCCTTGGAAACCCATTAGGCAGTTCTGTTTTGCTCTATAGAGTTGATATGAGTCAGAATTGGCTCGAAGGCACAACAACAACGACAAGCTTTTTGAGAAGAACAGTGTTAAACATTAAGAAAAAGGTTTGCAGAGTAAACAAAACAGAATCAACAGATAGCACAAAACAGAGTTTTGAGCATTGATCTGACGATCTCAGTCCTTAGGAATATTTTCACCGGAAATTTCAATATTAAAAATACAGTTGACAATAGAAATTCATAGAAATCTGATCATTCAACTTAATTTTTCTTTGTTGTCTCTTACAATAATATATATGTCAAAAAAGGAAAGCTGTTGCTATCAAGTTGATTTTGACTCATAGTGAACATATATACACTTATATATATGTTTTTATATATATAAAACTGAGATACTGTATTTTAACAGGATGAAGGGAACCATCAGATAATGTTATATCAAAATACTCCAAACTATATTAATAAAATCATATGCTCATCTGAACTGTGTACTAATTATCTGGATAATAGTCGTTATGATTGAATTGTGTCTTCCAAAAATATCTGTTGTAAATCCTAAACCCTGTATCATGGTTGTAATCAATTTGGAAATGGGCTGTCTTTGTTATGTTAACGAAGCAGAATTAGTGTAGGGTGTGTCTTAAGTCAATCTCTTTTCAGATATAAAAGAGACGAAACAAGCAAGTAAAAGAATCAGAGATGGAGGAAGAGAGATGCCAATACACATGAAGATTGCCCAGGAGCAGAAGCTCAAAAGAGACAAGGACTTTCCTTGAGAGCAGAGAGAGAGAGAAAGCCTTCCCCTAGAGCTGGCGCCCTGAATTCAGACTTCTAGCCTCCTAAGCTGTGAGAAAATAAATTTCTCTTTGCTAAAGCCACCTGATTGTGGCATTTCTGTTGCAGCAGCACCAGACAACGAAAACAATAGTCTCATAAAATCAACTAAGGTGAGCACACTATGTTTACCTTCTCTCCTGTGGTTAAAGTTGTTTTACAAGTTCTCCCAGGAATTGCTTTCCCCAAGCAAGATACATATTTTGGGGCAGATAGAAAACAAATGATATTAATGGGACACATGATAAATTTAACAACATGTTACCCCCTTAAAGTTTTGTCTGACTTTTATTATTTAATGCAAATTTAGTTGTGTTTTTTTGTTTGTTTTAACAGGGCCTCAAATCTTCAAATGATCATTGGAAAATTACTGACCACTTATAATCTTCAAGGTATTCTATAAACTCTACCCCATTTATAATATGAAAAAAGCATTCACCTAATGTTAAAAAGTACAAAGTGGGATAAATATCTGATTAAATGATTTTTTTCATAATATAAGCTTAGAAAAATAGACCAGAAATAGTTAAATACATTTTGATCCAATTGTATCTGTTTGCCTGGGAGAACATCTGATAACAATGAACTAGACAACCTAGTTCTTTATAAAGTTTTCAAACTGTAATAAAATGCTCTACTGTAAATCCAAAATGACCGGCAAAACTCAGGGGGAAAGTGAATATGATCTCTCTCCAGTTATTCTAGCAGAGACAATATAATTTTTTTAACTTCCTGACAGCTCTATTGCTTTCTCTACCACGAGCTGGCAATGTGTTACCAGTACCTTCATCAGGAACTGTTCTTTCTCCAAACACTGCAAAGTCAAGATTTCACCTCTCATATGTTTATGACACTGTAGCTTGAAAAAGACACAGGACAACAACAGAGAGTGAATTCAGCTGAAAATGCACTCAAATTAAAGGTTAATAAAAGCAAATTAACTTTCTCTCCATGTTATTTTTTATGGCTAAAACTATGATGCTAAAATATATCCTCTTCAATAAAACATTTCATTTTTAAATTGCAAACATACTTGCACTGCGTATGTAGAGGCCCATAGAAACTCTGAATCTAGGCTTGGCAGAAGTAGACTGAGTCAATCATATTGAATACTTTTAATATTAACAAATAATGATGGCCTGAATAAGAGGCAGTCAATGGGCAGAGCACTACTACTTATTCATTTTTTGTCTTTCGACAATTTAAAACATATGGTTTACTATAGCACAAAATTAATTTCTTCCCTTCACAAATTAAGGAAAAATAATGGCATTTCTATAGTTTTAAAAGGACACTGGCAAGACTTTAACAACCTAGTTTTATTATAAATGCAAATATTATGCTACAGGTCTTCACAAGCTTGCATGCAATATTGTGCTTCAGGACATTGTACATAAAAATAAATGGAAAAAAGTTTGATTCACATTTATGTCAAGTGTTTTGTTTGGAAAGTGTACTATACAGAACAATTAACTTAAAAGGATCAAGTCCATGTGGAAAGGAAGACTATCAGAGGAGAATGCAACTAAGGAAATGTTTTGCAGATGTACTGCATTTAAATTAATAAAATCTCATTAGGTTTTATGTTTGCCAATAAAGGCTGGAAAAGTTACCATACATTGTAGGAACAATTACCCAAATCTTCACTGTCTCATTAGGTTTGTCATACTGTTTTCATTATAATACATTAGAACTTGCAAGTGAGCCTTCAGTAATGACATATTGTTCCAATTCTCCTTTCAGCAGGCTCTAAGATATTTTAGTATTTGTGCTATAAGCCAGCAGGTGTCTTCACTTTGCTTTTTCTGAATCAGTTTTATACATAGTCCTCCAGACACAGAATGGAATGTAAAAGGGCTTTCAACAACCACATAAAACTGAGTCTGATTAAAGCAATACACACTATTTTTATGATTTTATGGTAATTCAAGACACTAAAACTGTGCACCTTTAGAGTATATGTCTGCTCTGGTAAGACCTGTTAGTGAAAGCTGTATTAATGTAGATAAACCTTGCAGTATATAAAGTTTAAAGATTTGCATAACAAATGGAAGACATAGAGCTTATTTGAATATCTAAAGCATTATAAACTTCAATAAGAACAACCAACACTGAGCTTTCAAGGCACTTGCATTCAAATGAGAAAGATTTAAAAAGGATACAATTTTTAAAATGCTTTGAAGCTTCCTATTAAAGGTCTTAGACAGCTCAAGGTTAAAATAAATATTGGATTTAAGTTGGGTGAGAAAAGATTTAGAAGCAATTTAAAGTAGAAATCATTTAGCAGTGGAATAGAGTGAATGTTTATAGTTAGTGTAATTGTCACCTGACCTTCAAAAAACAAAGAGCACTCTATACCAGTTGTAAGAAAGGAAAAAAAAAAAAAAAAACTCTAGCAAAGAAAGACATCTCAGTTCCTACTCTATTCATTCTTTAGGGTTAATGTAAATTATGACTCAGAGAATATTTTTCCCTAAAAAAATAAATGGGCTCTTCCCTAAAAAGTGTAGCTGAATTAAAAAAAAAAAAAAAAGAAACAATAAGGATAAAAGTACCTGCTGGTGCATTAAGGGAGACCTGGTGGGACAGTGGTAAGCATTTGGCTGCTTACCAAAAGGTAGGCAGTTTCAATCCACCAGCTGCTCCTTGGAAACCCTATGGGGCAGTTCTACCCTGTCCTATAGGGTCGCTATGAGTCAGAATCCACTCAATGGCGACGAGTTTTTTGTTTTGTTGTATTAAGCTCTTTTTTTTTTTTAAATTATTAAGCTCTGATTACAGAGAATTAACTGTGTATGATAGTGTCCTTTTTTAAAGTGATAGCTTAGATACCTTGTCTAGTTTGTGTGCCAAATCAGGGAGCAAAAGCCATTACTAAACACGTCACAATAGTCTCAATAGTTCTGCTGTACTAATTGGTGGGTGTTTGTCAATTTTTCCATCTTGTGGGGGAAGAAAAAAATGAAAGTAAAGACCAGAAAAACAACCACTTGTCTAACGAGTACTTTTAAAATTACATAAAACTCTGAGATTAAAAAAAAAAAAAACATTAGAGTTTTATATAATACTAATTTGCAAGATATGCATGCATACATTAATTTACAAGCACTTATATGTTGCTCCGTATATAGTATACAGTGCTGCTACCTTAAAAATAGATAAATAAAAGGATATATTTTGCAGAAGGAAACAAAGTACAGGCCTTATATCTTAAGCAAAAGAGCCTGAGAGGCTAAAGAACATCTGATAATAGTTTAAATAAAACTCTCCTGATTACAAATTACTTTACTCACAGTTCTCTAGAAAGGAGGGAGTTAGTCATTAACCCACACATGCATCACCCACAGAAGTCACTGGTAACATTTTCCAGATGCCATATGCAGACTGTTGTGAAGAGATGAGTGGATAGAGCCAGAGGAAAGTAAGTCAATTGACTTTATTTAGAAATGAATTGTGCCAGAGTGTCATTTTACAAGTAGTCATCTAGCAATTTAAATTCTACAGAAAAGTGTCTGCAACAAATGTTGTCATTGATCCAATGGATATATTAGGGAAACACTTTTATTAAAAAAAAAAAAAAAAAAACTGTTGCCAATGAGTCAATTCTGACTCATGGAAACCACATTTATTACAGAATAGAACTCTCTCCACTGATTTTCCTTGTCTGTAATCTTTACGGAGCCCTGGTTGCACAGTGGTTAAGAGTTTGATTGCTAACCAAAGGGTCAGCAGTTCAAATCCACCAGCTACTCTTTGGAAACCCTATGGGGCAGTTCTGCTCTGTCCTACAGGGTCGCTCTTGACTTGATGGCAATGGGTTTGATTGCTTGATTGTAATCTTTATGGGAGCAGATCGCCAGGCCTTTCTTCCAGGGTGCCTCTGGGTGGTTAGAACCACCAACCTTTCCGATAGCAGTCAAGTGAAAATCATTTGTGCCACTCAGAGACCTACACTCTAATTACTACTATTTAATAGATAATTTTTCTCACAAGCATTTTAAAAGACCAGTAAGTACCTCCATGTACACATTGATTATTATGCATTATATTTGGAAGCGAATTTATTTTCAGTTAAGCTTGCCTATTTTCTATAGGGTCACTATGAGTCGGAATTGACTCGATGGCACTGGGTTTGGTTTTTTTTTTGGTTTTTATTTTCTAAAGGACCTATTAGCCCTATCCAAAGGATGAGAAATCCCAGGTTAATTCAAAATTAAATAAGATGGCATGAAACTTGGAGTAAGTCAAACAAAGAGGGCTGAAAATAACAGAACTGAGTAGAAAATATTTATGAATTGCTTTGACTTAAAGTTGCCATTAAGTTGACTTTTCGGAAAGTATCTCCAGGTCTTTCTTCGGAGGTACCTCTGAGTGGGTTCAAACCTCCAGTCTTTCAGTTAGCAGTAAAGCACTTAAACATTCGTATCACCTAAGGAGCCTCGATCAAGGATTTTAATTTTAAAAACGTATAAGGAATTAGAAAATTTAGACATTGAATAGCGGTTTGTTTGCTTTTTATCCTATTAAGTCTCATACATATTTCATACATTACACACACATATCTTGACGGAACTGAATACCCCAGTTTTGATCACTAAATCTGTAAGCATGGGTCCTAAAATGGGTGATTAAAATGTGAGCAACTAACTATGGAGGACAGCTTTTACAGAGCACTAGCCATGTGTCACATGTTCTCTTAAACCCTTCACCTATATTAACCCATTTATCACTTGGAAACTCTTTGGGGCAGTTCTACTCTGTCCTATAAGGAATCGACTCGACAGCACTGGGTACTGGGTTTATCATTTGCAATAAACTATCATCATCATTGTTCCTATTTTGTGGGTGAGGAAAACAAGATACATAGAGGCCAAAGAACATGGCCCAGGTGAGATAGTGAGTGGCTGAAAAAAGATTTAAAACCAGCCAGTTTGGCTTTGTAGACTACACTCTTAACCATCGTATACAGTCTTCTCAAGAAGACATGGTCTATTATGGGTTATTTCCTAAGGAGGTGTTTTGAACACTATTTACAAACACACACACACATAACTCTCTCTCCCTCTCACTGTACAGGTAGATAGATTAGAAAGATAGAGAGATAGATAGATGATAGACAGAGAAAGAGAGATTAGCTAGTTAGATAGATGATAGATAGAGAGAGATAGATAGATAGATGATAGAGAGAGAGAGAGAGAGATTAGATAGAGAGAGATGATAGATAGATGATAGAGAGATAGAGAAATGACAGATAGATAGATAGATGATAGACGATAGATAGATAGATGATGATAGATAGATGATAGATAGATAGATAGATAGATAGATAGATAGATAGATAGATAGATAGATAGATAGATAGATAGATAGATGATAGATAGATAGATAGATGGATGATTGTTTTTCATGTGTGTGGCTTTCACATGCTATTGTAATACATTTGCAAAATGACACAAAGGGGCTAATGTCTTTGAGTATTCCCTGCTTTAAAAAAAAAAAACCTATCTATCTACTCTGTTCTATAGGGTCGCTATGAGTCGGAATTGACTCGATGGCAATGGGTTTGGTTTGGTTTTTTTATCTATACAGAAACTCTGGTGGCATAGTGGTTAGGTGCTACGGCTGCTCACCAAAAGGTCGGTAGTTTGAATCCACCAGGCAATTCGAATCTGCATGCATACTTGTGTATATGTATGTCTATACATACAAACGTATTCATAAAAGTATATATTTATGCACGTGTGTGTATGTGTGTACACACACCTACACAAGATGAAGAGGCCACAAAGACTTATTTATTGTGCTTTAAGTGAAAGTTTACAAATCAAGTCACTCTCTCATACAAAAACTCACACACACCTTGCTGTGCATTCCTAGCTAATCTCCCCCTGATGAGACAGCACACTCCTCCGCTCCACCCTGTATTCCCCATGTCCATTCAACCAGCTCCTGTCCCCCTCTGCCTTCTCATCTTGCCTCCAGACAGGAGTTGCCCACATAGTCTCCTGTGTCTCCTTGAGCCGAGAAGCTCACTCCTCATCAGTACCATTTTCTGTTTTATAGTCCAGTCCAATCCGTGTCTGAAGAGTTGGCTTCAGGAATGGTTCCAGCCTTGGGCTAACAAAGGGTGAACTCTGGGGTTCCTCAAAGAGATTATTTTTTGGAAGATCTTCATTTTTGCCTGTGACAGTAATATCATTAAAGTCCCAGCATTCTCAGTACTCTCTATTCAATTATTCTTTCTGTAAATCTAGGATATTTGAAACAGCTGGGGAAGCTCCTTGGGGAACTCAGCCAGCCCAGGGAAGACACTACTCTTTAGTTCAGTTGTGGAGACATGGAAACAATGATTTGTATATAGGAATAGATTTTAACCAAGGGCACTTATTTTATTCTATTAAGGGTATCAAAGGTTCTAAATAAGAGTAACATAGAAAGAAAATATGGAAATATAAGATAAAAAAAAGGACTGTCATGATATGTTCACCAAGAAAAAAGTAGTTAGGCTGCTGGTCCAACCCTACAGCAGCTTTAAAATATTCTCCCAGGAAGAAGCTTTGGTACGCACAAAAATAGTGATACATAATTATGATTGCCCGGATATAATAATCAGCCTTACTTCAAGACTGGGAAAAAGAGACAAAGAAATGATATTTTATTAATACAGTCAAGGAGCCCTGATAGCACAATGGTTAAGCTCTCAGTTGCTAATCCAAAGGTCAGAGATTCAAACCGTCCCCCTCCTTCTCCAGAAGCTCCATGGTAGAAATATCTAACATGAAGATTACAGCCTAGGAAACCCTATGGGGCAGCTCTACTCTGTCCTATAGGGTCACTATGAGTCGGAATTGACTTGTACAGAACAACCATGTTCAATACATTCCTTGATGCCTTGGCTTTGATATTAAATTTTCAATAAATGACTTGTAAGTTAAAAATATAAAATGTAAAATATTTTGGTTGAACAGAGTTAAAGAAATTAGTCCTCTTTTTGTAGTATGTTATGACAAAAAATCATAGGACTGAAATGCAGGTGTAACCTTATTGCTGCTGTTAACAGTATCTAGAACCCTGATTGGTGCAAAGAGTGAACATGCTCCATGGGTCACAATCAACTTGATGACAACTTTTTTTTAATAATCTTGACCAAGTTACTTTTTGCGGCCTCATTCCCAATTTTAATATTATAGTTCTAATCATTTTCAATTCTTAAAATTGTAACTTTTTTCTTTTTCATCTCTTTTTAAAATATTTTTTATAAATTTTTCCCATTTATTGGTTGTTCTATGCTCTTATAATTTCTATAAGCAAATATTTCAGATTAGAGCAAAATACCCTTTCAAAACAAGTGTTAATTGTCAACGTAATCCAAAGACTGGATGTTACTTTAGAACTGATATTGTTCTTAATACTTATCTTTTTTTTTTGCTCCTGAGATATTAAATATGCCAACTCCTCCTAGTTTATCTGGGTATAACTTTCTCCATCTCCATGCAAAACTTGCATTGACTTTGAATATGACCAAGTAACTGAGCTTTCATGCAGAGATCCTGCCAGGTGAAGACACCCTCTGCTTTATAATAATTTCATTTCTTAATAAAAATAAATCCTTGTCTTGATTGCACTTTTAAGATCAAGAAACAAAACAAAACGTTGATCCAAGCCAGTAGACAACAGGCTTCTAAGGGTTTTGTTTGTTTGTTTTGTGAGGTGATAAGAGGACAATGGAGGTAAGAAAATAGATTAAAGCAACTTTCTACTTCACTGAGAAAATACCTCATTTCCCGTGTACTTCCCTTCTCCTGTATCATTTACTGGAGATGGTCCTTGTTAATTTGCCTTATAACATTTTTCTATATTTTCCTTTTGACTTTGTCAGTATCTTATTAAATTATTTAGCTTTATATTGTATTCATAATATAATGAATTACTCGTTAATGCAAAAGGCCAAAATTTAGAAATAAACAGAAAATTCAAATCAACAAAACTGATGAGAAGAAAGGCACCTATAAGAGGAAAAATAGTATATTAAGTTGTTTCCAGCTTATTTACAAATGTACTACCCATTATGAAAATTGTTTAACTTTTATGGAAACTCAATTTTATGTCTGACAAGTCCTATGACATGGATGTGTTTATTTGTTTTTCTTGATTGCATCTGAGCTCTTAGGGGAAAAAAAACTACTTTTCTCCAGGGATTTCAACTATTTTATTTTAATTAGGTCTTTTTTTTTTTTTTTTTTTTTAATGGACTTGGCTTTTAAAATTACCAAATGTAAGTGCTTTAAAAATGTAAGATACAAATTCAATCGCTTCTCAATTACTCACAGGAATAGAAGACAGAAGTAGAAGAGATATTCCAGTAAAGAAGAGGATCCAAAAACAATTATTTTTGACTTTGGAGTAAACTATTTTATATTGTTCCCAGGCAGAAGGTCCTTCTTAGTTATGCTCTTTTCTGTTTCATGTAAAATTGGCTTGCATTTATTGAACAGGCACTGAGGGAAGCAGAGGCTCGTTCCATGTGCGGTGAAATGTGTAAGTAGAGTATATTATAGCTGGAATCTGCACTTACAGACACCTCTAGACAGGTAGCCATTAAGGATAGGAATAAAAAACAATAGCCATATTTAATCAAGGCATTGTTTTTAGGTCTTAAAATGTGATTTCCATTATAGGCTGTAAGTAATAAAGTGTTAAATTCTTAAAAGAACTTTTTATTCATTGGGAACCCTGGTGGCACAGTGGTGAAGAGCCATGGCTGCTAACCATAAGGTTGGCAGTTCAAATCTACCAGGTGCTCCTTGCAAACCATATGGGGCAGTTCTACTCTGTTCTATAAGGTAACTATGAGTGAAAATTAACTTGACGGCAGCGGGTTTATTCATTAGGCTAAATAATTTCAGTTTCTCATTAAAGAATTCTAAACTGCCATTACAAGCGAGATTCGTTTGAACACTTAATGAAGTTCTCTGTTATTTTTTTGTCTGTTGCAATCTAAGGCAAAGTTTACTAAAGGCCATGATACACAAAGAAGCAAATCCAGCCAAAATCAATCTTGTTTTATTATGTTCAAAAGAACACTTTTAATAAAACTTTGCTTTTGGAATCAGTGAGAACAAATGCAATTTTCTTCAGGGCTATTGTTTGGAATGATGAACCACATATATATACACGTCTGGCCACCTGAAAAGAGAATCCAGGAAAATTTGAAGATACTCCCACAGAAACCACATTTGATGAATAGAGCCTTTTATTATCTTCTCTATACTCCTACCAAAATGAAAGGGCAAAACAGCTCTGAAAATTTGTAGAGCAGTCACATATTCATTGCAAACCACCACCAGAGATGCTTAACAGCACACTCTATCCTACCAACTTGTGATTGCAAACAAGTCAAAGGCTTATATTATGAACAATATCACCAGAAAACAGTAAACTTCGTGATATAAATGTCAGCATGACATGATGGATTAGTGTGCCACCCCCAAATATTATTCTTTAGATGTCATGGCAGAGAATGTACACTTCAGCAAAATATATAGGGACTTATGACCTTTTGAATTTTACATACCACAGGGGGCACTACCCAGCAACTAGGAAAAAAAAAAAATTAACAAAATCTGGATTAGACGCTCCAGTACTAAGAAGGCATTAAATAAATAAAATTGCCCAAGGTTTTGGTGACTTACAAGTTCTGAAGGCTCTGTATGAGAACTGTAACATAACTCATTATAGCTTCAGGCACTAGTAAGTTATGAGGCACTCACACGTATGAGATAAACCCCATAACTTACTGAAGTCTATATCATCCCTTCATTATATCTAGAGACGTGTGAAATAGCTGAAATTCAGCTCAAAACCCAGAAGTTCAGTAATAAAAGTGAGTAGATCAGCACATCTATTGATTTTTCTGTCTTTTTTGTGCTTTTTGTTATCCTACTCCCCTTTAACATCTGAAAGATTCCAGCATTTTTCTTCTGAGCTCCTTCCATGTTGGCATTTTAGGTATGCTGGCAAACATCAAAATAAACTAGATTTCTGGTTAGCCTTCCTCTCAAGAGTAATTATATTAGTCAGTCAAAAAACTTAGGCACGTTTCTTCTTCTAACAAATAAAATGTATTACTTTATTCCCAAGGCAGAACGGCAGAAACAAATTCAAAAATCCATACTCATATCATAATGTACAGTGGCAAATAAAGAGAAGTATGAGAAAATACTGCCCTGTATTTTAATAAAGGTATAAAAGGACGGGTTTCTTTGATTAATGAAGAACCTAAGAAATGGAATAATAGAAATCAATCATTTAAGAAAGCATCCTATATTGCTTATGTCTAAAGGATGTACATCATCATGAAGCCAGGCTTTAAAAAAAAGATCGGAGGGACCATAGAATTACTTTAAGATAGTGGTGTTGCAGTGGTTAAAGCACTCAGCTGCTAACCGAAATTTTGGCAGTTCAAACTCATCAGTCCCTCTGTGGGAGAGAGATGTGGCAGTCTTTCTGTAAAGATTTACAACCTTAAAAACCCTATAGGGCAGTTCTGCTCTGTCCTATAGGGCTGCCGTGAGTTGGAATTGACTCAGTGGCAGTGGGTTTGTTTTTTTTGTTTTGTTTTCTGTATTTGTAGAGTAATATGACTGTGCATAAATTGGAGGAAAAGCAACATAGGAGGTACTTCGGATCTATTAATCTAACAAAGGACGTTGTAGTGTGAGAATCAAAAAGGGACTAGGCGAGGATCAAAGTTTTAAAATAAGGATCATATTGAGTTTGTGAGTCAAAAAGAGACAATGCAAATTATTCAAGCTTATATCATTCATTATTAAATTTTGCCCCTAAAGGAAAGTTGAACAAAGATATTTGCCTTTCGCGACAAAGCTTTGGCCATAGTCAACAATGCCAAGGCAGAGGCAGTGAGGATGTAGATTTAGTGAAGAACCAAGAACAAGAGAAGTCTGGGCATAGGTGTTCTCATGGGCCAACTGAAGTGGGGCAGGAATTTAATCAGTGGCTGCCAGAGTCAGAGGGTTACAGGGCTTACAGGTTGTGAACCTGAGTCATTAACCAAAGAGTGAATAAACCCCTTAGATGATGATGATTATTTTTGGTAAGCTGATAAAAGCCCATGTAACTCACTCTCTAGTAGTTGACTATACTATTGAAGAAACTATGGAATCTAACTTATTGTGTTATGGCTCTTTGTTCTAACAGGGGATGATAGGAAAACAGAAGCTCAGTTGCTTCAGCTATCACCAAAGGAAATAAAAGCATATATTTGCATAAGACACTCCCTTTCTGCAGGAAAACAAAACTAAGCTATATTAAACACACTTCATGACATTCTGCCCATAGTGTAAATAGCATGAGGTGCAAGAAAGAGGGTTTCTGAATTAGAAAAAGAGATAGGGCCTAAGGATGGCTGTCGATTATGGAAGCTCTCGGGAATCGAGTTGCTCTGTTTGGCTTTGCTTCTAAATTGTGCTGACTGGTAGTTAAACAAAGACTGTGATAGAACCAGGATGGGCATGTGACTTGTGTTAAAAAAATGGGGGGTTCCAAGTGGAGAAGGATGTCCACAATTGCTCCTAATAGACTTATTATAACAAGAGGTGCAAAACCAAGAGTTTCAACTAGTAGACCACAATGGCTGGGAAACTTTTCAAAGACTACCAGCTTTGATATTTAACCAAAAAACCTCAACCTGTTACAGTGAAGTCTATTCCAATGCCTAGCACCTTCATGTGTGTCAGAGTAGAACTGTGCTCCATAGAGTTTTCAAGGGTTGTGATCTTTTGGAAGTAAATCACCAGGCCTTATTCTGGGGTGCATCTGGATGGACTTGACCCTCCAACCTTTCAATTGGCATTTGAGTACATTCACATTTACAACATTCAGGGGATCCTTGATATATGACAGAGACCTGATGGAAAAATCATTTCTAAGGTATGTACCACCAGGAGATGTCGACTTCTATCCTTTAGATGAACAGAACTGCATAGAAGGGAGTTTGTTAAACATTAAGTGTCTGTAATTGTTTATCTGTGGTGATGCTTATATAGTCTTATTATGTCTCAGTGCTGGCTTACCATCCCACAGACTTATATCTCCTTTTCTCCAGAGTCTTTCTTATTAATATCAATCTTTAGATACTTGAAGGATGATGATAATTTAGAAACACATGCTACCATGTTATTAGATGCTGAATTTAATGAAAGGATAGATTTAAGAAAAGTAGCTTCTGAGTGGTAATAGCCAAGCCATCAGGACTTAAGAAAGTCCAATGATTGGCTAAATTGAATCTATCCAGAAAACAACAAAGCTTTAAAAACTTACTGGCTGTTTTCCCCAGTTGTTGATCAATACAGCGACCATACACACCAGTTTGCCTGAGGCCCTCTCAGTTTAAACTTATTGCCTTGACATAATTATTAGTGGCACCCCTTGTAATTTCAGAAGTGTTTTGATTTGGATAATTATCCTACTGATTGGTGGATGCAGAAAGACATTAAGCTGATAGTCTCTGAAGATCGTCAGCCACCCTTAACTCGCTTCTTTTAGCCTAAGTATGTATTTTGGTTACCAATTAATACTTCATCACTCTCAGTCAAATAACCCAGCACATGGCATTGTTTCTACCATGTTTCATTAATTTTACTGAGATCAAGATAGTGTCACAAGCATTTAGAAAGGGAAGGGCAAAAGTAAGAGAGGTCATTACAACTCTTAATCAAATAGCAAAACTCTGCATTGCAGTTCTCAGGATGTAACACAGCCTAATCTTATCATTTGCACTCATCCAGCCACTGTTCTTAGAAATGTTTATGTGCTGCTACAGGTAATGAAGAAGCTGACCTAATTGAAATGCTGGTATTTAATAAAAACAGCAGCTATATAAAGTAAGATCTCATAACAACATCGATGCCGTCTCTTTGGAAGTTATGGAACTCATTCTTTTGTGATTTTCTTCTCTGCGATGAAACATAATTTACTATAGTAATATAAGATACTGACACACAATAAATCATATATAAAAAGGACAATTTTGATTACTCAGAACATAATAAAACAATCTTCATGTAGCCCAACATATTTGAAATAGTGTCTCTGTTTTTTTATTGGCTGTTTTATTTTGATAACAGACCACTGGGAGGAAAAACGGAGGTTAAGGGACTCTCTTTATTATTATAATAATAGAGGGAAGAATGCCATGTCCAGTTACTTACTTTGTGTTATGTATTTTCTTCACTGATTAATTTATAAGGCTTTCATTATTACTAGTATGAGTACTCATTAATATTTTCTGTGTGCATGATCCAGTTATTGGCAATACACACAACTATCACTCCCCTATTTAAAACCTTCCTCTAGCTCCTCAGTCACTTCAATTACGAAGTCAAACTGTGGCTATGACAGGGCATACAAAGCCAAACTCATTGCCATTCAGTTGATTCTGATTCACAGTGACTGTGTACGACAGAGTAGAACTGCCCCATAGGGTCTCCAAGGAGTGCCTGGTGGATTCAAATCATCAAACTTTTGGTTATTAGATGTAGCTCTTAACGATTATGCCATCAGGATTCCATATGGCATACAAGGCCCTTTATTTTGTGGACATCACCACATTTTCATCCCCAGGATTGTATCACTACACTACTAACAGGCTAGCAGTACTGAACGATTTTCAAGTTTCCTCACTTGGTCATGCTCTCTCAAATACCAAAGTCGCTGAACATGCTACACCCTGTCCTTAGGTGTCTCCCCTCTCCTCTCCTCTCTGCACTTCTTCTTTATCAAGATAACTACTTTTTTTTTTCAATATCAAAACAAATGACACTTCCTCAGAATAGTTGCCACAACTTACCTCCCGCCCCACCCCCACTGAGAAACTCCTAAACATCCCAGAGCACCTCTGTTACACATCTTGCAATTTTATGGAGGCTTTGTTTGTTCTTGTTTTTTTTTTTTTCTGGTTTATCTAGCTGTCTCATCATGAGGGAGTTTCTTCAGGAAAAGTACTAAGCCATCTATCTCTGTATCTCCATCTTCTAACATAAAGCACATAGTAGATGCTCAATTAATACCTATTCAATATGCCTAAATAAAAACAAATAAATTATAATTGTAGCTATTAATAACATAGAATTAAAAAAATACATTTATTCAATTTTGAATCACAGTTGGTATCTACCACGCTCAAAACAGTATTGCAGCTAGTTCCTAATTAAATTGGAACAAGACTGAGTTTCTGCCAGCAAGTTTACCAGCTGGTGCATTAACTCAAAGTCTAGTTTTGCTATTTGCACTTTACAATCTAAGCAGAAAATGCAGAAGTTGGAAAATGCTGATTAAAAAAAGAGAAAGAAATGCAACTTGAAAAAAAAAAAAGTCTTAGATCTTTTCTCAAAGCTGGAGAAATTTAAATTCTGTTATTACCTTTGTTATTACCTTTTGACGGATGTATTGAAGAGGTATTGTATGTTCTAAGTGTTTTATAAATGTTTCTGTATTTGATGATCACAAAAACCCTGTGGAGTGTCACATCACTGACATGACCTCACGCCTGTCTAAACTCATGCTTTTAATCACTGCATGGTACTAATTCCAAAGCTTTAGGAAACAACTGGGCTGTGTCTTGTTCTGTTGTACATAGGGTCGCTATGAGTCAGAATCAAAGCAACAACATATATGTATCTATGTATATGTATTTTATATGTGTGTGTGTGTTTGCGTGTGTGTATGTATATGGAGCCATAGTGTCACAGCGGTTAAGAGCTCAGGCTGCTAACCAAAAGGTTGGCAGTTCAAATCCACCTGCCACTCCTTGGAAACCCTATGGGGCAGTTCTACTCTGTCCTATAGGGTCGCTATGAGTCGGAATTGACTCGACAGCAACTTTTTTTTTTTTTTTTTAATGTATATATTTAGAGAGAGAGAGAAGAAGAAAGAGAATCCTGGTGATGCAATGGTAAAGCACTCCACTGCCAAATGAAAGGTCGGTGGTTCAAACCCACCAGCAGCTTAGCTGGAGAAGAGACCTGGCAATCTGTTCCTGTAAAGATTTCAACCTAGGAACCCTATGGGTCAATTCTACTTCATCTTATAGGGTCTCTATGAGTCACAATCAACTCAGCAGCACACAACAACAACATAGAAGTGCACACACGTAATCTTGTTTATGCCTCACAATAATGTCCTGAAGTATAATATTACCACCATTTTACATATAAAAATGCTTGCCAGAAGGCATACATTTCAAATGGCACAGGGATTGAATGGGTTTATTTTGTTTTTATTTACAGCAGTTTTTATTTTGTTTTATTTTATTTATAGCAATCCGTGTATTTATAGCACATCTCTGTAATTTAGCAACTGCCCAAATTCTCTATTTCTCAATAAATGAATCACTCTTTCAGTGAATAATTTGAAAAAAAAAAACATAGTAATTTATTGACTAGCAATAAAAAAGGAAATTAAGAGAGAAATTGGCATTTTGTTACTTTGTTTTTTGTTGTATTCTTCATAGAACTTTGGGGGAAAATAAAGGGATTGCCAATATCAAACCTGAATTTTAGAATAAACAATAGATCAGAAAATGCTAGTGAGATGAGATAAAAAAGGAAAACTCATACATAGGCATTTACTCATTTGTTCTGCAATATTAAAAACCAAACCAAACAAACAAACAACTACTACTAGTAATGGTCCCTCTTTGTACTTTCCAAATAATGGGTATATCATTCCAGTATTCTTCAACGATGCCAAAACAAAACAAAAAAAATCACCTGAAAAATGTAATTTAGGGAGACATGCATTATGTCAGTTACACAGTGTAGTTCTGGAATTATTTAACATTTGATGTCCTCAGCAAATAAATTACACTTAGTCTTAGCTTTCTCTGTTGTTTTAAGTCTGATTTTGTAGCCACCCAGTTATTTCCTGTTTACTTAAATTAGGGGTGTAGATGCAAGGGCTTCCATGACAGTTAAATGGATGAGTTATAATATGTGTAAGAAAAATATCTGGACATTATGATAAATGCTTTTATAATTTAGCAGTTAAAGGAAATAATCTACCCTCGGAACAATATCCTTATTACCCTGGTGTTGCTTTAATTTAGCTGAGAACTATGGTCAATTACCTTACTTTCCATGGATCTCCAGCCTACTGAGTGACAGATGGAAATTTCTTTATAAATGTAAAACAATGAGAAACTGCTAAGTGGCTAGCAATTGTTGGAACTTCATCTATAATGCAATGAATAGAGCAGGTGAAAAGAAAATGTATATCCATAGGAAAATATGTTTTATCCTTCTTTTTAACTATATAAAATATAGATTGAGAATAATTTGAAAATATTTTCATTTTGGCATATTTTCACTCTATTTTTTGTAAAGAAAGATATACAGAATATTATATACTATTGACTCAAGAGTGGACTAAAGTATGTAAATATATTAAAGCAGTGCTTTTACAGAAATGTTATCCATTGTTCCATATAAAATCTAAAGTGTAAATATAAAGAAAATATTCTTTATCTAGCCACCTTACTTTTTTCTCTCTGTAACCTACTTTTGGAAGAAAGACCTGGCAATCTACTTATGAAAACCCTGTGTATCACAACTGAACCATTCAAAAGCAATCACAGGGTTGATGCAGGCCCAGCCAGTATTTTGTTCTAGTGTGTATGAGATCACCATGAATTCGTGGGTGACAAAAAGCTACCTTTATGCATTAGAAGAGCCATGCAGTATTTTTTGCTAAATTTTTGACAGCTCATCATCTTTAGAATGGCGATGACCCCCACATCCTTAGTCACACTGAGGTTCACAAAATGTCTTGGGAAGTAGGCTTGTAGAGAGCCGAACGAATCTAAAAGTGTTCTATCTGAGGAGAACTTCCCTCTGATCATAGCTGGGAGTAGAATTATTTTTTAAAACTCCTCAATCCTTTAACTTCCTCATGTGTCATTTGAAACATACCAAATTTAAAATCAGTAGTGTTATGCACTACTAATATAGCAGAATGGATAAAATTTCTGATACCTAAAAGAAAAATACCTTTTTTCAACAACGTAGTCATAAATGGTGGCTATACATGTGGACCTCACCAGATGGAATACACAGGAATCAAATCGACTACATCTGTGGAAAGAGAGGATGTGGAAGCTCAATGCCATCAGGCAGAACAAGGCCAGGGCCAATCGCGGAACAGACCATCAATTGCTCATTTGCAAGTCCAAGTTGAAGCTGAAGAAAATTAAAACAAGTCCACGTGAGCCGAAGTACAACCTTGAGTATATTCCACCTGAATTTAGAGACCAACTCAAGAAGCGATTTGACACACTGAAAACTAATGACCAAAGGCCAGATGAATTGTGGAATGACAGTAAGGAAATCATACATGAAGAAAGCAAAAAGTCAATAAAAAGACATGAAAGAAAGAAAAGACCGAAAAAATTTCAGAATAAACTCTCTAACTTGCTCTTGAAGGTAGAGTAGCTAAAGAGAATGGAAGAAATGAAGTGAAAGCACTGTCAAAGGGCAGCTTGAGAAGACAAAGTAAGTAAATCAAAAACAGTAGCAGTAGTACATCCATAGGGAACTGCCAGAAATTTAAGCCAGATTTAGAAGAGGACGTGAAATGGGGGATGTAATTGCTGATGTCACATGGATCTTGGCTGAAAACAGAGAATACCAGAAAGACGTTTACCTGTGTTTTATTGTCTATCCAAAGACATTCAACTGTGTGGGTCATAACAAGTCATCAATAACATTGTGATGAATAGTAATTCCAGAAGACTTAATTGTGCTCATGAAGAAACTATGCATATATGAAAAGGTAGTCCTTGGAACAGAACGAGGGAATACTGAATGGGTTAAACTCAGAAAATGTGTGTGTTATGGTTGTATCCTTTCACCATATGTATTCAATCTGTATGCTGAGAAAATAACCTAAAAAGCCAGGCTATATGACGAAGAATTTGGAATCGGATTTGGAGGAAGACTCATTAACAACCTGTGATATGTAGATGATTCAACTTTGTCTGCTGAAAGCAAAGAGGACTTGAAGCACTTGCTGAAGAAAATCAAGGACTACAATCTTATTACAGATTACACATCAACAAAAAGAAAACAAAAAATCCTCACAAATGGACCAATAAGCAACATCTTGGTCAACTGAGAAAATATTGAAGTTGTCAAGAATTTCATTTTACTTGGATACACAATCAGTGCCCATGGAAGAAGCAGTCAAGAAATCAAAGAACGGATTGCATTGGGCAAATCTGCTGCAAAAGACTTCTTTAAAGTGTTGAAAAGCAAAGATGTTGCTTTGAGGACTAAAGTATGCCTGACCCAAGCCAAGGTATTTTCAATCGTCTCATATACGTGGGAAAACTGGACAATGAAAAAGGAACACTAAGAAGAAGATGATGCCTTTGAATTACAGTGTTGGCAAAGAATATCACATATGCCACAGACTGCCAGAAAAAGGAGCAAGTCTGTCTTGGAAGAAATATAGCCAGGGTGTTCCTTGGAAATGAGGATGGTGAGACTTTGTCTCAAGTACTGTGGACACGTTATAAGCAGGGGCCAGTCCCTGGAAAAGGACATCATGGTTGGTGTAGCAGAGGGTCATTTAAAACGAGAATGACCCTCAATGGGATGGACTGACACAGTGGCTGCAGCAATGGGTTCAAGCATAACAATGTTTGTGAGGATGTTGCAAGACCACCAGGTAATGTTTCGTTCTGTTGTACATAGGGTCACTGCCAGTCAAAACAGACTCAATGGCACCTAACAACAACATAAAAGAAAGGCTCATACTGGTAATTCATCAAAAAAAAAAAAAAAAAATGCTAATAAGAGTCTTGTTTCCAATTTTTTAATAATCTCTGTATAAATACATTGTTTTTCTATGCTAGACATTAACAATAAAATAAAACAAAAGCTGGCTAATAGAACTGTGTTTTCAAAGAGTTGTATAGAAATAGTGGAGGGAAGTGGTGATGATATCATCTATATTAGACATAATTAGTAAATATTAATAATTCCTTCTGATTAACTCCAGGGCTTCCTGATCCAGGGCATGTATTAAAAAAAAAAAAAAGCAAACAAACAAAAACCTGTTCCTGCCAAGTTGATTCTGACTCATGGAGACCCATGTGTTACAGAGTAGAACGGCTCCATAGGGTTTTCTGGACAGTAAATTTTATGGCCGCAGATCACTAGACCTCTCTTCCCCAGTGCCACTGGGTGGTTTTGAACTGCCAACCTTTAAATCAAAAATCAAACCCGTTGCTGTCAAGCTGATTTTGACTCACTAAAAAAAAAAAAATTGCTGCCATCAAGTCCATTCCAGTTCGTAGCAACCCTATAAGACAAACTAGAACTGCCTCATAGGGTTTCCAAGGAGCAACTGGTGGATTCAGACTGCTGACCTTTTGGTTAACAGCTGAGCTCTTAGTCACTGCACCAGGTTAGCAGTGGGATGCAAAGCATTCGCCCTGCATAGAGACCTAGGACACCTATTGTGCTTTCAATGTGTAACAGCAGTGCCAAGATAATGAAACCTTTCTGATCATGGAGTGGCCACTTCCTCAGAATCCTTCTCCGATTAGCCACATAGCTCCATGTTCTGTGAAAAATGTTATAATCTCCCACATGAGCCGTGGTGTTGAAAAGTTTGGGAAATACTGAAAACCACCACAATAACTGCACCATATAAAAAGCCTAAGAGGAATGAAATCTAAAGTAAAAAATGGGCACATTTTCTTTTTGCCGCTTTGCAATGATTCTAATGACATTAATTTTTGTTAGTAATATATTCAGTTTTTCCGTATACATGAAATGTTTGCTGTTTCCCAAATGCATTTCGTAGAAATTTTTTTTTAATTCCATTTTCTCTTTGTTTCTATGATAGAGAATTTAGGGTAATAATCATCGTTTTGTAAAACTATCCATTGATAAGCAGTTGAACTGAATTCCTGATTAATTTCCAGAGTACATGAACTAAAATATAACCTCTTGATAAATGTGTTAAAAAAGAAGTTGTCTTCAACTTTTACTTATTTCTCTAAAAGTTTTCTAGAAAATATGAATTTATATTCGCATTATTTGCCTTATTCAACATGAAGGAAACGTTACGTACTTGTTACAAACGCTGTTCTGATCTTGTTATTGCAATTCTTGTATAGCTTTTGGAAAAATTTTTATTATGCATCGTTTAACTTGGATAAACTTGATTATTCCATAGCAACTGGTATATTTATTATATAGCTATTTTTGTAGAGATATGCCTGAGAATTAAGAATTTATGCCTACCTGTCTTTTATTTAGACAGGTTTTTTTTTTTTTTTTAGCAAATCTCTTTATCTTTACCAAGTTTTAATTTCCTCAACTCTATCAGATCCACCGTTTGATAGAACCTGTAAATTTAAATTCTCAAAACCATATGATGTAGGCTAAACATTGCCTGGGAGTCAGGCAATCTAGCCTCAGTTTCCTCACATGTAAAATGACCTGTGATTGGAGTAGATTCCCTTTGGTTTTCAAGAATTAAAAATCTATTTTAATATAAAAAAGATGACCTTAGATGTACTCTTTTTTTTTTTTTGATTTATCTTCGTTATATCTGCATCATTCATTATCCATCCAACTGGCCATTCCATGGAAGAAGGTTTTGGTAATCTGCTTCTGAAAAATCAGCCATTGAAAACCCTGTGGGGCACAGTTCTAATCTGACACCCATGGTGTCACCGTAAGTTGGAGCTAACTGGATGGCAACTAGCATAGAGTCAGAATAGGAGATCGACTAACTCTTTATTCAACAAATGTTATTGAGCACCTACTGTATGCCAGATACTTCACAATACACTAGAAAGATAAACTATACAGTAAAACCTGCAAAAGCCAGAACCAGTATAAGGCAGAAACCTGTCAGAGAAAGAAAACTCAAATATTTTTCACTAAAATAAGCAATAGAAAAGTGGTAAGACTGCACCTTGCCAAAGGTGGAAAACCTGCAAGTCTCGGAAAAACAAGGCTCCCACAGGTTTCACTGTAATAGCCAATTACTTCCCTCAGAGGATTCAATTCAATGAACATTTATTAAATCACTATTACTTGCCAGGTACCAGGTAGACGTTAAAAGTTCAAAAATGAGTAAAACAAAGTTCTTGATCTCTAAAAGACAGCTAAATAATAACAATATTATAAGAAGATAAGGACTATGTCTTTACAAAGCACTATGGAGGCAGCCCTGGTGGTGTAGTGGTTAAAGTGCTCCACTGCCAACCAAAAGGCCAGCAACGTGAAGCCACCAGGGGCTCCGCAGGAGAAAGAGGTGGCAGTCTGCCTCTGTAAAGATTTATAACCTTGGAAATTCTGTGGGGTCGCTATGAGTTGGAATCAACTAGATAGCAGTGGGCTTTGGTTTTTATGGAGGCAGAGAGCCCTGGTAGTGTAGTAAAGAGCTGAGCTGCTAACAAAAAGGTCGGCAGTTCAAATCCACCAGCCATTCCTTGGAAACCCAATGGGGCAGTTCTACTCTGTCCTATAGGATTGCTGTGAGTTGCAATCGACTCTATGGAAGCGAGTTTATGGAGGAAAAGGAGCCCCTGCATGGTGAAAAAGGGTTAAAACACTTGGCTACTAACTGAGAGGTCGAAGGTTTGAATCTCCCCAGAACGGTTTGGGAGGAAAGGTCTCATGATTTACTTCTGAAAAATCAGCCACTGAAAACCGTACGGAGCATCGTTTTACTCTGACACACATGGGGTCGCCATGAGTCATAACCTACTGGACGGCAACTAACACAGATTCAGAAAAGGAGATTAACACCTTCTGAAAAGCTCCATGTACCTTTTGAAGAAGTTGACAGTTGAGGTGAAAAATACCCTAATTGTCTCTTTTAAATGGTAGCGTCATGATTAGAACAAAGCTGCTAACCGAAAGGTCAGTGGTTTGAACCCATCAGTCACTCCACAGGAAAAAAGATGTGGCAGTCAGCTTCCATAAAGATTTACAGCATTGGAAACCCTATGGGGTGGTTCTACTATGCCTGTAGGGTCACTATAAGTCAAAAACGACTTTATTGCAAGGTGTTTTGGGTTTTGGTTTACCATTAGTTTATGAGGGTGGTAAAAAGTTCTTGTAGGTAATGTTTAAGTTTATCATCCAAAAAGTTTTAATGACTACCTAATCAAATATTTATTAAACTCTTGACATAAGAAAAGCATAAGCAGGATGAAATATGTCAATGTTCTATTCTTTTGGGAATTTGCAATTCAGCAACTCCATATAAATAGTATAGACATTAGGTTCTTTAGAAATTTAGGGTAGAGTGAAATCACCGTGAACTGAGACCATGGAGAAGACTTTAACAGAGGAGGTGATATATGACCCTGGCTTTGAAGAAAGAGTAGAATACGATATTTTGGAAAAGGAAAACAATCTTGTATAACAGCATGAATTCACAAATGTTTAAAACGTCTTCCTATTCCAGCTTCGATGAAGTAAAGGTTTTATGTAAAGAGTAATCAATAGGCAATTTGAGATATATGGAACTGTTACATTGTCCAAGGTCTTTATAAATTTAAGGAACTTACATGGCAATGGGGAGCTTTTGAAAGCTTTAAAGGTGTGGGCTGTTGGGAATCATGTGTACCTTTTTAGAGCATATGGCTTGAGGAAATCACTCTCTTTCCCTCCTTTGAAGGGGCACTTGGGAATGTGGTGCAATGGATCACTATTTATATGGCTTTTCTTGCAGTGGTTTTATTAAGAAAAAATACCCAACTGTCGTCAAGTCAATTCCGACTCATAGCAACCCTATAGAACAGAGTAGAACTGCCCTATAGGGTTTCCAAGGAGCCCCTGGTGGATTCAAACTGCCAATCTTTTGGTTAGCAGCCTCAGCTCTTAACCACTATGCCACCAGGGTTTCCAACTCCCACTAAATGATTAGGTGGCCTATGCAAATAAGGTGCTTGTGACCCATCAAAGGGATTGGAGAGCTTGATAATAATACAAATATGGTGCATGGCACCCTTTTGAGGGGTGTGATCAGGTGAATAAGGTATATGGAACTCTAATCAGGGAACTGGTCAGTTTTACCATTCCTCTATGCTTAAAATGAGCCATATCAGAGGAGGAAAGGGGAGACCTGACTACCACCAAGAAGAAGAGACAGGAGAAGAGCATGTCCTTTGGACCTGGGATCACTGCACTGATACTCTCCTAGACCAGGAGAGAGAGAGAGCTGTAACACTGGAGACAGCAAGATGGTTAGAAGCAGCAGCAGAGAAACTATAGTGGCAGCAGAGGCAGCAGAACCACGAGACTGGCAAGAGACAGAGTGGTGAGCATACTGGCCCATGGAGAAAGAAAGCTGAATGCCTTCAGGCCAAGGCTTAGAGTGGGGTAGAGTGTGGTGTCTCTAGGTACTTATTGGCAGAGCTAAAGAACTTTGTAACACTTGCCTGAGCAGGGCAGATGCCTGGTTGAGGGGCGACCGAGGGCCAGAGAGAGGCCTGCCTGCAGGCATAGCTGAGAAGAGGTTGTCCTGGTGGAAGAACTGTATCCTGAGTACTTCTTGATCCTGAATTGTAACCTGTTACATCCCTAAAAAACCCCATAAGTGTGAGTATTGTCTGTGAGTTCTACGTGGCCATTGCAAGGAATTACTGAACCCAGCAGAGAAGTAGAAAGTGCCATTGGAGGGACAGCTAGTGTCAGAATTGGTAAAAGATTGGTGAGTGGAGGCATGTCTTGACGTCTGCCTCATAGGAATCAGCCTTGGGCTATTGATATTAATAGTAATTCTTACCCCTTGTGAAATTAGAGGAGGTCTGATGCCCCCACCACACCATTTTTATAGGAATCAACTTCCATTTCTCTTTTACAGAACTACTATTTTATTGAGATATACACATATTTTTTTGATCCCCACTGCTAGCAGCTCTGAGAGCAAATCAAGGCTAAATTAATTAATTAATTAAATTAAAAATAAAAATAAGAAAGGCATTTCCTCACTTGAGTAATCTGGATTTCAGTACATCACCATACCAAGCAATGCCCAACTCCGTAAGTCTGTGCTCCATGGAACCTCTCTCTGATGTGTAACCATTTCTTCATATAAGAATAAACCAAAAACAACCTGGTTACACTGCCAAGCTGATTCACACTCATGAGGACCCCATGTGTATCAGAATACGAGTGTGCCCTGTAGGGTTTTCAATGGCTGTAATCTTACAGATGTAGATGATCAGACCTTTTTTCTGTGGCACCACTGGGTAGATTCGAACCATCAACCTTTTGGTTATTAGCCAAGAGTAAACTGCTTGAATCACCCAGGGCTTCTCATATGAGAAGAGGTGGATCCAAATGAAAGGAACTTAAACATTATGATTAGATGAGGTTCACCCAAGAATAATTATCTAGCTAAATGCACTTGTATGAATTTACGATTACAGCTGGCTTCTGGTTTCTTCGTAGTTGCTGTATTTCACATCTTGATTTACTCAGCTTTCCTATCTGTTAATCATTCACTAGAAAGAATGTGACAGTTGGTTTCTTTCAGATCATACTTGAGCTGCATATTTGGGCTGTTTTCTTAATTTATAATGCATCTGTCTTTATCTGATTTCCTGGGTGATTATTCTGGTATGTTCAAGTCGCTTTTCTGCTCTGTCTTAAACATCTGTTTTTCTTCCTTTTTGTTAACGTGATTTTTTTTTTTCTTGTCATGGACCTATATTTTTAGTAGTGTTGTTTTTCAGTTCTGATGTCAAGAATTTCTATACATAAACAATAATGTGACTTAAGGAAAACATTCAAACATTCCTCCTTTTCATATGTTTGGTCTTTGAAAGGGTTCAAACTTTGCTCAGTCTTTCTCTAACCAGCTATGAATTTGTTAAAACACTGTTAAGTGAACGCTGTGCTAAAATACTGCTGAGAGCTGTAACAAGAAACCAAGCAAAGTTATTGAATTTGTTTTTGAAGAATTTGCACATCCAGAAAACTAGACCTTCATTTTGAATAGAAAAGAGGGCACCTACAATAATAAATGTACCTAGAGCAGAAGAATATTGCATAATAAAAAGTAATATTTTGTGAGATGTGTGGTTATTGAAGAAACAAACTTTTTTTTTTACTTGAATTAAATTATAATGGTATGTATTTGTAGAGGAGAACAGGATAGCAGGGAATTTTTGAAACGGAACTGTCTCTTATCTTTCTTTCCCTGAAATGTGTTTTACAGTCAAAGATTAAATGAAGCATAAATATAGCTCAACAGATTTGATCCAAACTGGTTATATACATTGATATGTCCAATGCTTTTTTTTTTTTTTTTTGGCCATGAGAATTTTCCACCAAGTCTAACATTCTTGGGTGAACAATAAAGATGAAAATGCATATTGTTTGTTATAAACCAAATACACAAAATATCCATAAATTGTATGATTATATATAATAATAGCTACGCATATCCTGCTCACTAACTTCATTTTTGTTTTTATTTTGTTTTTGAGATCCCTAGACATTGAAAGATGATTATTCATGTGGAAATTTGCTTATAAGCCTACTGTCTTTGTGGCTATTCCAAAGGGAAAATTCACTGGAATGAAGATTTTCCTGCTGTTAAAGATTATGACAGCACTGTGTAAATTCTGGCTGTATCACATGCAGGTGTAGCCACTCAGGTTTGGTTTCCTGAAATAGAGCCTTTGTGTGTGTGTGATTAAAAAAATAATAATAATCTGTTGGCACTCAGTCTCTCAAGTCCCCCTGTTTATCTGTATGTGATGTCATATGCCAAAGCAACAAATCAGCGGTCCACCTCTACTGAAACGACTTCTTTTTCAATTACCCAAGCTGCTCCTAAATGCTAACTCTTGCCTACTAAACTATGAAATATTTGAAAACTATATAAAAATCAAAACCAAAATGAAGACAGTAATAAACATTTTAGAGAGACTTTCCATACCTAAGTCAATTGGTGGTTCTAACACAGGCATTAATATAGGCCAATTATAGAAAGCCATTTGAAAGGCTGTTTTTCACCATGTTTCTTCAATTCTTCAGAGTCTGCGGCGATGACCAACATCAGATACTATTAAGAAGTCTTCAAGCGTGTAAAATAATATGATTTCGCAATGATTACATATTCACTCTACAGCTGGCTGAGTTTTTACATCTCCATTTGTCATTGACGATTGTGTCCAGTTAAATGATTAGCTTTTAAAAACGGCTGCACATTATGAGAGCGAACTTGTGCTCCACTGCACTGAGTGATGCAGAAACAAACTCATTACAGCGTGTAATTCACCCATATTAAATAACAAACAGATGGCTGCTGTAAATGAGAGCTCCTTTTTCTCTGCAAAAGTGCCAGGAAAAAGGTGTTTTTATTTATCTTTGTTTCCAGCTTCTTTCTGTTTTCTTGACAAGTGGGCAGCTGGTTGCTGAGGTTTTCAATTGGTGCAGAAGAATGAAAAGCCTGTTTCCATTAATTTCCCCATAAAATAAGTCTTTGAATCATTTCTGTTATAAATGCAAGTGCAGTAGCAAGCTGCTGCTTGATTAATTCACTTATTATGAAGATTTCATCTTTTTTAAGAGGGCCTGCAGGTAATTTATCTTGTTTAGTAAGATTAGAAAAATGTAATTATCTTGATACCTTTGGACCCCTCTCATTTTAATTGTGTTCCCATAAATTTCAAACATAAAGATGGGAATTTTTTTTTTTTTTGTGCACAAATGTTCCAACATGTGGTTGAAAAATGTGCTGTAAAATCTGCATAAAAATTTATCAAGTAAAATACGTTAGGATTGTACTATTACAGGAATGCATGCAAATAAAGCTCGCATCCAATTATGGCAGTGTGTACAAACAAATATCTGCATTTCTGGGTCCCTCGTCGAATAACAGCTGGAGTGAGGTAAAGGGATTTGGGATTTAAGAAGCTTTTTTTCTTTTTTTTTATCAGACATGAATGTCACTAGGGAAATGAGGAAATCTGTCTTGTTTACACAAATAAAATTAAAGTTGTTGTTGTTTTCAAATGTTCCAAATTTAAATGATTTGAGTACAAAGTGTATGTTTCAGGGACCCTCTTACCATCACTTTGATTATGTCTCTTGGCATCCCGGGGAATTTGGATACAGCTCTGATTTCATAATGACAATATAATTTCATTTTTATAAACACTCTCTAAGACTGTGAAGAGAGAGAAGTTTCTATAATTCCCTTCCATGTGTAACCGCAAATCTTACGTCTTGTAGGAAACATGCTCCCAGGTTTTGTAGAAATATCTCCCCTTCTTTAAACTTTCCTTCAGTTCTGCTGGACTTGGTGTTTTATTATGTTAATTTCAATCTATTAGTAGTATTTAAAGTGCCCTTGCTAGATTTTAGAAAGATGCTATGGCTATCTACTTTATTACTTTTTATTAATGTGAGTGTAGATTACACGTCCAACTTATTATCCTGGAATCAAAAATATTATACAACTCTCAGTAGGAAACCCTGGTGGCATAGTGGTTAAGTGCTGTGGCTGCTAACCAAAGGGTCAGCAGTTCAAATCCACCAGGTGCTCCTTGGAAACTCTATGGGGCAGTTCTACTCTGTCCTATAGTGTCTCCGTGAGTCGGAATCGACTCGACGGCACTGGGTTTTTCTATTCTTTCACAGTTGCCTAGCTGTTTTCTATGGGTCTAAACAAGACACCATCCCACCCTTTTTGGTGGCTGGAATGGCACCAAAGTGGTCAAGGGACTGTTTTGGTAAATTCCATAGGTATCTTTGCTCTGCATTCAGTGAGGCTTACAACTAGATGTAACTGGGGTACTTGACATTTTGCCTGTATAAAGTATACTTAGATCTCTAACTACATTGTCCACCTACAGAACACCTTTCTATATATTTCAATAAAATGATGCAGTTTGTAAAAGTGAATTAAAATAACTTGATAGAAACACAGACATTTTTGGTACAAAATGGTTACATGTTAGTATACTCATCTTTTAGCTTTGCGATTTTCTTTATTGTATGAGTACAATTGTTGCCTCAAAATGTGTGTGCCTCTAGGACACTGTATCAAAAAATTACAGATTGTGAATATTTTAATATTATTTTCTGATCAATTTTATGAATATATAAGCTGCATTAGGTATAAGACTCAGTGTCAGGGGTGAGGAAGCGCCTCAATTTATTAAACATGTGGCCTCCTCCACCTTATTCTACGGTTCTCTGCTACCTTAACTGTGAATGCCATGGCTGCCCTGCCCATTCAGCAGAGTTGTTTTTGTTTGTTTGTTTTTTAATAAGGATCAAATAAAGCACTTTAATAAATGAATTGGCTTAATTAAATATGTTTTCAACCCTTGGTATCTCAAAACTCTATGTCAAATATTTAGTGTTAGATAAAACTTTTAAATGTTATTTATCATGGCTATGCCATACATTATTATTTGCCAAATTGATAACAAGACAAAGGATCTTAGCAGTTTACTGAAGGGTACATATGTCAGGCTAATATATCTATGGTAATTCATTAGCTTCGTGCAATGAATAATGGAAGAAATTGTAATTTTAATAAGTATTTTATCATTTGTTTTGATAATTGGTAAGGGTGAAGTGATATCTTAGCATTTTCCTCTAATTTCTCCTTTTAGTATCGGGCCTAGCCATGTCTTCCTTCATCTGTCTGTCTTCTTACATGTTATTTAATGCTGATTAATGGCTTCACTGTAGCTTCATTTAGAAATTTCTGTGGTGAAATCTGGAAACTCTGGTGGTGTAGTGGCTAAGGGCTATGGCTGCTAACCAACAAGTCAGCAGTTCAAATCCACCAGGCACTCCTTGGAAACTCAATGGAATGGTTCTACTTTGTCCTATAGGGTCATTCATTATGTGTCAGAATTTATGCAATGGCAACAGGTTTGGGGGTGATGAGGAAATGTAAAATATTTTTTCTCAATACTTCCTGAACTTCTTTTAAAGTGATATAGAAGTAAAATAACACTTCTGAAAATCAATGTTAACTCAGAGAAGATAACTCTGAGAGAAAAAAGAAAAAGCCAAAATGATATCTCCAAAATGCACATTTGATCATGAGCTTCCACTATCTTTAGGTTACTGTATAAAATGAAAAGTTATTTTAGGGAGACTGGAGAAGAAAGTTGTAAGATTGATGAAAGGAACTGAAATAAGCTATTCACTAGCTCTGGTTCAGAGAAATTTCCAAAAATCTCAATGGGGAAAAAAAAAATACCATTATAAGAATTGGTTCTGTACTGTCATCCAATGGGTTTAGGACAAATTACCACAATATATAAAAAAAGAAAAAAAAAAAAAAACTTGAGCATAGAAGAAAAAAAAAAAAGTCTGCTAAAATGAAATCCAGAATGCTTAATAAACCTTAATACTAAGAACTCTGTTGAAAGACATTCACTTCCCTATTCAAACATGATACCCTAATGTCAGCACTTCACCCTTCTTGAAAAAGAAAACAGTGTGTGAAAGCATAACTTCACATTTTTTTAAGTCTCCAGGCTCTAAAGTAGTTTAAAGGCTGCCAAAATCAGCAGGGATACAACAGGGATAGCAACGTGCTATGAAGATAGATACGGAGAAAAAATACAACCAAAAGATAAACTAGCAATGAAAGAAGTTAGTAGTTTCAGTTATTGGATACAAACATTATACTCTTTGAAAGTCAATGTCAATACTGGGTTCCAAAAGCTGTATTTATTGCTTTCAACAGTAGCAGTGGAAGTGGCAATAGCAGTGCCCTTTAACTTGACTGATCATTTCAGTTCTCTATAATGATGTAACAAGCCACCCCAAAACTTAGTAGTTCAAGACAACAACACTTTATTATTTGTCATGATTATGTGGGATGACCTAGCAGACCTTCTCTTTTAGTTGGTGTCAGTTGAGATGCTGAGATTACTGGAAGGTCCAAGATGGACTCATTCACATGGCTGTCAATTGATCCTTCCAGGGTCTTGATTCCACCAAGACTTGATATGGCTATTTGGGCTTCCTCAAAATCCCTGGGAGTGATGGCACCAGGGTAATAGGACCTATGACATGGGGGGCTTGATTCCAAGATCTCAAATGTAGGAGCTGCCCTGCCTTTTTTAACGCTTAAGCCTGGAATTGTCACATTGCTACTTCTGCTTTATTTCATTGATTAAAGCAGGGTCAGCCCAGATTCAAGGGAAGGGTACTACAGAAAAGCATGAATAATGAGAATGGTTCATGGGGCCTCCAAGGTAACATTTAAGCAAAGAATATCACCAGGGGTGGATTAACTAGTAGGCAATAGACACACAGGCTTAATTGTGTTTTCTAATCTGTATTGTAAAGATATTGTGAAAGCCATGTGAAAGTGTGCACTACAGATTAGCAAGTAATCATAAGTAAGCTTGTGCATACCTTGCTTATCGAGTAATAGACAAGATGCAGAAACAGGAAGCAGTCTGTGGCTGTTGCAAAGGAGAAAAAAAGAATTTCTGAGAAAGAAAAAAAAAATTCTCTATCTCCATTGATTAAGGAAGAAAAAAAAAAGCTACAGGAACATACACAAAATCATACATCAAAAATGAAGTCTCAGCTAATTTGGAGTACAACCCTGCTACACCCTACCACCACCAAGAAATCAAACCGAACTGGCCTGTATCAAACACTGTGCAAACAGCTGGGAATATTTACCTCTTTCAATGGTGAACAATAAAAAAGCTGTCAGTACAGTATCTATGCAAAGATATTATGTTAAAAAAAGAAAAGGAACCAGATTAAATAATAATAATTTGAAGAATCCTCACCTATGAGAAAAATAATGCAGAATGATGTAATTTATGACTAAATCATAAGTTTCCATGAATTACCCAAATAAGCAATTTATTTCAATAAATAAATATTTCTATGAAGCAAAATTACAAAGCAGAAGTGAAAGAAATCAGAAAATAGATGCTGAAACAGTGGAAAAGATGAAACATGAAAATGCAGAACACAGAATTAAAAGTATCTATCAGAGGAAAAAAAGAAATAATAAAAGAACTAATAAAAGAACACAAGAGAGAAAAGACATTGTCACAAACATGGTAAAAGGATACAGAGGATAGAAATGACAGAAATGTGCAGATGAAATAAAAATCATATTTCAAAATGAAATAAAAATAATAGCATAAGGAAATATACCATGAGTAAAAAATCTACAAAAAGGAAAAATTAAATAATGGAAAATTAAAAAAAAACAGTAAGGATATAATTCAAAATTTTTTCTGAAGACTTAAATAAATAAAAGAACCCCAGCCAGATTATCAACATATATCATCAAAAAATTCTGTATCTTAAACTGATTGTCTAAAGACGTAGAAATTAGATCAAAATGATTTATTTTACTTAATTAGAATAACTATTAAGTTGTAACTTCTATCATTTATTCTCATAGTATGAATTGATCTCCCTTTTTTTTACAGAACATCACCCCTTTATAACAGAGCTACAGTCTACAAAATTTACTATATGCCATGTTTTATAAGATATGCCTTCAATTTGAAACAGTATTAGTGTTTAAATTTTGTTTTATATTTTGTTGTTCTACATATTATTTAATTGCATAAAGGAAAATATAGTTAAGAAAATAAAGCTTAATTTCAACTGCTTATTTGTTTAAATAAGAATTAACTCATTTGTGTTATCAAATTTTATTCTAGAAAAGGTTATCCATAAACAGGGAAGTTTTCACTAGATTTCTCATTTATCTGTGCTCAGCAATACTGGATAACATCTCTGTTATGTGGTGTTAGACGTAAAGTTTTCCCAAGCATAAGTCTTTATTCGAATATAATTGACCAGTTTATATTAGTTAAAAACTGCAATATCAGCATATTTAGAAAAGTCCTCATAAACATGCCAAGGTAAAATTGTCTCTGATGACTTAAACAAGATAGAATACAGGCAGGAGGATGAAAATAAAATAGTTCCATGAAGCTTCATACAAATCAAAAAGGGTAATTCTTGAAAGTGTAAAAAATGGTAGGCCTTTTCTAACTGAAAATAAAGTACAATGGAAATAGCTCAAGGTATTTGGCAAAATAGTTGTTGTTAAGTCAACTGTGACTCATGGCGACAGAATGAAACATTGCCCAATTCTGCATCATCCTCAAGATCGCCAGCATGTTTGAGTTCATCATGGCTGCAATTGTGCCAATCCATTTCACTAGCCATCTGCTTCACCAAAGATGATGGCATCCTCCAGCAACTGATCCTTCCTGATGACCCTCCCAAAGCAAGCGAGCCAGACAACGTTCTGATGTGATTCATAAGGTTTTCACTGGATAATTTTCAGAAATAGATCACTAGGCCTTTCCGGTGTGTCTTAGTCTGGAAGCTCCCCTGAAACCTGTCCACCATGAGTGACCCTACTGGTATTTAAAATACCAGGAGTAGAGCTCCAGCATCATAGCAACACACATCACCACAGTACCACAAACTGACAGACTAATAATGGGTCAAAATAACTAGGCCATTTGAAAATATGTGCCTAGTGCATAGTAGGTTTCCAAAACATACTATAAATGAATGTATAAGTAAATGGATTCAAGAGATGTTGAATCTTGGCATTGCCCCTTGGTACCTTAAGAAGTAAAGTAAATATGGGCTAGAAGATCAATCAACCTCCTCCCTTAGATCAAAACTACACATTGTATAGATTGAAAGAAAAAAAAAAAAAGGTAAGAAAGCTGATAGCTTCAGAAGACCTTGGAAAATAAAGTATAAACTGGAAGTAAGCCCAGACTACCCCTCCCCCATTTAATATAGATGTTATTGCTCAAATTGTGAATCATCATAGCCTTTAAACTGTAGCCTCCTCCTCCATGCCTTTGATTCTTGACAGCTATAATCGACATGAATAAACTCTTGCAAAGGGACTTAACGGCAATTTTCTGTGGGGCAAAGTTTTTAGACAGCTAGGTAGGCAGCTAAGTGGACATACTTGGATTTTCTGTTTTTGCCTGCTCATTTTTGGTTTACCATATTTTTGGCTCTTTGGGAGTAGCTAAGACCCTGAGTGGCACTTCAGTAAAATGTCTCAGTATTCACTAGTTTAACCAGCATATTATGGCTCCCAAGCCTATTAAATTCATGTAATGTCAGAAATAAGTGATTTGGGAGCTATACAGGCCTTTACTCCCTCCATGGAAACAAAGATTAAATATTGTACAGATCTTAGATAAAATATTTGAAAATATTCAGTAGGAGTAATTCCTTTGTCTCAACCCCAAATAGTAAAATTAACACCAGTTTTGGTGTTTCATGGTTCTGATATTTATTATAAAATTTTATTTAATTATGGACATACACTGTTATTTTTAATCAATGTCAGAGATAGATATTAATACACATTGAGTTCCCAAAGGATACAATTTTCTCCTACCTTCAGTGTATCAGAGTACCCATTTCTCATAGATGCTAAGAGGGGTAATATTTTGGGATGGGAATATGGGTGACTATTTTCCCCTCTTCTTTCAATTTTTGTGTATTTCCATGTGTTATAGATTGAATTGTGTCCCCCCAGAATGTATATCAATTTGACTAGGCCATGATTCCCAGTATTGTGTGGTTGTCTATCATATTTTGATCTGATGTGATTATCCTATGTGCTGTAAACCCTAACTTCTATGATGTTAATGAGGCAGGATTTGAGGTAGGACTCAATCTAAAGCATTAGGTTGCATCTTGAGTCAATCTCTTTTGAGATATAAAAGAGAGAATCAAAGCAGAGAAGAGCGGGACCTCATTACCACCAAGCAAGAAGAACCAGGAGAGAGCCTGTCCTTTGGACCCAGGGTTCCTGCAGTGAAAATCTCCTAGACCAGGGGAAAACTGATGACAAGGACCTTCCCCCAGAGCTGACAGAGATAGAAAGCCTTCCCCTAGAGTTGACTCCCTGAATTTTATTTCTAGCCTTCTAGATTGTGAGAGAATAAATTTCTGTTGGTTAAAGCCATCCACCTACCTGTGGTATTTCTGTTATAGCAGTACTAGACAGCTAAGACACCATGTTTCTACTTAGGATTTATTTTTTATTTTAATGATGGAAATTATAGATATAATTTTAATACACAGCAATAATATTTAATTTTATTGATATACTCAAATATCTTATTTAAATATTTAATGAGAATTTAGTATTCTCTGTGAGAATTCAGTTAAGTTTCTAAATTAGAATTTACATTAATCATGATTGAGCAATTTAAAGTGATCTTTATATTAAAAAAAATGATTAACATACCTGGAATCTATATAAACATACAATTTTCTCAACATTATTTTTTTTTAATCTAGTGACAAATTTTTAAAGCACATCTATGAAATTTGAGAGGTGTATTTCATCATAAATTCTAGGTTAATGTAATGATAGCCTGCCCCATTTACTGTCCTTTTTCAGATTTAAAATAAGTGCCTGTCTGAAAATTCAAAGAGCTTATTTAAAATGAAATTGAATAATGTCAATTTTATTATTTTCTGTAAAATGTGTACGTCGGTAGTTTTTGTACTTCTGTATTTTAAGAATAACTCTTGAATGTAAGAATATTAAAGAAAAAATAAAGCAGCAGTTTTTCTCCTAAAAATTAAAATTTATCAATATTTTTCCAGTTTTGTAATTAAACAACAAGAAAGCATTGTGATAGACAATGGAATAATATCTATTTCCAACCCAAACCAAACCCAGTGCCATCGAGTCGATTCCCGACTCATAGCAACCCTACAGGACAGGGTAGATCTGCCCCATAGAGTTTCCAAGGAGCATCTGGCAGATTCGAACTGCCGGCCCTTTGGTTAGCAGCCGTAGCACTTAACCACTATGCCACCAGGGTTTCCAATATCTATTTAGTCAGTTCTAAATACATTTATACCACTGATTGTTAATATTGTGTTATTGGTTGGGAATTTTATTATACTCACAGAGCCTGTTTTAAAGTGGTCTTCTGAGTATGAATGTGGTTGGGGTAGGAAGTTATATTACAGTAGCATGTCAAATATTTTATTCTTTTTTTTCCATTGATACTGTCAATACCCACTTTGGACTGTAATCAATCATAGTATTGTCAGATTCCTTTTTTTTACAGAAAGAATTTCACAGAAAAAAGTGTGTGTATGTATTATCAATTTGATTCCATATACTTTTCTCTCTCTCTGTATATATTATGTGTGTGTGTGTGTGTGTATACATATGTCTTGTATTGAATTCTGTCCCCCAAAAATGTCCTGTCGACTTGGCTAGGTCATGATTCCCAGTATTGTATGACTGTCTACCATTTTGTCATCTGATGTGATTTCCCTATGTGTTGTAAATTCTATCACTGTGGTGTAACGAGATGGTTTATTGGCAGTTATATTGATTAGATTAGATAGTGTCTTAAGTCAATCTCTTTTGAGACATAAAAGAGAGAAGAGAGCAAACAGACATGGGAGCCTCATGCCACCAAGAAAGCAATGCCAGGAGCAGAGCACATCCTTTGGACCTCAGATTCCTGTGCTGGGATGCTCCCAGACTAAAGGAAGATTAATGTATCACAAAGACCTTCCACCAGAGCCAACAGAGAAAAAACTTTCCCCTGGAGTCGGCTCTCTGAATTCAGACTTCTAGCCTACTGAACTATAAGAGAATAAACTTCTCTTTGTTAAAGCCATCCATTTATGGTTTTTCTGTTGTAGCAGCACTAGATAACCAAGATTACATAGAGAGAGAGAGAGAGCTATCTATTCAGAAGTACTCTCTCTCTCTCAGGATATATATACAAATATATATCCAGAGAGAGAAAGAGGAGATCACATCCATGTGATATAACATATCACCATCGAAGGAACCTGAATTTTGAAACTTAATATTTTTTTTCCCATACAATTTACTATATTCGGTAAGTTATACAATTTTGCCAGCAGTCTTTACCAATTAGTTATACCATTTGTGATCTTCCTACCCTAATTATTTTAACATTTGATCAGTATTGATGCTCTCTGTGCCTTGTCTGGCCACCAGATGCACACTAACTGCACTTCCTATCAAAGAAGTGGCTTAGGCATTTGGTGTATTAACTATTAGATTTGTTCCTAAAATCTCCTTTCTCAGCATAGTCTACCCTTTATGACATTGTACTTCATGGTATTTAAAATTCATGTGCATGCATTAATAATTTCATTTGATCATCTCAATGTTGTGCAGAGGCAAACTAATACGAATATGCACACTTTTTTTTATCAAATACTGAAACTGAAATCCTGGATGTCCAAGCGATTTGTGAAAGACACAACACAAATACAGTTAGACTAAGATTGAGAACCCATGTTACGTAGAGTGTTAGTCAAATGTTCTTTCCACAAAAAAATCATTCTTAAGAAGGGTTTGCAGCTATCATCTCTCATTTTGTAGCCACTTGACTTCGAAGTCCTCATACACTCATAAGAGCCATCCACTTTACTTACACTTGATTTCATCTCTAGACACATTAACTCAACACAAGTGTATAACTAAAAAAAATAAATGAGTGAATAAAAAAATCACTGCCATCAGGCAAGGTCAGTATTGAATGTATATTATCGTATTTGCTATAGGTCATCATGCATTTATTACGTACCTGATACTATGCTAAGTATTTAAAATGTCATATATTTCTTACAAAATTTGGTATTAAAATGTGGAATCCCAGGAAGGCAACAAGAGATTACTTCCCTGAGAAAGAAATTTGTTGAAATGGGAATTTTGATTCCCAATATTTCACTTTTGACTGTGCTTCTTGTCCAGTTATATACAAAGCAAACAGTTACTGGAGGTCTCATATGCATGTGAAAGCTAGACAAAGAATAAGGAAGACCGAAGAAGAATTGATGCGTTTAAATTATGGTGTTGGCAAAGGATATTAAATATACCATGGATTGCTAGAAGAATGAACGAAACTGTCTGGAAAGAAGTACAGACAGAGTGCTCTGTAAGAACACTGTATTTTGGATGTTATCAGGAGGGACCAGTCCCTGGAGAAGGATATCATGCTTGGTAAAGTAGAGGGTCAATGAAAGAGAGGAAGACCTTCAATGAAGTGGGTTGACACAGTGGCTGCAACAATGGGCTCAAACATAGCAATGATTGTGAGGATGGCACAGGACTGGGCAATGTTTTGTTCCATTGTACATAGGGTCTGTATGAATCAGAACTGGGTCAATGGCACCTAAAACAACTACAACATTAGGCTGTTAAGAATTAATGAAGATGATTCCTCTAACATCTTCAGCTATGTCTGGCATGGTAAAATTCATACAGGAAGTGCAAGAGATCAAGGGGACTGATATGCATTATACACCTGGATAATGTCTTTTTAAAAATACCAGTTTCAGAGTCTAACCAGGCAAATTGACATGCTCGTAGTATGGAACTCAGTATATATTTACTGATTTTCCAAAGAGGCACGTGAATTCACAAGCATGTTGTCATAATATGGCAAAGTGGTACTTGGACTTAATAATCAATAAGAGCAAGTTAGTGTTCTGAGTGGATGGCATGGTGATCATTACCTCCTCAGATGAAGAACCTCAGTAGGAGTTCAGGCCCATGGCCACCCATGTGACAAATAGAGGTTTCTTGATAAATGCAGCTAAAATTAAAGGCCTAGCCCAGTCTGTGAAATGCCTAGAAATTATGTGGGATAAAATAAGCAGGTATATATCTTACAATAAGAAATATTACCACAGCTAATGCAGCCTAGTAAAGATGGTCAGAAATTTGTAACCAGAAAGAAATTTAAATTTGAGTAAGGCCATGAGCAGAAATAAACATTAAATACACATTCACAGGGAATAGTGTCACTGAAAGTCCCATTTGGCCTCTATGATTCCATTGCTCAGGCAATATTGTTTATGTTTTTAATCAGAAAATACACAGATGAAGCCTTGGGGAGAAAACAAGACTGTCTACTGATCTTTCAGACTGGAAAATTTACTGGGTGCAAGTTCCTTTTTTTTTTTTTAATAATTTTTTTTTTCTTGTTGAAAATATGCACAGCTAACATACACCAATCCAACAATTTCTACGTGTACAATTCAGTGACTTTGGTTGCATATTTAAGTTGTACAAACATTCTCACCCTCCTTTTCCAAATTATTCCTCCACCCTTAACAGAAGCTCATTGCTCCTTAAGCTTCCAATTTAACCTTTAGAGTTGCTGTTGTCAACTTGATTCCATATAGATAGTTCTTTAAAAGAACACAATGCTCAAGGCAGATATTCTTTACTAATTAAGCTAAACTATTGTAAGGAGCCCTGGTTGTGTAATGGTTAAGTACTTGGCAGTTCAAACCCACCAGCAGTTCTGTGGGATGGAAGGCCTGGCAATGTGCTCCCGTAAAGATTACAGTCTAGGAAACCCTATGGAACAGTTTTACTCTGTCATATAGGGTTACCATGAGTTGAAGTCGTCTCAACAGTATACTACAACATTTCTTGTTTTAAAGAAAACTTTGGGGGATATTTTGGGTTTAAGGTTTAAAGATCATCTTAATAGCTTTTAAAAGGAAAATAAGTGTGTTATTTGGTGTTGACAGAAACAAATGCCCATCCCCAGCACAAGAGGGAATCAGATAATTCTAGGGCCAGTAACACTGATTACATGTTGGGAGATTTGAGATGTTCATCTAGGTGGGAGTAGGCCATAAAGTGCTCACTTATAAAGTGGGAGTAGTAAATGCAATAGTATGCTACGGGTAGAATGGTGGTAACTGGTGCAGGTGTGGGGGGAGGATACACCACATATATAAGCGGTTCTCCTTACCACCTAGACCCAGTGATAAGCCATATGAAGACTGCCAAGCTCCCAAAGCTGTGTCATCTTAATCATATGATTCTTTCCCAGAAGATACAAAGCAGGCTGTTTTATATATTCATGAAAGCTGGATTCTCATACTTCTTCCACATCTAAATAAATGACTCTCAGTTCTATATCTTGCACAGACGTGCCGTTTGCCTTCTTTCTCCAAGATTTTACCACCTGCAGATCATATTGCTAATGGTTTCCAAACAGCAACCTGGGTCTCCATCTGAGAACTCCCATCAGTAAACCAGATAACCTGCTTTGGAAGAAGTGCAGCCAGAATGCTCCTTAGAAACAAGGATGGCAAGTTTTCGTCTCATACACTTTGGACATGTTATCAGGATGGACTAGTCACTTTAACATGCTTGTTAAAGTAGAGGGTGAATGAAATAGAGGAAGATCCTCAACAAGATGGATTGACACACTGTCTGCAATAATGGGCTCAAACATAACAACAATTGTGAGAATGAGGACCAGGCAGTGTTTCCTTCTGTTGTACATAGGGTTGTTATGTGTCAGAAATGACTCTACAGCACCTAACAACAACATATCTGTAGTTGAAACCCTGGTGGCACAGTGGTTAAGAGCTCAGCTGCTAACCAAAATGTCAGCAGTTCAGGTCTACCAGCTGTTCCTTGAAAACCCTACGGGGCACTTCTACTCTGTCCAATAGCCTCACTATAAGTTGGAAATGACTTGATGGCAAAGGATTTTTTTTTGTATCTGTGGTTATAATCCCATCTGGGAATGGTTTGTCTTTGTTATGTTAACAAGGCAGGGTTAGTACCGGGTGTATTTTCAGTCAATCTCTTTTGAAATATAAAAGAGATTAAACAAGTAAGCTAGGAAGCAGAGATAGAGGATGTGAGATGCCAAGCCACATGAAGATCACCCAGGTGTAAAATCTCAAAGAGACAAGGACCTTCCTTCAGAGCCGACAGAGAGAGAAAGCCTTCCCCTAGAGCCGGCACCCTGAATTCAGACTCCTAGCCTCCTACGCTGCGAGGAAATGAATTTCTGTTAATGCCACGCACTTGTAGTGTTTCTGTTATAGCAGCACCAGATAACTAAGGCATCAGGGAAGGTGATATCAAGGAAAAAGATTGTATCCATACAATTAAATTTGAAGACTGTGTCTATAACAATATTTAGGGTAGGTTTTTTTATAGCCCTGGTTGCACAATGGTTAAGCCCTTGGCTGCTAACCAAAATGTTGGCAGTTCAAACCCACCCAGTGGCTCCACAGGAGAAAAGACCTGGCTGGCAGTCTTTTACTGAACATCTCTTTTGTTCAAGGCAAAATAAGATGATAATCCAAAGTATGATATGCGTATTACTATAAAAGAAAGTATGGGTACATTTATATACACAAAATCTTTTTGGATTGGGAGAAATAGTACGAATGTGGACAATCTTCTACCTTGGCTCTTGTGCCTAAGATTTTAATCAATTCAAACAGCAGCTAAAGTGATTTAATCCATTGAAACAGTTTCTAAAGTGATTTAAAACATAACAAAATGAAACAAAACAAAAATGTAACATTGATATACCTGTAGCTGTCGAGTCTATTCCGACTCATAATGGCACAGTGGTTAAGAACTCGGCTGCTAACCAAAAGGTCAGGAGTTTGAATCCACCAGCCACTCCTTGGAAACCATATGGGGCAGCCCTACTCCGTCCTGTAGGGTCACTATGAGTCACTATGAAAGTTGATATAAATGATTATCATTTTGGAAGAATCATTTTTCTCATTTCAGCTTCTTCAGCACTAATATTTACCCCGTCAATTAAGTCATGAACCTGTGACTAAGCAGTTAACATATTTTCTGTTGTCTGCATTACAAGATGTTGTTGTTGTTGCCATCTAGTCCATTAGGACTCATAGCAACATAGTAGAACTGCCCCATAGGGTTTCCAAGGCTGTAATCTTTACGGAAATGGTCTTTGGTGGTGCAGTGGTTAAGTCCACAGATGCTAATCAAAAGGTCAGCAGTTGGAATCTACTAGTATCTCTGTGGGAGAAAGATGTGGCAGTCTGCTTCTGGAAACCCTATGCAGCAGTTCTAGTCTGTCCTATATGGTCGCTATGAGTCAGAATTGACTTGATGGCAATGGATTTGGATTTGGTTTTAATTTTTATAAAATCAGATTGCTACATCTTTCTCCTGTGGAGCAGATGGTAGGTTTGAACTACTGATTTTTTGGTTAGCAACCAAGTTTTAACTACTGCTCCACCAGGACTTCTTTCATTATAGGAGACTTTTTCTATGTTTAGCAATAACCAGTTGCTATGGAGTCAATTCCGAAGCATGGAAACTCCACGTTTCAGAGTAGAACTGTGCTCCATCGGATTTTCATGGTTGTGACCTTTTGGAAGCAGATGATTGTGCCTTTCTTCCAAAATGCTTCCGGGTGTATTCAAACCCCAAATTTTTGGTTACTAGTCCAATGCTCAACCATTTATGCCACTTAGGCACTCTGTTATTTAGCCATAGAAAATCAAATTTAGATACATCTAACAGTTTAACCAGGAGTCTCTGAATGGTACAGTTAAGGCTAGATGACTAGCCAAAATGTTTCAAAGGCAACTAACAACAAAAACAATTTAACCACTTAAAGTTATAAACCACACTTATTGCAAGTGAAATTTACTTAAATTATAAAATGAATTTAACATCTGTGTTAATTTAACCCACTGGCATATGTAAATTAATATAGATAAAGAAATTGAGCTAGAGAGTGAAATAAAGATATCCACAAAATTGGCTATTCTCAAAGTGGACATGCAAAGAGCACATGACTAAGAAGACTCAAGCCCAATGCAACTTAAAACCTAGTTCTTCAACAACATTTGAAAGATTTTGAGATGTTTTGTTGCAAAGAATACAGATTGACTTTGCTTATGCTGCTTGGGCTCTAGTATTCCCTTAAGGCTAAAATCCAATCCAATTTAAAACTTGTTTCTTTTATAGCATTTCAAGATTTTGAGACATTTTATTGTAAAGAAGACTGACTTTGTGCCCTCTGGGCGCCAACGTTCAGTATGTCCGATTATATCTTTCTGGGGGAGCATTTTACAGGCTAATCCCGGGACTCTGACTAACCTCAAGACTGCTTATAACCCCCTGGATGGTCAAATGACACCTACTGATTTGTTTATACTCACTTTTTCCTCCATCACAAAGATTTAAGAGTTGCAGAACTGAACATCCAAGCAGAAATTCAAGGAGCATATGCACATAGTAAATTCAAAATCAAGAGTTTCCTTCCTCTAGGATCCATACTCAGTTTCACGTAAATATGTCACGGCAATTTCAGTAGTAATTTTTCTTAGAGTAAGCTTGGTCGTGCTGTTTCTATTAGGTGGATGTGGGGAACCTCAGAAGGATTCAAGACAGGAAACAGGACATACTTATAGCTCTCCCTTACTTTAATTGTGAAATTACAGATAGCGCTTTCTCCATGTTTTCCAATTTCTTAATTTATTCTCCATGTATTTACCTTGTTTTTAATATACTTCTCATGTCTTCTCCCCTAGGCCTGCTCAGTGAAATGCAGTTGGCAGGTTCTGCATCCGCTGATTCGACCAACAAAGGATCAAAAATATTCAGGGGGGAAAAAGAAAGAATGTTCCATAAAGCAAAACTTGAATTTGCCTCTCACTGAGCACTAGGCTGAATCCACAGGAATGTGTAGGCATACCCTGCTGTCACCTCCCATCTCTCTTCAGCACTCCTTGTTTAAGTCTTGTTCGCCTCTTCTTCATGTGCACCCCTTCTTTCTGTGAAAAAAAAACACCTAAAAGCGATGAAATGGTCATAGTAATTCCTCAAAGGCTAAGAGGGAGCATAAAGCACTATCTCTCAATGAGAAAATAAAAATCTTAGATCTTTTGAAAATAAAAATCTTGGACCCACTTGCCGAAGTGGGCCTAAGTTTGGTAAGAACAAGTGGAACATTCGCACAATTTAGCAGAAAGAAGCTGCACGTGTTAGTGCTGCCCCTAAAATGGCAAAAATGATCTCTGGTTCTTGATCTAGTGCTTGCAAAGACTGAGAAAGCTTTAAGTGTTAAGTGTAAGCATTAACAAGGGTTTACATGGCATTTACGTTGTATCAGGTATTATAAGTAATCCCAAGGTGATTTAAAATATATGGGAGGATTTATGTAGGTTATGTGCAAATACTATACCATTCATATTAGGGATGTAAGCATCCTCAGACTTTGGTATCCACAGAGGTCCTGGAATCAACTCTCCATGGATACTGAGGGACTCCCATATTGGAAAGTTTTGAAAATTTCATTATTAATTCAACAAAACGTTATTGACTCCCTGCAATGAGCCACACCCTCTTCTAGATCTCAGGGATGCGGTAGTTTACAAAACATAAAAAAAAAATACCTGGTCTAAGGAACCCTGGTGGCACAAGGGTTTAAGCACTCAGCTGATAACTGGAAGCTTGACAGTCAGAACCCACCCAGTAGCTCTAAGGAGAAAGACCAGGCAATCCGCTCCCGTAAAGATTAAAAAAAAAAAAAAAAGATTACAGCCTAGAAAATACTATAGGGCAGTTCTACTCTGTCACATGGGGTTGCTATGAGTTGAAATCAACTCTAAGGTACTAACCAACAACAAAGTTTTGGCTTGAGGAGGATGAATTTATTTTAATGGCTGTGGAATAATTTGGAAAAAAAGATAGCAAGATTGATTGCACAACTTGAAGAATGTAATTAATGTCACTGAATTATACACGTAGAAATTGTTCAACTGCTGTATGTTTTGCTGTGTATATTTTCACCACAATTAAAAAAAAAAAAAAAAAACTTGGTCTCTTTTGGCAGTCAGAGAGAGGGCATTTTAAAGGAATATAATAAAATCAATAAGTAACTAAGTTATATCACATGTGCTACTGGGAAAATTCAAGCAGGGATGGGATTAAAGGATGTCTTTGAGGTGGGGATATAATTTTAAATGATTTTGTCAGAAAAGGCCAAACCAAAAAACCAAACCCACTGCTGTCAAGTCGATTCTGACTCATAGCGACCCTATAGGACAGAGTAGAACTGCCTCATAGAGTTTCCAAGGAGCACCTGATAAAATGACATTTGAGCAAAGACTTACAGGTCGAGGAGTGAGCTATATGGATATCTAAGATAAGATTTCCAAACTAGAGGGTAGAGGGTATGGCGAATGTCAATATGAATGTCTTCTTAGTGGACTAGCAAAGAGCCCAATATGGCCGGGGTGAAATACTGCCCTTGCACACTCCACTGTACCCTGGACTTTACAAGGTCTTACATTTCTTTTAAAAACATATTGAATTTGATATAAAATACATGGGCATCTCTGTCACTTGAGATCCAACAATCAGTGATAGAATAGGGTGATCCATAACTGGAAACATTTGCTCTTCTGATTAACACCAATCCAGGACCCAGGGCAGTGCTTCTCCACATTCATTGTCCTATATGTTTGAAACAAAGATGGCAGTGTCTGAATGCCTTGATGACGGGTGGGCTATGCTGTATTTCATGCTGAATGCAAGCATTTCTTTAGAGAACATGGATGATTTGAAATGCAGAAGCATTTGTGTAAAGACTAACACACTGTCTTTCCTTTAACATAGTATATACGTGCACTAGATGCTGCGTAACAAAGAATCATGCCCTAGTTATACAAAGCTTTGTTTATTTAGGAGCCCTGGTGGTGCAATGGTTAAGTGCTTGCCTGTAAACCAGAAAGTGGGCAGATTAAACTCCACCCACAGGAGAAAAGACCTCACAATCTGCTCCTGTAAAGACTGTTGATAGGTGCCAGCAAGTCCATTTTCAAGTCATAGCTACCCAGTGTGGCAAAGTAGAACTGCCTTATAGGGTTTTCTAGGCTATAATCTTTATGGAAGTAGATAGTCAGGTCTTATCTCCCACAAAGATGCTGGGTGGGTTTGAACTGCCAACCTTTCAGTTAGCAACCAAGCTCTTAACCATTGCCTAAGAAACTCTGCGGGGCAGTACTACTCTATCTTATAGGGTTGCCATGAGCTAAAATCAACCTGATGGCACATAACAAAAATATTTATTTGCTTTCTCCTTGAGTTCCAAATAGGTTCTGTAGGTACTTACAATTTAGCATGATATTTAGTATTTATTGGTGAAAGTAAAAGCTAAAGAAAGTATTGCCATATAAGAGATTCATAAGTATTGCCATATAAGAGATTCATAGTATTTTTAAATGTATGTGTTTGTATTTATCTATATATAAAAATACACAAATGTAATGAGTAGAAAGTGATTCTTTAAATCACCAACAAGATTGATATTGAAGGCTAAACTTGCTAATTGTTATAGGTTTATAAAGTATTTAACAAGGTTTTATAAATTTATTCATAAATACAATTTTTATTCTAATTAATTTTATTTTTAAAATTTATATTTAAATTTTTACTATTGATGAAAACATGTAAGTTTGTAACAATTTTGTTCAAATAAAGATTGTGTTAGAAATAGAAAATAGAAAATTAGAGCTTCCAAATAAAAAGTTGAAAGAATAGATGAAAAAGTTATCTTTAAAATGATATTCTGGTTACATTAAAAAAAATCTGTAAAAAATAAAAATGAATGAGTTTCTATCCAATGCAAGCCACATAAAACTCACAGAACATCAATTTTTTCATTTAATGAAAATTTAATTACTGATTAAAACATTGAAAATGATCAAGAAAATTATTCTTAATACACAACTTGAAGAGGCCCGATGCAACTATGTATTTTTTACTAAATGAAGAGTTAATTATTGGTCAAAACATTGAGAGTAAAAAAAAGGAATTATTTATGTCAAGTTCTTGCCTCAGAAATCTCAAATGCACCTTTGGCCTGCCTGTCACCAAATGAAGAAAATTATTTTTATGAAATTGCCAAATGAATAAGAAAACAACAGTAACGACAAAACTCTGGAGCTGAGGATCCTGGAAAATTGCCATCTTACTCACCCTTCTAACATCATGAGAAAGTTACTGAGACAAAATAATTCAATCTAAATTAATAATCATGATTCTTTTCTAGCTGAATATGGAAAAAAAACTACTATTTCATTTGTTGTTGTTGTTGTTAGGTACCATCAAGTCGGTTCCGACTCATAGCGATCCTATGCACAACAGAACGAAACACTGCCCGGTTCTGTTCCAGCCTTACCATCATTGTTATGCTTGAGCTCATTGTTGCAGCCACTGTGTCAATCTACCTCATTGAGGGTCTTCCTTTTTTCTGCTGACCCTGTACTCTGCCAAGCATGAGGTCCTTCTCCTGGGACTCATCTCTCCTGACAGCATGTCCAAAGTATGTAATACCCAGTCTCGCCGTCCTTGCTTCTAAGGAGCATTCTGGTTGTACTTCTTCTAAGACAGATTGTTCATTCTTTTGGCAGTCCATGATATATTCAATATTCTTCGCCAACACCACAATTCAAAAGGCGTCAACTCTTCTTCGGCCTTCCTTATTCATTGCCCAGCTTTCACATGCATATGATGTGATTGAAAATACCATGGCTTTTTTTTTGGGTCAGGCGCACCTCAGTTTTCAGGGTGACATCTTTGCTCTTCAACACTTTGAAGAGATCCTTTGCAGCAGATTTGCCCAATGCAATGCATCTTTTGATTTCTCGACTGCTGCTTCCATGGCTATTGATTGTGGAGCCAAGTAACATGAAATCCTTGACAATCTCGATCTTTTCTCCATTTATCATGATGTTGCTCATTGGTCCAGTTGTGAGGATTTTTGTTTTATGTTGAGGTGTAATCCATACTGAAGGCTGTGGTCTTTGATCTTCATTAGTAAGTGCTTCAGGTCCTCTTCACTTTTAGCAAGCAAGGTTGTGTCATCTGCATAACACAGGTTGTTAATGAGTCTTCCTCCAATCTTGATGCCCCGTTCTTCTTCATATAGTCCAGCTTCTCGTATTATTTGCTCAGCATACAGATTAAACAGGTATGGTGAAAGAATACAACCCTGAGGCACACCTTTCCTTCCTTTGAAACAATCATTATCCCCTTGTTCTGTCCGAACAACTGCCTCTTGATCTATGTAAAAGTTCCTCATGAGCACAATTAAGTGTTCTGGAATTCCCATTCTTCGCAATGTTATCCATAGTTTGTTATGATCCACACAGTCAAATGCCTTTGCATAATCAATAAAACACCGGTAAACCTCCTTCTGGTATTCTCTGCTTTGAGCCAGGATCCATCTGACATCAGCACTGATATCCCCGGTTCCATGTTCTCTTCTGAAACCAGCCTGAATTTCTGGCAGTTCCCTGTTGATATACTGCTACAGCCATTTTTGAATGATCTTCAGCAAAATTTTGCTTGCGTGTGATATTAATGGTATTGTTCTATAATTTCTGCATTGGGTTGGATCGCCTTTCTTGGGAATAGGCATAAATATGGATCTCTTCCAGTCAGTTTGCCAGGAAGCCGTCTTCCATATTTCTTGGCATACACGAGTGAGCACCTCCAGGGCTGCATCTGTTTGTTGAAACATCTTAATTGATATTCCATCAATTCCTGGAGCCTTGTTTTTCACCAATGCCTTCAGAGCAGCTTGGACTTCTTCCTTCGGTACCATCAGTTCCTGATCATATGCCACCTCTTGAAATGGTTGAATATCAACTAATTCTTTTTTGGTATAATGACTCCATGTATTCCTTCCATCTTCTTTTGATATTTCATTTAGCAATAATGGAATAGGAGTGTGGAGAAATTCTATAAAAGTTCTTTATATACTAAGTTTAAGGGCAAAAGTATTTTGGTAGACTGCTATATTTTAAAACCAATCTTTAAAGGTGCCCATCAATGGATGAATGGATAAATAAATTACGGTATATTCACACAATGGAATACTACACATCGATAAAGAACAGTGAAGAATCTGTGAAACATTGCATAACATGGAGGAACCTGGAAGGCGTTATACTGAGTGAAATCAGTCACTTGCAAAAGGACAAATATTGTATAAGACCACTATTATAAGAACTTGAGAAATAGTTTAAACTGAGAAGAAAACATTCTTTTGTGGTTACGAGAGGAGGGAGGGAGGGAGGGTGGGAGAGGGGTATTCACTAATTAGATAGTAGATAAGAACTACTTTAGGTGAAGGGAAAGACAACACACAATACAGGGGAGTTCAGCACAAGTGGACTAAACCAAAAGCAAAGAAGTTTCCTGAATAAACTGAACGCTTCGAAGGCCAGCGTAGCAAGGGCAGGGGTCTGGGGACCATGGTTTCAGGGGACATCTAAGTCAATTGGCATAATAAAATCTATTAACAAAACATTCTGTATCCCACTTTGAAGAGTGGCATCTGGGGTCTTAAAAGCTACCAAGCAGCCATCTAAGATGCACCAATTGGTCTCAACCCACCTGGATCAAAGGAGAATGAAGAACACCAAGGACAGAAGGTAATTACAAGTGACAGAAAGGGCCACAGGAACCAGAGACTACATCATCCTGAGACCAGAAGAACTAGATGGTGCCCAGCTACACCCGATAGCTGCCCTAACAGGGAACACAGCAGAGAACCCCTGAGGGAGCAGGAGAGCAGTGAGATGCAGACCCCAAATTCTCATAAAAAGACTAGACTTAATGGTCTGACTGAGACTGGAAGGACTCTGATGGTCATGGCCCCCAGGCCTTCTGTTGGCCCAAGACAGGAACCATTCCCGAAGCCAACTCTTCAGACATGGATTGGGCTGGGCAATGTGTTGGAGAGGGATGCTGGTGAGGAGTGAGCTTCTTGGATTAGGTGGACACTTGAGACTATGTTGGCATCTCCTGCCTGGAGGGGAGATGAGAGGGTAGAGGGGTTAGAAGCTGGCGAAATGGACACGAAAAGAGTGGAGGGAGAGAGTGGGCTGTCTCATTGGGGGAGAGTAATTGGGAGTGTGTAGCAAGGTGTATATAAGTTTTTAAGTGAGAGACTGGCTTGATTTGTAAACTTTCACTTAAAGCACAATAAAAATTATAAATAAAAAAAAATCTTTAAGTTTCCCTTTCAAAAATGAAGGTATCAGTCACCAAAAATTTTCATTTTTGATTAAAAAAAAAAATTGCACACAAAAATCAGACATGAAATTATTAGAACTGAAATAAAAAGCTCAAGAAACATTAAAGTATACAAAAGAGGCAAGATTTTCCTTACACTGAGCATTGGTGTCATGTTCTTAAAAGAGTAACTTCATTTTTAGTCAAGTACAGCAATACTTCTGGGGGTGCTAACAGCACAATATTTCTGAAAACCTTGGAACATTTCTAGGTTTTATAAAAATATTTTTGGATATTTGCATTAGTTTCCTATTGCTGCTGTCAAAAATACCACAAACTAGTGATTCGGAACAACACGAATCTGTCTTCCTACAGTTCTGGAGGTCAGAAGTCTAAAATCAGTATTACCACGCTGAAGTCAAAGTGTTGGCAGGGTTGGTTGTTTCTGCATATGCCAGGGGAGAATCTGTCTGTTACGTCTTCTCACTCCTAGAAGCTGCGCTGTCATTCTGACTTCAGCATCACTCCAAACTCTGCTCCTTCTCCCTTTACTTTGACTTCTCCTGTGCGCTTAAAAGGACCCTAATGATTGTATCAGGTACACCCTGATTATGCAGGATAATCTCCTCATCTCAAGATTCAGAACTTAATCGCACTGCAAAATCTCTTTTGCCATATAAGGTAATAAGCACAATTGGCAGGGATGAGCAGGTGGGCTAGTCTGCAGCCTAAAATAATATTTGATCCTAGAATGGCAGAACTGGGAGGATAAATAAGAAAAACATAATAAGAAACTACCCCTTATGCATTCTCTGCGACCGAAAGGTTTGAGGTTTCGGTCTACCCAGAGACATCTCAGAGGAAAGGCTGGGGATCTACTCCTGAAGAATCAGCCACTGAAAATCCCAGGGAACGCAGTTCTGACTGACACACACGCGGGATTGGTATGAGTTGGAGTCCACTCAGTGGCCACTCGTTCTGGTTGATATTCAGGACGAATTTAATGAGCAGTCAAATGAGAGAAGAAAATAATTAAAATTTAGAATAAAAACAATTATTACTCACTTCATTTAGATTGTACCCAGGGTAAAATCATTTTGAATAACAGATTTGTTTTACATGTTGTTGAACTACAAAAAGTAGAAAACAAGGGTACTTAAATTATTGAGTATTTCATTGGTTTATGTGCTTTAAGAGAGGAATTGAAAACACTATTTTATATTTTAGTAATTCTTTAAACATCAAATTTTAGAATTCTTTAAACAGACTTTAAAGTCTGTGATAATGAAAAGAAAAAGTCACAATTTTAAATAAAAATTTAGAAGAAATCTCATGGCCCCAATTACACCAATAAAGAGTGTATTCTTTAGACCAAACAGCAATTATATATTTTTTAGGTCTAAGCAATGAAACACATATAGCATTTGCCCTTATAATCAATTATATGATAAGCATGTCAACTAAACACTGCTAAGACAATTAGATTTGATTTACACAAGACATGTGATGCACTAGAAGATGGTAGCAAAACAAGGGACCTTAAAATTAAGAGCAAATTGTGGTCTTTGACATAAATAAAACGAGCTTTGACTTTGAATTATCTATAGTTATGTAGTCACTAACAGTTACTTGCTATTAACGATGCTAGGGAATTTTGCAAAACAACAAACAGATCTAAGTTTTTATTTTACTTTTAAAATGATTAACATTTAAAAAAATTTTTTTTGACAAAATGGGTTTTCTAAATCAAAGAAACTGTATATATATAACCAAAATGACATTCCAATAAAAAAAAAAAAAATAAGGAAATAAGAATAGGAAAAAAAAAATGTTTACATGACTGAAAAGGAGACACATAATATCATTCTTCCAAGTAATTTCCATAGAGTCTATTAACTGACTATAGTAGATCAAAGTATCATTTCCATTGGAGAGAGATTTGAACAAATTGAGCTGTATATTATTGTTTTTGGTTCGGTTTATATTAGCCCACATTGAAAAAATTTGAAAGAAGTATACCTTTAGGAGATTCTGCGTGGATCTAGATATTGCTTTAAAAGAGTATGAAAGTCATAATAAAAATATTAAAATTATATGATTACATAAAAATAATTTTGTAACTTTTAATCTATAATAATCTTAAACTATCTAGTTACAGTGTTCGAACATAGTATGTAAAACTCATGATTCATTTCTGAACACAAATAGTGCTTTAAGAAACATTATTGATGATTCCAATTGCTACTGCTTCATCAGAGCAAAATCTCTCCAAACTGAATGAATCATAACAGTTTGTCTAATTTGGCATTATTGCCAATAGAACACAAATTATGTGAAAGTCTTGACTAAAATAACGTAATTAGTGATTTTGCTGAAGTGAAGGCAAGCAAAAAATTACAGACTAAATATATGATAATGAAAGTATTATGTATATCTTGATTGCTCATACAAAAATCACCAGACCAGCCCACAAGCAAACATACAGACATAAACAATATAATATTTTACTAACTTTGTCACATAGAAAGCATCACTTTGCACGTATACACGGATACAAAGAGTCATAATGAATTTTTATTTATCCAGTTAGGAAGTTAAAACCTGTTTTCAGATAGCTTGACTTATGAATATTCAGTTTTATGGTACCTCGGACTCCATTTTTACTCTGACCTGGGGCTCCACAAGGGAAAGGGACAGTCCTGAGTCCGAGAGAAGTTACGAGGTCAGAGAGGAAACGGAATGGACAGATCACATAGGACCTTACAGGTGACTGTTAAGACTTGGGCTTTTACTTTGAGTGAGATGCGAAGCCATTAAAGAATTTGAGAAGAGAACCAACATTATCTAACTTCTATCTTCAGAAGTGATTCTAGGACAACGGGTTTGGGTTTGTTTTCTTTTTTTGTTTTTAAAGGACCACTCTTACTGTTGTGGTAAATATAGAGTCTGCTGAGTTAGATTTTGAATTCAGTGATTATTTCTTTCCCACCTCTCCTCATGCCGACATGATGGTTGATTACTTATTAGCTTTTTTTTTTTTTCCTTGAAAACTAAATTATATGACAAATGGATTTCTCCATCTCTTCATCTCAGAGGAAAATGTGGATAAAAGAACTTAATTGGAAGATGAAGCCATTCACACTGTTTTTTTGTTTTCCTAACCTATTTTTTTGTCCATGCAACAAAACCAAAACTAAAACCAAACCCATTGTGGTCCCATCAATTCTGACTCATAGCAACTCCGTAGGACAGTTTCCAAAGCTGTAAATATACGGAAGCAGACCGCCAAATCTTCCTACTGCAGAGTGGCTATGGATTTGAACTGCAGCAGCCAAGTGCTTAAGAAGTTTGAAGACGCACTGGGGCTAATGCATCTGTACAAGGGTGAGATGAAGAAGTCAGATTTTCATTTTACTGCTCCACCATATTCAGTGCATAACTTTTTTCTTCAGGGTTACAGAATGGCTGCTTAGTGAATGTAATGGGGGATGTTCCCTGCACCAGGAGATCTGTAATTCCACGTCACTACAAGAGTAAAGTCAGACAAGAAATTATGGGGATAGTGTATATATGCTGGTCAATGCTGCATAGCATGAAAGAGAACAATTATTTTTAGGATAAAGATTATTTGTGCTTTTGTTATGTGAAAGAAACAAAAAGGGAAGAAGGGAGAGAGGGAGAGAGGGGACTAGAGAGAGAATACATGGATTCATGAAGGAAAAAGCACCTGCTTCTTAGCTCAATTTATGCAGAGAAAGGGAGGTGGTCTAGTTTCCCAAAGAGATTTATCAAAATTGTTCCAATGCTATGTTCTCTAATAGGTATAAAAATGAACTCTGCTTTTGTTAAAAACAATGTAACTGCAAGATGTGCTAACTCCATCATGAGGTCTATCCTTCCTACTCATTTCTCTGGTGCAACGCACCATCACCAACAACTTGTGACCTACTGAACCATATGACCCACTGAACAAGCCCTTCTTGGGAATGTGGCTCTGAGTAAGTTAGACGGGGATGAATGACAGTTGGACTTGACATCTATTGAGTGTGACGTGGACAGAATGTTCTTGAGCTGTAGTTCTCAAATTTCAAAGTTTTTTTTTTTTTTTATTCCTGTCTTTCTCACAAAGGCTCAGTGTAGCACAAAAAGATAACACGCTTAGCTGCTAAACAAGTAGTTGGAGGTTCAAGCCCTTCCTGACGCATCTTGCAAAAACGGCCTGGGGATCTACTTCCAAAAAATTAGTTGGTGAAAACCTTATGGAGCATAGTTCTAGTCTGATACACATGGGGTTGCTATGAGTCAGAACTGACTTGACGGCAATTGGTGTTTATATGTATTTATATCTGTATATATATATATTCCAAAAGCAGAAAAAACTCATTGCCGTGGGGTCAATTCTGACTCATAGAGACCCTATAGGACAGACCAGAACTGCCCCACTGGGTTTCCAAGGAGCAGCTGTTGGATTTGAACGGCCTACCTTTTAGGTTTTAGGTTAGCAGCCGAGCTCTCATTACTGTGCTATCGGGGCTTCATTAATCTTTTAAATATTTCTCTTTCATTAGTTTTGCATATTCTATTTTATAGCTAAATATTAATCTATAATTTTAAAATATTATAAGAAGGAATACAATAAAATGTTATTTATATGATTTTCTATTATATAACTTTTTATTTTTAATCACTTTTTGTAGATTTGTTATTTTTAACAATTTTTTTCCCAATAATTCCCTTAGTCTTTTCCTGGCTATATCTGTACTGAATTACCTAATATCTGTCTTATAAATGCAGTTTCTTTTATTTTACTTAGAATTTATTCATTTAATTATTCAAAGGATTCATTACAGAGATGTTTGAAATCAACTGTGACAGAAAGATTGTCAATTAGTTTTGCTGGTTACCATACATGAATAGTTGAGTTTATTTTACAAATAACTGTTAAAATAACTTCTCCGATTAGGAAAGGTTATCAGAGAGTAACTTAAAACAAACATGTTATAAACAAAAGAGGTTATATTTACTGCCAAAGTGAATCAAAGACAAAGCAGAGTTGCGAATAGTGGTAAAATGTATTAATGTTGTATATAAATTCAGAGCACTTAAAGAAACAACATAAACTATTTAATGTTAAGCTTATTATTTTGTGATTCTAATCTGTCAATAAAATTGCCATCGATAAATTCTTCTATAAGAGTACTACTGAGCAACTAGTTTGTTCTTCTCTTTCCAGGTTAGGTCTTCATTAATTGATCACATTTTTAACAGTGTGGTGGAATTTGGGGCTATTTCCAGAAATGTACCAGTAAAACAGAAATAAAGTATTTATTTCTTTGTTTCTTAGATGATATTCTCTCTGTATACAGCCAGAGATTCACAAATACACAAAGAAAAGTGCAGAGGAGTAAATTTTCTTAGGTTCTGCTATCTTTTTTTTTTTTTGCTCTTTTCTTCCAGAGGGCACCTTCATTTTCTGTCTCAACCATTAATATCTAGTGCTCTCTCCACCCTTTCCTCCAAAGGGCCATATTTGTAAATGAACAATAACAACCTATCATTTACTTCTCCAAAGCCTCACACATGATGCTTAAGAGGGAGAACCCCAAGTCAAATTGCCTGGGTTTGAATCCAGGCTTTGCCACTTAGTTAGCTGTGAGAAATTAAATGAGTTCTTCATCTCGCTGTGCTCCTTTCCTTCATTGAAAGATGATTGATTTCTAGTTAAAACTTTTATAGTTTTTGAAATAATACCTGACACATAATAAACACTACACAAGTGTTAGCCTGGAGTTACATGTATTCTATTTGTGTGGTAGAGCTTTGTTTTGTTTTCTGGATTTTTCTCATCCCTTTTGAAATTACACCTAAACATGTAAATACTTGCCTATTCTGTGTAAAATCGTTTTATTTATTTGTTTATTTTTTTTTTGAGGGGGCCTATGGTTTTTTTTTTTTTTGTTTATGTTCATAGACCTATTAACAGCACTATAGAACCTATTCACTGATACATAGATCAAACTAAATGTACATACTAGAACATCATAACCCTTATATACATTGTTTTTCAGAGGCTTGGTTGCCTTTTCTAAATGTGTCTGATATCTGGAAATAACCCATTTCCCAACATGCAGTTCGAAGTTAGCTGGCGCTCCCTGACCTCAAGGAGATTGTGAAAATCTTGACTCAATTCTCAAATTCACATCTTGTGAGAGTCCAGATCTCACTGTATAATATCTGCAATTTTTAACAGCTCTTTCCTCAAAGTCTACTACATCTTTCCTGCTTCTCATTCTCATTTGCTGCTTCGTTTTGGTCCCACACTGACCTCAGTTACTTCAGTGGTGTCCAGAAAGATGTCCACTCATTAAATGTCTAATGAGTTTTGAAAGTTTATTGAAGATTTCAACAGTTATGAGGAAAGGGTTTCCATCGCTTGCAGCTTTCCACCATCTTTTCCATCTTTTAGCTCCACATCCAATTCTGTCCTCTCTCTGTCCTCTCTTCTCTGATGCAACAAAATAAATTCTCCCTTGGCTCATTCATAGCAATTCCTGGCACCCTTGAGATCTGATATTCTGCCCCAATTAGGCTTCATAAGGAAAATTTTCAACTAAGAAAGACTTCTCCCTGAGAAGAAGTCTCACATCCATGGCTAAGAGGAACAAACAAACAAAAGAGGAACAAACAAACAAAAGAGGAACAAACAAACAAAACCTTTTTTTTTTTTTTTCCTAACCTGAGCACTGCTTTAGATTTCAGAGCTTTAGGATATGCCAAACATCAGGGATTTACAAATGCTCAGCCTCACTGGGCTCTCTGGGTGGTTTTGCATCTCTTTTTAAGAAAGTACAAGGATTTGAAGGATCGACAGGTCTTGTAGAGAATCATGCCAACTAAAAGGGGCAAGAAACTCAATACTATGACAGAAAATGGCATTCAAATAACAAATAGGTGACGTAGGCTCACACTCAGTGGGTCAAATTCAAGGCAACTGAGAAAACAGGTAGCTGAGAAAAAAAAAAAAAAAGGCCTTCACTTTCTCATTTTCTCAGTAGAAAGCAAAATGTTGGTGACTGTTTTTTTGTAAGATAGAGAAAGTTTCAAACCTGGGTTGCGGTTAGCCCTAGAGAAATTCTAGTGCTAACCAGTTTACTCTGATCTGGAAACAGCTCCAGGGAAAAGGGAAGGAACTTAATTAGCAAACAGAGACTCAACTTTAGAATTAAGTCCTGGAAAAGAAGCAGCAGTCCAGTTTTCATGTCACCATCAATATATTAGTGAGGTGACAACGTTAAATACAAAAACATTGTTGTAAGCTTTCTCGTGTCCCCTGTCTTGAATCAAGAATACTCATAGAAACAGGATTTTGAGAGCATTTAGTCACAATGGCATTGTGGCAAAGATAATGGCTCCAGAGTTAAATAATCAGTTAAAATTCCTAGCTTCATCAGGTTTTAACTGAGGGCTCTTTGTAAATTAATTTACCTCACTAAGCTTGCATTTCTCATCTGACAAAGTATGAAAGCAATACAGGCCTGTTTTGGGCTTTGTGAGGATTTTTTTATATCGTATATGCAAATCACTCAGGAAAGTGTCTGGAACATATGATGAAGCCTCAATGTGGTATCATAAATTAGCAGAGCATATACTAAAAATAGTTCCTGACATATAACTTTGAATGCCATCTTTGATACTTATTATCAGAAATTTGGAAATGCTAACACACTCTGTTTATGAAGTTGTATATATAATTTTATATCCTTTAATACGTAACTGTGAAATTTTGCAAATATTATGTTCACAAAAAGAATGAGCAGAACCCCCAATACTGGTCTAAATACATAAGAAATGAAAGCATATCATACCAAAACTTTTGAGATGCAGCAAAGGCAATGCTCAGAGGTCAATTTATACCAATAGATTCACACTTCAAAAAAGAAGAAAAGGACAAAATCAAAACGTAGCTATACAACTTGAACAAATAGAAAGAGAACAGCAAAAGAAGCCCTAAACCACCAGAGAAAGGAAATAATAAAAATCAGAGCAGAAATAAATGAAACAGAGAATAGAAAAACAGTAGAAAGAATCAACAAAACCAAAAATTGGTTCTTTAAAAGGATCAACAAAATTAACAAACCACTGGTCAAACTGTCAAAAGAAAAATGGAAAAGGACACATATAACCCAAATAAGAAATGAAATGGGGGACATTACAACAGACACAAATAAAATAAAAAGGATCATAACAGAGTACTATGAAAAACTATACTCCAACAAATTTGAAAATCTAGAGGAAATGGACAAATTTCTATAAATGCACTACCTACCGCAAATAACAGAAACTGATGTTGAAAATCTGAAAAGACCCATAATAAGAAGAGAGATTGAAAAGGTAATTAAAAAAAAAAAAAACTTCCAACGAAAGCCCTGGGCCAGATGGCTTCACTGTGGAATTCTACCAAACATTCAGAGAAGAACTTATACCAGTACTACTCAAACTATTTCAGAACATAGAAAATGAAGGGTTTCTTCCAAATTCATTCTATGAAGCCAGCATAACCCTCATACCAAAACCAGGTGAAGACACCAGAAGAAAAAACAAAAACAAAGTTACAGACCAATATCTCTCATGAATACAGGTGCAAAAATTCTCAACAAAATTCTAGCCAATCCAGTTCAGAATCATATCAAAAAAATAATACACCACAACCAAGTGGGATTCATACCAGGTATGCAAGGGTGGCTCAACATTAGAAAATCAATCAACACAATACACCACATAAATAAAAGAATCACATGATCATCTCAATCGACGCAGAAAAGACATTCGACAAACTCCAACACCCCTTTCTGATAAAAACTCTCAATAAAATAGGTATAGAAGGGAAGTTCCTCAACATAACAAAGGACATCTATATAAAACTAACAACCAGCATCAATCTTAAAGGAGAAAGGCTGAATACATTCCCCTTGAGAACAGAAACAAGACAAGGATGCCCTTTATAGCCTCTCCTATTTAATATTGTGCTGGAAGTCCTAGCTAGAGCAATAAGTCAAGAAAAAGAAACAAACGGCATCCAAATTGGTAATGAAGAAGTAAAATTGTCCCTATTTGCAAATGATATGATGCTATACATAGAACGCCCCCCCTCCCCGCCAAGGATATAAGATAAACATATAAAAAATCAGTTGGATTCCTATATGCCAATAAAGAGAATGATGAAAAGGAAATCAGGAAAATTATATCATTTATAATACCCCCCCACAAAAAAAACTTAGGAATAAATATAACCAGGGATGTAAAAGAGCTATACAAAGAAAACTACAAAACACTACTGCCAGAAACCAAAAGATATGTACACAAATGGAAAAGCATACCATGCTCATGGACAGGTAGACTCAACATTGTGAAAATGTCAGTTCTACCCAAAGCAATCTACAATTACAATGCAATTCCCAATCCAAATACCAACAGTATTCTTTAAAGAGATGGATAAACTAACCATTAACTTTATATGGAAAAGAAAGAAGCCCCAGATAAGTAAAGCACTAATGAAGAAGAAGAAGAAAGTAGGAAGATCACACTACTTGACCTCAGAACCTACTATACAGATGTGGTAGCCAAAACAGCCTAGTACTGGTACGATGACAGACACATTGACCTATGGGACAGAATTAAGAACTCAGATGTAAATCCATTCACCTGTGGTCATCAGATCTTTGACAAGGGCCCAAAGTCCATCAAAAGGGGGAAAAGAAAGTCTTTTTAACAAATGGTACTGGTAAAACTGGATATCCATCTGCAAAAAAAAAAAAAGAAAGAAACAGCACCCATACCTCACACCATATACAAAAACTAATTCAAAATGGATCAAAGGCCTAAATATAAAATCAAAAACTATAAAGATCATAGAGGAAAAATACCATCAAACATAGAATCCCTAATATGCAGCATTAACAGGCTACAAACCACAACTAACAACACACAAACTCCAGAAGAGAACGTAGATAACGAGGATCTTCTAAAAATTAAACACTTATAGTCATCAAGAAACTTCACCAAAAGAGTAAAAAGAGAGCCTACAGACTGGAAAAAAAAAATGTTGGCTATGACAAATTCGAGGAAGATTTAATCTCTAAAATCTACAGGAAAATCCAACACCTCTACAACAAAAAGACAAATAACCCAATTGAAAAATGGGCAAAGGAAATGAACAGACACTTCACAAAAGGAGACATTCAAGTGGCTAACAGATGCGTGAAGAAATGTTTGCAATACAGAAATGTATATCAAAACCACAGTGAGATACCATCTTACCCCAGCATTACTGGCAAGAATAAAAAAAAAAAAAAAAAAACAGAAAATAACAAATGTTGGAGAGGCTGCAGGGAGATTGGAACTCTTATGCACTGCTGGTGGGAATTCAAAATGGTACTACCTTTTTGGAAAATGATACAGTGCTTCCATGAAAAGCTAGAAATAGAAATATCGTATGATCCAGAAATCCCACTCTTAGAAATATATCCTAGACAAATAAGAGCCATCACATAAACAGACATATGTGCACCCATGTTCTTTGCAGCATTGTTCATAGTTGCAAAAAAGCTGGAAACAACCAAGATGCCCATCAACAGATGAATGGATGAACAAACTATACATACACACAATGGAATACTACACAACAATAAAGAACACTGGTAAATCTGTGAAGCATCTCACAGCCTGCAAGAATCTGTAGGGCATTATGCTGAGTGAAATCAGTCAACCACAAAAGGACAAATATTGTATGAGACCACTACTATGAAAAGGTTTAGACACAAAAAGAAACCATCTTTGATGGTTACAAGGGAGGGAAGGCGTGGAGATGGAAAAACACTAAATAGAACAGTAGATAAGTAGTAACTTCGATGAAGGGTAAGACAGCACACAACACTGGGGAAGCCAGCACAACTGGTACAAGGCAAGGTCATGGAAGCTCTGTAGACACATCCAAATTCCCTGAGGGACTGAATTTCTGGGCTGACGGCTGTGGGGAGGGACCATGGTCTTGGGGAACATCTAGCTCAATTGACATAACATGGTTTATCAATAAAATGTCCTACATTCTACTTTGGTAAGTAGTGTCTGAGGCCTTAAAAGCTTCTGAGAAGCCATCTAAGATGCTCCACTGGCCTCACCCATCTGGAGCAAGGGAGAATGAAGAAAACCAAAGACATGAGGGAAAGATTAATCCAAAGTACTAAGGGACCACAAGACTGAACCCAGCACAACTAGGTGGTGCCCAGTTATCACCACTGACTGCCCTGACAGGGATCACAATACAGGGTCCTGCACAGAGCTGGAGAAAAATTTATAACAAGATTCTAACTCAAAAGAAAAAAAAATCAGACTTATTGGTCCTACAGAAACTGGAGAACAAACCCTGAGAGTATGGCCTCTGGTCACCATTTTAGCTCAGTAATGAAGTCACTCCTGAGGTTCACCACTTAGCCAAAGATTAGACAGGCACATAAAATGAAACTAAAGGGGCAGGAAAAAAAAAATGGAATATTGGTAAGAATTTTTCATAAGATTTTTTAAAGGTCCAAAATGTTAGGCACTGCAATAACTTTCTGAGGCACTGGTTTAATGTTATCGGTCATATTGATGACCAGAGACCTATTTTATTGGAATAATTTGTCATTCATATTTATTTCTCATATTTGAAACATATTTTACTCCAGTTGTTATTTAAAAAAAAAAAAAAGCTCTCTGAGATGGCCATGTGAGTCTGTGAATTGCACCAATGAAAAAAGTCCTTTTAACTGGCCAAAACCAAAAAGCCAAACCCATTATAGTAGAGTCGATTCTGACTCATATCGACCCCATAGGACAGAACAGAATTGGCCCATATGGTTTCCAAGGAGCACCTGATGGATTTGAACTGCAGACCTTTTGGTTAGCACTTTGCCACCAGGGTTTCCATTACCTGACATTTCCTCCCAAATTGCCCTCAAATGACAACTCCTTCCAGTCTAAAAGATCTGGAACAAAAGTCATGGAAAGGATCATAGTTTCTATAGCATTCAAAGGTACTACGTACTTTAATCCAGAAAGATAGATATTAATGTAAAATTACAACATCTTTGTGCATATGGTTTTAAAAATGCAAAATAATGATACTTATCTCTGAGAATCCTAGAGGTAGTGGCCACCTGGAATGCTCAAAATAGCTTTAGAAAGGTAATACCAAAATTCTGAGTTAGAGAATAACACCAACACGTGATAGAAGAAAAAAAATGTAATCTCTTCTCCCAGGCCAAAAACAGTAACGGGGTTTGATCATAACCTAAGCAAAGCAGTAACATAATTACATTTATTAAAAGTGAAAATTAGAAAAATGTGGTGAGTCAGAGAAATAGATTTCATCAGGGGGTATCTAGTACTTTCTAGAGGAAGTGATGTTTTGACTCAGGAAACTTCATTTTTCAAGACTCAGAGAAAAAATATAATTGCTTTCAACCTGGACATGTTTTTATTGTCCGATGACATTAGACACACGTATAATGAAAAAAACATTTATTCCCACTGCATCAAATTCCTATTGCTACTGTGACAAATTACCACAAATGTAGTGGCTTAAAACAACACAATTTTATTATCTTACAGTTTTGGAGCACCCCAAACCAAAACAAATTGCCATCAAGTCCAGACTCTGACTCACAGAGGCCATATAGGACACAGTAGAACTGTCCCATAGAGTTTCCAAGGAGTGCTTATGGATTTGAACTGCCAACCTTTTGATTAGCAGCCATAGCTCTTAACCACTACACCACTAGGGTTTCTGTTCTGGAGGTCGGAAGTCTAAAATCAAGGTGTTGTTAGGACTGTGTTCTTTCTGAGGCTTCAGGGGAGAATTCTTTTGCTTGCCTTTTTGAGCTTTTAGAAGCTTCCCGCATTCCTTGGTTCATAGCCCCTTTCTCCATTTTCAAAGCACATTACTGTAACCCCCAGTTTCATCATCACAGTTTTTTCTTCTTTGATCCTCCTGGCACTGTCTTATAAGGATCCTTATAATTACATTGCCCCCCCCATCCCCGGTAACATTGGATGAAATTTGCATCTCAGAATCTTTACCTAAATCACATCTGCAAAGTTCCTTTTACCATGTAAGAAAACATATTCATAGGTTCCACGGTTAGTACTTAACCATTTTTTTTGGGGGGGGGGTCATTATTCAACCTAGCACACCTTTCTTACCAAAACCCACTTCACTTGGCTCTAGCAAGTTTGTCTCTAAGGAATGGGTATGCTGATGAATAATCTCACTATGTTTTTATTAATTCAACCACCATTTATTAAGTGTCTACTATGAGCCAGGTACTTGGGAAGCTAAGTTCCATGTAACATGGTAGCCTATGGGCAAACAAGAGACCAATAGTTAAATCAATTATAGGAATATAGTGCATAAGTGCTATGATAATAATGGAATTTGGTAAACTTTCACTGGAAGTACAATAAAACATATTCATAAATTTTTTTTAAATGTATCTTAGCATTGAGAACGAATGAAAACTTTAAAGAAAAGAAATTATGTAATTGTATTTGCATTGGAACGTAGTCTAAAGGGTGGGTTGTTAGAAGAGTATAATGGACGGGAACGTACAGAAGTGTGAGAAGAAAATTAATTCACTCAATAACCAGTTACCTCGAAAGAGGACCCTGAGTCGCAGATGAGAATCACAGTCCTGACCAATGCTTTGATTTCAGTCTGATGAGATTGGGAGCAGAGAAATTAGCCATATCATTTCAGACTTCCTGCCTGTGGAAACCATGAGAAAATAAAAGTATTGCTTAAATCCACTACATTTGTGGTGACTTGTTATGGCAGTAACAGAAAACCAATACGATAAGCCACGGGAGCATATTACTCAGGTTTCTGGAGAAGAATATGCTTTCCAATTTGATAAAGAAGAGGAAATTACACATTTCTGAACATCAGTGGAATATTGCAGGACAAGTGGTTTCCCCGTGAAGAGGACACATTTATTTTCCACACTACATCACTTGGGAATCAACTTTTTTTCCTATTCTTTATAGATTCTGTTCAGTGAATATTGCCACAGGAAATAGTCCAAGGTCTAGGCCTGCCCAATAAAGTTACCACATTCTTTTTTGACACAGTAACTGGGTCCAATCACAATTCTCTTTAATACTTTCCACTTAACAGTATTGTTATTTTCATAAACTTGTCAGATACGTGATTATATCAATACCATCTTCATCTTAAGCTACCCTGAGTTGAATTTCTATTTTTTGCAACTGAAAGACTGTTGATTAATTCACTCCTTAATTGAAGCTAATAAAATTCTATTCTTATGGCATAATGAAATTATACACTACGTCGGTGATCGCCCATCTTTTTAGATTCGTTTTTCATCATAAATTAAATAAATATTACCGCAGTCTATAGAGTTACTCAACGTCTTTAAAATGACAAGACGAGGGTTTATTACTATTGAAGACTCAACTACTGAATATTTTCTAGCTCTCTTAATTAGCTGATGGGCCAAAGTTTCCACTGTAAGGCCTAATGAAAAGTGAAGTTAAGTAAATGTGACTTTCAGGGTCATACAATAGAAATAAATCTGAAGAAAAGAGCTAACCGTGATTTATTTATATATTTATACTTTTTTTTTTTAATGAATAGCTGAATGGCGTTTAAAACACAGAAGCCAATAGGTTAGCATATCATTGAAAAAAACATAATGCTGAGAAACATCAGGAGTAGTGAGATAAGAGCTCCACTCTAAAGATTAAGTGGTCAACCGGGAAATACAGGGTAGTGTTCCTTCAATGGAGACTTGGTGTTTTTAAGAGCCTGACTGTGAGCTTGAAGCTCAGCGGTTCAAACCCACCAGCCGCTCTGTGGGAGAAAGATGTAGCAGTCTGCTTCCTAAGCCTTGGAAACCCTGTGGGGCAATTCTACTCTGTCCCATAGGGTCGCTGTGAGTCTAAATTGACTTGGTGGATACGGGTTTGGAGTTTTGTTGTTGTTAGTCAACAGTTTCAGGTTCCGATACTATTCATTAAAGGTCTGACAAAATGGTAAGTTTATTAGTCAGGCTTCATTAAAAAAAAAAAAAAAAAGTGGTATCTGTTAACCCTATTCTACAAAGGAAAAATTGACATTTGCAGAGATGTGTCTAGTGATGGAAAAAAAAAAAAAAGACAACAAAAAATAAAAAAACAAAAAACAAAGTTATGCAGCTGGTAATTGAAAGCTCTAGAATATAAATCCAAGGTCTTTATCTCAAGTTCGTGTTCATTTGACTACAACGTGTCACCTCCTTATTATGTTTTGTTTGCCTGACAGGAGTAGACTGGAGAAAGCTTCAAAGCTTAAAAGTCTTAATAAAATTTCTTCCCATGTAACTAAATAAAACCCTTAATTATGAGTATCAATGCCTGAGATATTGTTCATTTACTATTGTGCTCAGAAATTAAAAAAAATATATATTTTTGGAAGTACTTCTTTGTATAAATACAAATATTTTACATCCAAGTAGTTTATTTCTTATGTCATACACACACACTATTTGATAAAGTTTTTTTCTATTGAGTTTTCTGTCCTTATTTTTTATTAAATTACAATTTACTTTTGTTTCCTTAAATCATGGAAATAATATGGAAGAATTTTTAGCTCATGACAATATTCAAACACTTTAGCTAAATTGACACAATAAAGCTGAGACATTATTGCCTATCAGGTCAATAATTTGTGAACTAAGAAGGATTAATGGGATTTACGACTCTTTTCAGCTACAAGTAACACAAGCAATACTAATTATATTTTCATTAACCTTTGAGGCCAGCTCATGTTCTAATAATTTAGCTCTGTTATAGACTAACCCACGGTTTTATTATTCAATAAAGTATAAATAAAAACAAGACTAAGGCATATAAACACATATTCTAGAAAAAAATGGTTCATTAGTTTTAAAAATCGCCATAATATACCAAATATGATATTTAATTTGAATTTATCCAATTTCTTTCATCCCCAAATTAGCATTTCTAATTAATAATTTTTTAATCAGATATTTTCAAAAGACAGAAGATTAAATACTTATAACATGTGCTTATTAAATAAAATCATGAAGAGGAATTTGAAAGCAAATAATCTGGGAAAATATTTAGGACAAATATGAAATAGGGTTCAGAGCGTGTACAGAGCCTACGTACCTTAATTACAATTAATGAGAAGACATTAACTCCAGGAACTGGTGCAAAGGCATTAAAGAGAAATTTAGAGAACTAACATTTATTGAGCCCTCATCAAATGCAAAAAATTGTGCATATATTACTTTATTTAATTAAAAAAAATCACCCTACCAATTAGATACTGTTATTATGGCCAATGTTCAGTAAAGAAACTTATTATTAATTTTTTTCTAAGATCACATAGGCAGTAGAATGGGCATAAAGAATCCTATTCAGGGTCTAGAAGTACACTGCTTTCAATTCACAGAAGGATACATACAACTACCAAATCTGTGAGGAAAACTACAACTTCAGTAGTAATTTAAAAAAAAAAAAAGCTTGAATTCTTGTTCCACTACTTATCATATAAATGGTTCTAGTGACTGGCATTTAATATCCAATGATATTCAACATGATAATGAGAATGAAAATTTAAAGAACAATGTGATACCACTAGACAACTAAAACGAAGCATTAGTTAATACCGGCAAGGATATAGCTTTCTATTTTCATACACTGCTTTTCTGAAAGAATTCGGCAATAAATATCAAGAGTTATAAAAGAAATTCAGTATGTTGTCTTAAAAATCTTGTTGTACAATTCTGTCTTATGAAAGATGTTAGAGATGCAGACAAATATTTATGCTTAAATATGTGTCCAAATCCTGAGATGGAACATAGTAAGAAAAATGCCAGGTTCAGCCGTAAAGGAAACAAATTAATTTCAGGTTATTTACAGAATAGAATCCTATGAGCCAATTAAAACTGATGTTCACGCACGCACGCACGCACGCACACACACACAAAGATGTTAATAAAAAGGGAAATGTTAATGATAAAATAATATGTCAAAACAAAATGAAACACCAATAATAAGATGTTGTGTTTTGGAATGTTACCATTACTACGATAATTTATAACAATGGATTAAAGAAGACTGGAAAAATACCAAACAAATTAACAGTGGTTATCTCTTAACAGTGAAGTTTCAAGTAGTTTTTATTTTTTTCACATTTAGGTGAAGGGTCCTGGGCAGGGGGGTAGTGTCTGATCCCATATGGCGGGGTTATAAGCAAGGGGACATTCGTGCCTGAAGCTTGTGTTTTACTAAACACTTTTCTCTAAGAAAAGTGAGATTAATCGATTCATGAGGACACTGTTGCCTAAGTAGCCTCCCCTCCCTTGTTCTGTTTTCTGTTTCCAGCATAAATTCTATAGTGTTTGTGGCAGAGACTGCTAGCATTCCCCTTTACCTCTAGTAATAATTATACTTAGGGATATGGTCCATCAGAAAATGGTTATACATTCTAGACTTGTCACAGCTAGGTAGCACCATGTGAATACATCTGTCCGATGAGATATAGGCAGAAGTTCTAACCTGAGCCTTTAGTTGGAAAGGAGCTAGCTTCCTTCATGCTTGTTTCCCCTTCCTTCCAACTAGAAGAAAAGTGTGATAGCAGAAGGTGGTATAGGCCTCTCAGGCTATGATATTGAAAGTTATTTTGAGGTTGGCAATAGCAAAGATATAGAAAGTTCTGGCCCCTGCTAGTCTAGAACTACTATATCAGCTCTGCACTATTCTGTTAGACTGTTACATGAAAAAGCTACCAGCATTTTGTTCACTATTTATAGATTCTGAGAAGGCATCCTAGCTCTTCTATATTCAACCACACCCCTTACATGTAGCCTTAGCTCCCTTGCTTCACTCTTCTTATCACACATCTACCTGTAATGCTTTAATCTAGACCAAACCGTCCTCTCTTCCTAATGGAGAAAGTTACAAAACAGGAAAATTCACCATTCTTAAATGGGCATTTAATATTTCCCGAAATGAAATTCTCTTGTAAGGTCTTTCACACTCACATCAAATATTTCATTCGCTATATTCTACCTTCTCAAGTGTCATGTGTTCACTCTTCCACATCTCCCTCCTTCCCTAAACTTTAGCTATCTTCATACTTTGATGAAAATTAAAAAAAAAAAAAAAATAGGTCTCAGATCTAAATTTCTCATCTTCTCTCTACTGAAGATATAAACATATCGGGATCTTTTTATATCATAGTCTTCCCTCCAGTTATGGGGAGTAAAGGGTCCTTTCAAATGGTGACACGTCCACATTTGTCGGGATCTCATTTACTCTCAACTTGCTTTTCTTCATTTCTCTGAGCATTTAAAACTTCTCTATTTCTACTTGATTATTTTCACAAATATTCATGCACTCTGTAATCTCCTTCACTATGAAGAAAAAGCACACATTTTCTTGAACTCCTACCTCATTCTGTTTGCCTCTTTTTCTCTCCACTCTTTTTTTGTATAACTTTTTAAAAAAGTTTTCTACATACATAGCCTCCATTTTATCGCCCTTCACTGAGTTTATCAATCAAACTAATCCATACTGACTTTAGCAATTGTTAGGATCATTGATTATCAACTTAGTTAACTCCAAATAAATTTGCATGTCTCTTCTTAATTTCCTATAAGCACTAAAATTTTATTTATTGAAACTGCTTTCAGAACACTTTTTTTTTATTTCTCTCCTACTAATCTGGCTGTAACTTCTTATTTTCCTTTGTAATTTCATCACCTTTTAAATTTTAGAGGAATACTATTTTTCATTCTTCATTGTCTTGATAGGAAATCTTGTTTATTTCCACAGGTTTAAATACCATTCTATGCCAGTGGCCAGTGGTTTTGAAGTTGTATTTCCAGGACACCCTTCTAAGTTCCAGATCCTGTATTCAGATGCCACCCAGTGCTGTCGAGTGGGTTCCACCTCATAGAGACCCTGTAGGAAAGAGCAGAACTTATCCAGAGAGTTGCCAAGGCTGTAAATCTTTATGAAAGCAGACTGCCACATCTTTCTCCCGCAGAGTGGCTGGTGGGTTTGAGCTGCCAACCTTTTGGTTAACAGCCAAGCACTTTAATAACCAATGAGCTGTCAGTCAACATTTATACACTTATATCTTACTCACATGTGTACCTTAATTTTTTCAAAATTAAAACCTTGATTTCATTTGCCCTTCTCATTTGCTCTATTTTCTACATCCCCTGTATTTTTAACTGGCTGTTCCAGCCAGCAGGTTGTTCATGCTAATCACCACTAATTTCTTTATTTTATTTCTCATACCCAACCCATTAACAAATGTTTAATTTCTATCTCTAAATAACTCTTAAGTTTTTGTTTTTTTTTTTTGCTTCTCTTCATCTTTGCAGACACAACTCTATTCCTACTTAAATGGCCTTCTTCCTTTTCTACTGTGTGTCCTCTAAGCTGCTCTCTTCACTTTCAGATTTTACTTTTCATCCACCCCTGGATGTGTATATACACATATATGTGTGTTTACTACAAGTCAGATTATATTACTCCTTAGTGTGGAACACATTTTGCCCTGAAGATAAAATCCGTATTGCCTGCAAGTCCCTGAAGGGTCTTCACCATTTCTGTATAACTAGCTCATCTCCTCCTTGCTCTCTATCCTCTGGACGTACAAGCCTTCATTCAGTGACTTGAACACCAAACTCTTTCCCATCTAAGGGCCAGCATATAAGCAATTTTCAGTCTGGAATGTGCTCCTGCCAACAGTTTCCCCTAATTAACCATTTTCTATTCTTAGCTTGAGCATTGTCACTTCAGAGTGCATCCTTCTCCCCCTGAACTAGGTTATATCCCCATATCATATGTTTTTTTAATGCATAAAACTGTAAGCTTCCCCATTACAGTAATATAACATTTAGACCTACCTATTTTTTAATCATCATCTGGAGACCCTGGTGGTATAGAGGTTAAGAGCTATGGCTGCTAACCAAGAGGTTGGCAGTCTGAGTCCAACAGGCGCTCCTTGGAAACTCTATAGGGCAGTTCTGCTCAGTCCTATAGGGTTACTATGAATAGGACTCGATGGCAACAGTTTTGTTTTTTTTTTGTTAAACAGATATCGCCCATCTGTCTGTCTGTCTATCTGTCCATTTATCTATTGTTTTAGAATACCTATTTTTCCCTTTTGAATGTAAGCTTCCTTATGACAAGAATTTTGTCTATCTCATTTGATGCTCTATCACCAATATCTGGGACAATATCTGGAATATGATAGATATTCAACACACATTTTTAAATTCATAAGTGAATGAGTGCTCACTATACAATCTTCTGCTCATGTGGTTTCCAGTATGTTTTGCCTACAGGAGGAGAATACAATGGGTAAGCTAATTTCTCACTTTTTTTTTTTTTTCTTATTGTAATTTAATACATTTACATTCAGTTTTAAATACTTCATTCTTTATAAACTTTCCAGAGTGAAGCAGAACCGGGGGTATGGTCAACTTTGGAAAAAAAACAAAGAATAATGTTCTAAGTTTCAACATATGGACAGTGGTGAATTCCCCGGTTAGAAAACACCATGTGTAGACTATTCTCTGTGAACAACTGGTCTTCTTTGGTGAAACTCATTTTCATCGTTGAATAATTATTCTAAACTCTTTAAAGATATATCGTGGATAATTATTCTAAACTCTTTGGAAACCCTGGTGGCGTAGTGGTTAAGTGCTGTGGCTGCTAACCAGAGTTGGCAGTTCGAATTCACGAGGCACTCCTTGGAAACTCTATGGGGCAGTTCTACCCTGTCCTGTAGGGTCTCTATGAGTCGGAATCGACTCAACGGCACTGGGTTTGGTTTTTTGGTTTTCTTTAAAGGTATATTGTGGATCAAATAGATTTTTTTTCTCTCTTGAGGATATAAATAACATCTAACAGACCATTTCTAAAATAATATGTACTCTTAATTCAGCATAGAAAAGAAACCTATTAGAATGCAACCTTACATAATTCCTAAAATCTAAATATAATAGAAAACTCTTACAATCTCCTAGGAAGAAAGAACTTTCACTAACAAAGAAATTTGCATTAAACTTTCTTGATTTTTCTTCAACATCGAGAGCTAAAAGAGAATGGAGTAGCATCTACTAGCTAATGAGAGAAAGGATCAGCAATTTAAAAACTCTGTAACCAGGCAAGAAAATACTCATCTGTCATTGTTAAAGAAGCCTATTTGGGTATATTGAAGAACTCAGAGTAGAATTCATTCATGTACCTTATCTAAGGGGAATATTTGGGAAAAAATTCTGGCCAGACAAAATAAACCAAATGGAGGAAAATAAAGTTGTAAATAATAAAACTTTCTTTCATATATAAATTTATGCATATATATGTCTGTGTTTTATATATATATACGCACTTGTATACACATATATATGTGTAGGTGCATATTTAAATTCTACATGCTTTTGAATTGTGGTGTTTGCAAAGAATATTGAATATACTATCGACTGCCAGAAGAATGAACAAATCTGCCTTGGAAGAAGTGCAGCCACAGTGCACCTTAGAAGTAAGGATGGTGAGATTTTGTCTCACATACTTTGGACATGTTATCAGGAGGGACCAGTGCCTGGAGGAAGACATCGTGCTTGGTAAAGTAGACGGTCAGGGAAAAAGATGAAGACCTTCAACAAGATATATTGACACAGTGGCTGCAACAATGGGCTCAAGCATATCAAAGATTGCAAGGATGGCACAAGATCCGGCAGTGTTGAGTTCTGTTGTACATCGGGTCGCTATGAGTTGGAATCGACTCCACGGCACCTAACGACAACAATAGAATATGCGATGCAAAAATTATATACAGAATATTAAAATGGAAGTGACACACTAGGAAAGAAATTATACTACCATTGGAACATTCTAAACAGGGCAGAACTTTCCAGAATTCTCATCCATTATTATACAACTAAATCTATTTTGATGCTTTTAAAAATTATAGTTTCCCAGCTATACTAAAATAGGATCTCCCAGGGAGGCACCACGCATCCACAATATTAACTCTTCCTCACTACCATCAATCTGTTTTTCCGCAGACTTTCAAACCTATGTAACTAGATATAAAACCATACTTAAAAATCACAGTTCTAGGTGGTTTTCTTTGCTATTACTGATGAGCTTAAGTCTTTCTGCATTGCTCCTTTGTATGAGTTTGTGTGTGTGTGTGTGTACGCGCTTTACGTGAAAGTTTACAGAGCAAATTTGTTTCCCATTCAATAGTTTGTATGTATTCTGTGACATTGGTTGCACTCCCCACAACGGTGTCAGCACTTTCCACATTTCCACCTTGGTTTCCCCATTTCTTTTCATCTAGCCCTTCTATCCCTTCCTTCTCTTCTTTGCTTTTGGGAAAATGTCGTCCTTTTGTTCTTGGATAATTGATTATTCTGACGAACATGTTCCTCTTGGGTGTTATTGCTTATTTTACAGGCCTGTTTTTGTTTTTTGCAGCCCTGGTGGTACAGTAGTTAAGAGTTTGGCTGCTGACCAAAAGGGCCTCAGTTTGAATCAACCAACTCTTCCTTGGAAACCCTATGGGACAGTTCTACTTTGTCCTCTAGGGCCGCTATGAGTCAGAATCAACTAAACTGCAATGGGTTTTGTTTGTTTGTTTGTTTTGGTCTATTACTTGGCTGAAATGTGGCCTCCAGGAATGGCTTCAGTTTCAGGTCAGAAGGGTGTCTTAGGACCATAATCTCAGGGGTTCCTCTAGTCTCTGTCAGACCGGTAAGTTTTTTTTGTGAATTTGATTTTTTGTTCTACATTTTTCTCCAGCTCTGTCCAGGACCCTCTGTTGTGAACCTATTCAGAGAAGCCAGTAGTGGTAGCCGGGCACCACCTGTTTCCTCTGGTCTCAGGGTCTTATAGGCTGTCGTTCATGAGATCCATTAGCCCTTTGGACTAATTGCTCCCTTGAGTCTTTGGTTTTCTTCACTCTTATTGGCTCCAGATAGGAAGAGACCAATAGTTTTATCTTTCATGGCTGCTTGCAAGCTTTTAAGACTCCAGACACTACTCACCAAAGTAGGATGCAGAACATTGACTTTATGAACTACGCTTTGCCTTTAGCACAGATATCCCCTGAATCTACAGTCCTTTGCCTTTGTCCCACAAGGTGTTTGCTTATGTCTAAGAAATTTCCATGACTGTGCCCCCTTGTGTGCTCTATTGTCATGGTGAGCTGTATTTTTAATTCTTTCCAATGGTTTGCTATGTGTCTGGTGGTCCTTGCCTCTCTTGTTCTTCCACTGCTTATACAACTTCACAGTCTGCTTGCTCAACCAAAGTTCAGCAAGGATCTGGCTGATATGAGAAATATTTGGATATTGTTTGGGGCTATCATTCTATAATCTTTGATTTAGGTAGACATAATAAAAGTTATTGCCTTGGATTTCAAAGGTCTCTGTTATGGATTGAATTGTGTCCTTTAAGAATATGTGTTGTAAATCCCAATCCCCTATGCTTGTGGTAATAATCCCAGTTGGAACTAGATTTTCTTTGTTATGTTAATAAGGTAGTATTAGTGTCTTAAATCAATTTCTTTTGAGATGCAAAATAATAGATTAAGCAAGCAAGCAAGCCAGGAAGCAGAGACGGGGAAAGACAGATGTCATGCCACATGAAGATCACCTAGGGGCCAAGAAATAGATGCTGAAAGGAAACAATAACCTTTCTCCAAAACAGACACTGAGATGGAGAGGCAAACTACCCCCAGAGCTGGTGCCCTGCATTCGGACTTCTAGCCTCCTAAACAGTGAGAAAATAAATTTCTCTTTGCTAAAGTCACCCAATTGTGATATTTCTGTTTTAATAGCACTAGAAAACTAAAAAAAAAAAAGTCTCATTTTTAGGTTTAAGCTTTAAAGCTAAAACTACATTTAACCACACTCTAAATTATATATCCTAATGTAATGTCGACGGCACTGGGGGTGTGTTGCTGGGTAATGTAATGGCAACGGGTAATGTAGTGGTTAAGTGCTACCTGCTAACCAAAAGGTCAGCAATTCGAATCCACCAGGCGTTCCTTGGAAACCCTATGGGGCAGTTCTCTCTGTCCTGCAGGGCTGCTATGAGTCGGAATCAACTCCATGGCAATGGGTTTGGTTTATGGTTTAATGTGAAAATGGTGTGGCAAGGATAACCCAACTTCCTTGACAAACTGGGAAGTGTTTCTACAGCAGCTCTAACTCCATTCTCACACTTTTCTACATTAAGAACTTAAATACAGAGTAGAACTGCTCCCTAGGGTTTCCAAGGCTACAGTCTTTATGGAAGCAGACTGCCATATTTTTCTCCAGATGTGAGGATGCTGGTGGTTTCAAACCACCAACCTTTTGGTTAATAGCCAAGTGCTTAACCACTGTCCCACCAGGGCTGCTACTGAGAACTTAAGTAGTTAAAAGTTATTCTGTGTTCTCTCTGTGCCAAGCTAGCATTGCCAGATAAAGAACCACATGCCCACGTAATGTGCATTTCAGATAAATGAGAGATATATTTTTTTAAGTATAAATAGGACCCAAATATTACATGGAACATAGCTAAAATATTATTTGTTGTTTATATGAAATGCAAATTCATTTGGGTATCCTGTATTTTTATTTGCTAAATCTGACAATTTTATGCCAACCTCTACTCCAAAGTAATGGAGGGAAGCAGGGAGAAAAACAGGACTAAGTAGCATTCAAGAAGGTTTTATGACCAGAGAAATCAGCCTGCATGTCTATTGTGACTGTAATGGTGATGGGGTTTTCAGATGTGCCTCTGAGTTAATGAACGGCACATTAACTCAACATGGTTCTTGTTGAAATTATTGCATTTTAAGGGACTTGGAAGGTGAAAAGAAGAGAAAAGAATCAAAGCAAATGATAGAGAAAGAATTTTTGCCAGTCTGCTTACTCTGTATCTATTAGAATAATTCTTTGTCTGTATCTATTAGGATATCTAAGAGAATAATTCTATGGAGTGGTTGAAAACCCTGGTGGCATAGTGGTTAAGTGCTATGGCTGCTAACCAAGAGGTCGGCAGTTCAAATCTGCCAGGCGCTCCTTGGAAACTCTATGGAGCAGTTCTACTCTGTCCTACAGGGTCACTATGAGTTGGAATCAACTCGACGGCAGTGGGTTTGGTTTTTTTTTGGTTAATGGAGTAGTATATTAAGCATGTTCCAAGTGATTAGCTGTACATTGGAAATCTTAATACTAGAACTTTCTTTATTGGAAAAGGATTTTGTGAAACTATTGCTGGGTTTATATGGGCTACACATTTAATGAAGTTTATGCAAGACTTTTCCATTTTCAGTTCTCCAATTTACTCCGCTTTTCAAGAAAAGTGATGAGAATAAATGCAGAGACTATTCTAGTGAGTTTTCTTAAACTCTTAATTCTAGAAGCTTTGGGAATGTATCATGCTTTCATTCCTGGTTGATACAAATGTTTGAGCGCTTGACTACTAGCCTAGAGGGTGGCAGTTCAACCCCTCCCAGGAGTAGCTCAGAAGACAGGCCTAGTTATCTGCTTCTGAAAGGTCACAGCCTTCAAAACTCTATGGAGATGTTCTACTCTGCATACTTGGGATCACCATTGACTGGGTTACAACACACAACAACGTTTTGTTATTTGCCTATCAATATATAATAGCTAAAATATTTTATTTTAGATGATACCTGTTGGTTCCCAGAAGGTTAATATTAAGAGAAGAGTGTTAAGGACTCTTGGGGCTCATAACAATAAGGCATATAATATAATATAATATAATATAATATAATATAATATAATATAATATAATATAATATAATATAATATAATATAATATAATATAATATAATATAATATAATATAATATAATATAATATAATATAATATAATATAATATAATATAATATAATATAATATAATATAATATAATATAATATAATATTATATTATATTATATTATATTATATTATATTATATTATATTATATTATATTATATTATATTATATTATATTATATTATATTATATTATATTATATAATATAATATTATTTATATATATATATATCTGTTCTGCAGAATTTTTTGTGTACATCCCAATAAAATATTCGACTAATGGTATTGGTTTAAAAATATCTTTACTTGTCCTGGCATAAAATCACAAGGGAAAGGAAGTTCAATTTTTTTTCTCCTGACATTAAAACTCTAAAGCTTCAGGAAATTTCTTTATTACTAAGTACTGTATGTTCTAATCAAGCATAAAGAAGGAAAGTGACTACTATCAAAGGACCCATAAAAAGAGTTTATGATGTTTCAGAATCAGACAACATAAAAAAGGACATATTCAAATTAGAAGCACTATTATAAAGTGTGATTCTATAAGGAATTTCCATAACAGTCTTAATAATGTGATTAAAGAGACAAAGTAATAGCAATATACACAAGTACTAATTAGAACATTGAAACTATTACGCCTCATGTGGGAGACAAGTCATAAAATTCAAAGAATATTTGTAAGAAACACTATCAGACTGGCTTTTAAGTTTTTCAGTGCCTGAGGCTGATTTCGTGAACTGTGGTATGAGTTGAAACTGTTTAAGACAATTCATTTGGTCTAATAACACTCACTTGTTTCAGAATGTGGTTCTAATATTAAAAATAATAATAATAATTTAGAGAGAACTACTATTTCACAACTGGGCTCAAAATAACTGTTTATGCAAACTCTAAAAGTTGGATCAAATTGTATAATGTTCCAAATAATAAAACTTTATTTGAAAAAAAAAAAATAAAAGCTATTTATACTGCTATTATGCTGCTATAACTTCTAGGTGGCTAGAGGTGTTGTGATTAGAATAAGGTTATCAGTTGAACACTTAATGTAATATTTATTACTCATTTTTATTTAAAAAAATGGATTTAAGGTTTTTAAATATTATAAAATAAAACAAAAGTACATTACAATCAAAAATAAATAATTATTTGAGAAATTCACAGCAAAGGAACAATGAAATAGGACGCCAGGATTACCATGTTGCCTTTTATCTGTCTTAATATGGGGCCATGACTTAGGTTAACGACTGTCTAGCCTTTAGGGTCAAGAGTAAATATGGCCAATGAAATCAGTTTCACAAATATTGATTGATGAATTTAGAAAAAAAAATTTTTGATCAGGCAAGTACTTGTTTTCAATACACATTATACTTTCCTCTAGAAGTTGCAAATTTCGTATAATAAAGGTTTTAAAAATATAATAAAAGAGTAACCAATATTAATTTTGCTTCTTGGTTAAGGCAATGAACAAGCAAAGAGAATGGCTTCCCTCCCTCTACAACACACCTATTAGCAACAATCAGAATTTCTTCACAACTCATTTCAAAAGCCTGAGTTATTTTATTGACAATTATCAAACGATGAAGCAAACTAGTTACCCAAAAGAGGACAAAATACTTGAACTGGGAAATAGAAATTTCTCTTGTATTCTTATGTAAAGATGATAAAATAACATCATTAACAATGGTCTCAATAGCATTCATGATTATAGCAAAGAGCTTCACACACTTCTTTTAATAAAAAACTCTTAAAATAGATCAATCATATAAAGGCTAAGTGAAACTCATCAAAAGCAATATTAAGAGAGGCAAAATGATGCTTGTTAGGTTGTAAGGCTCCTGCTGACCTGGAAACTGTGTGGGAAATAAATACATGGGACTCATATGCTTAGAGTGAACAGTGGACAAAACACCCATTGGGCTGAACTCTAAACAACAGGGGTAAAAACAGAAGTGTTCTTCGCCCTCATCAGCTAGTTTATGTGGCTGGTTAAGTAGAGTCTATATTCTTTAAAGTGAGTTAATCTAGTAGTAGAGATAATACTCTTTATAAATGTTGAAGACCTTGATAGAAATATTTGTTCAAAAATAAAGACTGCATACAGATACACAGGTATTATGACTTAACTTTTCCCATAAATCTGTTTCTTCATCAGAGACTGGGGATACTAATAATCCCAAACACATAGAACTGTTGTGATGATTAAAAGCTGTTGATATGTATTCATGGAAGATAGTGAATGTTATACAGATGATGGTGATAATGAGAGTGATAACATAACCTGGAACACACACAAGATTTTTAAAAGTATTGTAATTTTATACAAAATAAGAAAAAAAAGATTTCATATACCTGATGGTAAAGAGTTTGCTGTGGCACGGGGAACTATCTTGCATGTCTTCACATAGGCCATGTAAGCAAAACCCAACTGCAGTCTGACCCAAGCCAAGACTTGGCACAATACCCTCTTTTTACCTCAGGAACACGGAAAATTAAGCAGTGTTGTGAGGCGTTACCACTCTACCTTGGAGGAGGCTCCTTGTCTTTCTGGAGACTGCTATTAGGCAGTTTCTTATATATTATTGCCCTGGCGCTAGTGAGGCATGGGAGTTTCAGCCTTGCCTCTTGATTTGGGTGCAGTTGCAAACTATAAAACACTTAGCTGTAGTCAATGACAAAGCTACCCTCTGCTCCTGGAATCAGTCATTTAGTCCCTTCTATTCAATGTCATCCCCTGCTGACATGGGTAGCTGACAATACACTAATGTTACTTATACTAAGTAACAAACTACTTAAATCCATTTGGGCGTTTGGGCCCCTAGTCGGTTGACTATATGGAAATGTAACAAGCCCACCTATCAGTTGTAGTAGTTGCTGTTGCTTAGGGACTGTTTATCTATTGACAAGCCAAAGATTTCACCCCAATTTACTACAGCTGTTTAACAAGATGAGAGCTCCAAAGAATATTGAACAAAATGAATGGCTGTTTTCAGTATAAATTACACAGTATATAGTCATGTGTCTCTTAATATTCATGATATATTCTGTGAAGTAGGATGATATGTGATTTGGACGTTGTGGGAACACCATCTTATATACTTAGCAAAGCTGTATGGGATACTGTAGCTGTCATTAGCACTGGTTTTATTGTGTTTGGGAGCCATGATGCATTTCATGGTAATATTTTCAAAAGAAAATAAAACAGAGATAAGGCTACAACACTCAAGAGATGCGCGAAAAACAAAATTGGATGCTGCTGCCCACAAGTCGAAGCATACACTGTTGTACGGTAATTGTATTTGTAAGTAGGGTAAGTTCACATTAATGTAACAATAGAAAGTACAGTACATACATAAACCAGTAACATATGCATTTATTTTGACTATCAAGTCATATATATTATAGGTTATATATGTACTGTACCATCATATGCCTGGCAGCTCCACCACTTTGTGTACAAGAGACGTGAGATACATTTGTTAGGTCCAGAAAGCTATTGCCTTCCCTATGTCCTGTTACATCTGCTACATCCCATTCTACCACTGGGATTTCTAAACTCTATCATAACCTTATGGAGTCACGGACGTACATTCAGTCTAACATTTCATGAACAGACATTATGTGGAGAATGACTACTTGAAAACAACAAATGATATTGCTATATTCAGTAGATAGAATAATCATAAAAACAATATGTTAACATAGTCAAGTAATATTGTTTAGTGTGAATTACAAATCAACATAAAGAGAACAAAAATCCTTACAATTGGACCATCAGCAATATCATGATAAAGGGAGAAAATACTGAAGTCGTCAAAGATTTCATTTTCCTCAGATTCACAATCAACACCCATGGAAGCAACAGTCAAGAAATCAAACTAAGTATTGCCTTGGGCAAATCAGCTGCAAAAGACCTCTTGAAAGTGTTAAAAACACAGATGACTTTGAGGACTAAGATGCATCTGACACAACATGATATTTTCAGTCACCTCATATGCGTGTAAAAGCTGGACAATGAATAAGGAAGACTGAAGAAGAATTAATGCCTTTAAATTTTGGCTTTGGCAAAGAATATTGAGTATACCATGGCCTGCCAGAAGAACAGGCACATTTGTCTTGGAAGAAGTACAGCCAGAAAGCTCCTTAGAAGAGAGGAAGGCAAAACTTTGTCTCACATACTTAGGGCATGTTATCAGGAGGGACCAGTCCCTGAAGAAGGACATCAGCTTGGTAAAGTAGAGAGTCAGTAAAAGAGAGGAAGACCCTCAATGAGATGGATGGATGCAGTGGCTGCAAAAATGGGCTCAAGCATAGCAACGATTGAGGATGATGCAGGACTTAGCAGTGCTTCCTTCTGTTTTGTTCCCTATGAGTCAGAACTGACGTGAGGGCAACTAACAACAACAATGGAAACCCTGGTGGGGTAGTGGTTAAATGCTACGGCTGCTAACCAAAGGGTCTGCTGTTGGAATCTGCCAGTCTCTCCTTGGAAACTCTATGGGGCAGTTCTACTCTGTCCTATACGGTTGCTATGAGTCGGAATCGACTCAACGGCACTGGGTTTGGTTTTTTCTTTTTTTTTTCTAACAACAACAATATTGTTTAAAATGCACTGTGCAAAATCCTTAACATGCATTATTTCATTTAATCAACATAATCCTAAAATTTATTGTTAACTAGCATCTTAAAACCTAGCACAATATCAAACAGTTAACAAGTGGCTGGCACAGCCTATGAACCCCAGCTGACTGACCTTCACGCCCTGGAAATTAACCAATCTATTTTTATTTTTATCCCTTCATATTCCAGAATGGATAGTACTTTTTTATTAGAAAGTAAGTGAAGAAATTAATTGAACAAAACAAGTTATTAAAAGAAGTTAATAAGAATTATGAAACAACTAAAAAATTGAAGATTAGAATACATTGCTAAATTTGGAGTTAATTGAAGCATTTAAACACAATTATTAAACTATTGGACTTCACTAAAAGTGGACAGATATATACCATATGTCCATTTTATCATTCACTTCATCACATACTCTGATCTTCCATTAGAAGTAGCATATGCCACAGAAAGCAGAAAAGGATCAAACTAGGATTTTCAAACACAGTCTTTATTTAAATTATAACTTTGATGTTCTGCCAAATGACCATCTGCCTTATATACTAATTAGACCTATGCCAGTTAAAATATACAACTTAAAGACATTATTTGAAACATGGCTTTACATTTTGAAATTTTAAGATCATATTATTTTTTCGAATTTGAGGAAATGTTTTATCATTATAAAAAAGTCATTTTAAAACTCTCCTAGAGACAATGTCGGGATGGAAAAGAAACTAAAGTTTGTTAAAAAATGATTACATTAAATTTGGTTTTATTTTTCAAGTCTGGGATATTCTCAAAATGAACTGAATAGAGATATCCAAGGGGTGATGTTTGGTGAGGGAAGTTTTTATTACCATGATATTATTTCCATTTCACTGTGAGTGCGTACGGGCCCATCATTAGAAGAGTATTTTTTGGCAAACTTTGGATAAAGCAGTATTACCATTTAAATATAGAGCTGCTTATATTATCTATTTCTTCATGAGTGAACTTTCTTAGTTTGTCTTTCAAGGCATCTTTTTTTTTTTGTTATCTACTTCAAGTATGCTGTCAAAAACATTGATATTTAAATTTTTAATATTGCCTTTTAATATCTGTAGTATAGTATCTGTGGAAACCCTGGTGGCATAGTGGTTAAGCACTACGGCTGCTAACCAAAGGGTCGGCAGTTTGAATCCACCAGGCACTCCTTGGAAACTCTATGGGGTAGTTCTACTCTGTCCTATAGGGTTGCTATGAGTCGGAATCGACTCAACGGCACTGGGTTTGGTTTTTGGTTTTGGTAGTATCTGTAGTGGTATTCCCATTTTCTTTCCTGATATTAACAATTTCTCTCATTTCTATTTCTGTCAATATGGCTAGAGGTTTATCAGTTTTATTTTGTTGTTTTTGGAGAACCAATTTTTATTTCATAGATTTTTCTCTATTGCTTGTCTACTATCTTATTGAATTCTGCTTGTCTATCATTTACTTCATTGTGCTTACAGTGCCTTAAAATGTTCTTGTTTGTTCTAATTTCTACAAATGGATAATTAGACAATTGATCTTAGCACTTAAATCTGTAAGATTTACTTTGAACAACTGATTGAATTCTATTTCACAAAATTTGCTAAATTCTATTCTCATTAAATTTGACTGAAATAGTTTCTGATTTTTCTCATAATTTCTCCTTTGAAATTTCTTGTTTAATTTCTAAATAATTTAAAGTATTTTCTAGGTATCTTTCTATTATTAATTCCAGTTCTACTGTTATTAGAAAACATACTTTTATGATTTATTTTACATTTCTTGATATTTTTTGTATGGCCCTGAATATGGACTTTTTTGGTGAATTTTCTTTGTACACTTGAAATAATGTCCATTGCACTTTTTGGAAGGTAGAATGTCCCATAACTATCAAATAGGTTAGCTTGATTGACAACACTGTTCAAGTTTTATATACCTACTGATTTTCTGCCAACTGGCGCTATCAATTACTGAGAAAAGAGTGTTACAGTCTCCAACTATAATTGCAAACTTATCTCTTTATTTTTTAAGTTCTCTAACATTTGCTTCATGTATTTTGAACCTCTGTTGTTAAGTGCATACTTATCTAAGATTTTTACATTCTCTTAATGAATTTTTTTTTTAATGAATTTACCTGTTTATCTTTATAAAATAACTCTATCCCAGATAATATTTCTTCACTGATATCTACATTGGCTAATGTTAATACAGCCATTCAAAGATTCTTCTAGTCATTACTTATATGGTAGATAGTTTTCCATCCTTCTACATTTAACTCATGTCTTTATATATAAAGTGAGTTTCTCATAGACATCATAGTGTTAGTTTTTATGTATCTATCAAATCCGAAGTTTTTGGCCTTTTAAGTGGAGTGCTCAGAACATTTACATTTAATGTAATTGCTGATGCAGTGGTTTACATATACCATTTTGTTCTTTGTTTTCTATTTGTCCTGTCATGCTTTTTTCCCCCCTCTTTATTCTGTCTTCTTGTTGATTAGTTGATTACTTCTTATGATTTGATTTTGTCTTTAAAATGCTCTATTGACTATACACCCTGTTTTATATTTTTACAGTTATTGTATGATGTCTAATATACATCTTTAGTTTATCATAGAGCATATCCAAGTAATAATGAATCACATAATGCATTGTGTAAGAACCTGAAAACATTATATTTCCATATCTCCCCTCTTATCATCCTTTGTGTGTTATCACATATTTTACTTACATAGTGTGATGAGCCCCAGAGAACATTGCTTATACTTATCTTTAGAAGTGATTAGAGAATAAAAAAGTATTGTATATTTTCATGCATATTAAACAGTCATATTTCATTTTTTCACGTATTTACAATTTTTCCTCTTCCACCACTTTTCTTCTGTCTGAAGAACTTCTTTGAAATTTTCTTACACTGAAAATCTTCTAGTGATGGATTCTCTCACTCTGGTTAGTTTGGAAAAGACTTTTTCTTCTTCATATTTACAAGATATTTTCAGTGAGTATTTAATTTTAGGTTGGCAGAGTTCTACTTGTTGGCTTTCATTTACTACCATAAAGATTGCCATCAAATATATGCAATTTCTCAGCTACAAAAAACCCAGGGACCAAAAACCCTTCCCTAATTGGACTAAAAACACAGAACCAGCTCCAGCCAAACATATGTGATCCACAGTCTTGGGCTTTCATCCCTACAGGGAACAAGGTGGCTATTATAATGCAAAGGCATTTCTGATAAGGATCTGACTGTAATTGTTTTAGAAGATTGCTGGAAAGACAAGTTCCCCAGGTCTGATATCACTGCATATTCAACAGAGCCCTCACTGACCCACAACAGGCAACTGAGGGCTGAAGCTCCCCCCAGACCACCTAGCCTCCTGCCTTAGGGGTCTAAGGAGGGTGACACCTACCAATCTGTAGAGGTACTTGCATTGGGTGCCTAAGGTACAGCTACAGAGCCCACCCACCAAAGTGCTTTAGGAATAGAGGCACACCTACCTCACTGGCACTTGGGGGAAGCCTGTCAGCATCCTGCCTCCCCCCCCCACCCAGAGTGTGAAACCCTGCTGCTACTAGAATCTGGTGCACACAACTATCACCACTACTTCTCTAGGTGGATAGGTGACAGTCTGCACCACACACTTGATAACCCAAAATCAGATAACCCAAAATCAAGAATAGTGAATGGACTCTTAGGCTTATATATCTGGTAATAGCCCAAACCAGCTGGTAATAAGACATAAGTGATTCAAGGGCTACAACAATCAAGACAGTGCAATCTGGTAGCCCATCTACATATATTGAAAGAAAACAAAACAAGATAAGACTCAGTGAGCAAATATAGAATAAATCACTACAATATCTTAGAGATGGCTTGGAGACAGCAGTCGATATCAAACCACATAAAGAAGCAGACCATGATTGCTTCTACAACTCCCCAAACTAAAGAATCAAAATCTTTCCCAAATGAAGATACAATCCTGGAATTGCCAGATACAGAATATAAAAAACTAATTTACAGAATACTTCAAGACATCAGGGATGACTTCAGAAATGAAATAAGGCAATCTACAGAAAAAGCCAAGGAACACACTAATAAAGCAATTGAAGAACTCAAAAATGTTATTCAAGAACATAGTGGAAAAATTAATAAGCTGCAAGAATCCATAGAGAGACAACATTCAGAAATCCAAAAGATTAACAATAAAATTACAAAATTAGACAATGCAATAGGAAGTCAGAGGAGCAGACTCGAGCAATTGGAATGCAGGGTGGGGGATCTGGAGGACCAAGGAATTGACACCAATATAGCTGAAAAAAAATCAGATAAAAGAATTAAAAAAAAAAAAAATGAAGAAACCCTAAGAATCATGTGGGACTCTATCAAGAAGAATGACTTGCGTGTGATTGGAGTCCCAGAACAGGGAGGGATAACAGAAAATACAGAGAGAATAGTTGAAGATCTGTTGGCAGAAAACTTCCCTGACATCATGAAAGAAGAAAGGATATCTATCCAAGATGCTCATCAAACCCCATTTAAGATTGATCCAAAAAGAAAATCACCAAGACATATTATCATCAAACCTGCCAAAACCAAAGATAAAGAGAAAATTTTTAAAGCAGCCAGGGATAAAAGAAAGGTCTCCTACAAAGGAGAATCAATAAGAATAAGTTCAGACTACTCAGCAGAAACCATACAGTCCAGAAGGCAATGGGATGTATATAGAGAGCACTGAAGGAGAAAAACTGCCAGCCAAGGATCCTATATCTGGCAAAACTCTCTATCAAATATGAAGGTGAAAATAAAACATTTACAGATAAACACAAGCTTAGAAAATTTGCAAAAACCAAACCAAAGCTACAAGAAATACTAAAGGAAATTGGTCAGAAAACCAGTAATATCAGATACCAGCACAATACAAGGTCACAGAACAGAACATCCTGATATCAACTCAAATAGGGAAATCACAAAAACCAATTAAGATTAATTTTAAAAAGAAAAAAATGCTCAAAACAGGGAATCATTGAAGTCAATATGTAAAAGATCACAATAATCAAAAAGAGGGACTAAATACAGGTGGCATAGAGCTGCCATATGGAGAGGGATACAAGGCGATATAGGACAATACAAGTTAGGTTTTTACTTAGAAAAATAGGGGTAAATATCAACATAACCACAAAGAGGTATAACAACTCCATAACTCAAAATAAAAACCAAGAAAAACATTAACAACTCAGCAAACATAATGTCAAACACTAAGAAAATGAGGATCTCACAATTTACTAAGAAAAACGTCTCAGCACAAAAAAGTAAGTGGAAAAATGAAATTGTCAACAACACACACAAAAAGGCATCAAAATGACAACACTAAACACATACTTATCTATAATTACACTGAATGTAAATGGACTAAATGCACCAATAAAGAGACAGAGAGTCTCAGACTGGATAAAGAAACATGATCCGTCTACATGCTGCCTACAAGAGACACACCTTAGACTTAGAGACACAAACAAACTAAAACTCAAAGGATGGAAAAAAAATATATCAAGCAAACAATAAGCAAAAAAGAGCAGGAGTAGCAATATTAATTTCTGACAAAATAGACTTTAAACTTAAATCCACCACAAAGGATAAAGAAGGACACTACAGAATGATTAAAGGGACAATTGACCAGGAAGATATAACCATATTAAATATTTATGCACCCAATGACAGGGCTGCAAGATACATAAAACAAACTTTAACAGAACTGAAAACTGAGATAGACACCTCCACAATTATAGTAGGAGATTTCAACACACCACTTTTGGAGAAAGACAGGACTTCCAGTAAGAAGCTCAATAGAGACATGGAAGACCTAATTGCTACAATCAAGCAACTTGACCTCATAGACTTATACAGAACACTCCACCCAACAGCTGCAAAGTATACGTTTTTTTCTAGCTCACATGGAACATTCTCTAGAATAGACCACATATTAGGTCATAAAACAAACCTTTGCAGAATCCAAAACATCGAAATATTACAAAGCATCTTCTCAGACCATAAGGCCATAAAAGTGGAAATCAATAACAGAAAAATTAGGGGAAAGAAATCATACACTTGGAAACTGAACAATACCCTGCTGAAAAAAGACTGGGTTATAGAAGACATTAAGGAGGGAATAAAGAAATTCATAGAATGCAACGAGAATGAAAACACTTCCTATCAAAACCTCTGGGACACAGCAAAAGCAGTGCTCAGAGGTCGATTTATAACGATAAATGCACACATACAAAAAGAAGAAAGAGCCAAAAACAGAGAAGTGTTCCTACAACTTGAAGAAATAGAAAGTGAGCAACAAAAGGATCCATCAGGCACCAGAAGAAAACAAATAATAAAAATTAGAGCTGAACCAAATGAATTAGAGAACAGAAAAACAATTGAAAGAATTAACAAAGCCAAAAGATGGTTCTTTGAAAAAATTAACAAAATTGATAAACCGTTGGCCAGACTGACTAAAGAAATACAAATGTATGCAATTTCTGAGAAGATACTTGCTATAATTCATTTTCTTGTTTCCCTGTGGGTGATTCCCCCCCTCCCCCCGGCTTCTTTTAAGATTTTCTCTTTACCATTGGGTTTTCAGCAATTTATCAGGTACTTTGGTATGTTTTTAATTATATGTTTCTTCTGCTTAAGGTTTGTTGAACTTCTTGGATCTGCAAATTTATAATTTTAATCAAAATTTATCATTTTTAGCCATTATTTCTTCAAATGTTCTCATCCCCTCCCTTTTTCGTCTCCAGTTACACTTAGGTTGTTGTTATGTGCCGTTCAGTTGATACTGACACATACTGACCCTAAATGATAGAGTAGAACTACCTCACAGGGTTTTCCAGATTGTAATCTTCACAGGAACAGATTGCCAGGTGTTTTTTCCTGAAAAGGTGCTTGTGGGTTTAAACTATTGGCCCTTCAGTTAGCAGCCAAGCGCTTAACCATTGCTCCTTCAGGGCTTCTTATACTTACATTACACGTAATATTGCCCACAAGCTGCCCTGGTGGTGCAATGGTTAAGCACTGGGCTGCTAACATAGGACGGTTAAAGTAAGGTCAATGTAAGTGGAGGCTGATGAGTGGACTGATGAGAGAGGAGTAAACAGAAATAAACAGGTCAGAGAGAATATTTAAAAGAGGAATAACATATTTAAGAGAAATGACAAGTGTTAGGAAAGAGAAAGAACTTGAGCAGATTTGCATTGAAAAAAATGTTTGGCTGCGATGTAACTGAGAGATTGAAAGGGGCAAGGACAGTCTATCTGAAAATGAATTTCATACATGATGTGATTCTATTTATTATGGTATTAGTTATTATATTTACTGTAGGACTATATATTTGTTATGCTTTTGGTTGTATAATTATATTCACTAACACTTCAGATAGAGTTTGGATTTCACCTTTACAAATTTGTATGTCATTTTAAAATGCCAATTTTATGAATAAACTCACTTCAGCAAGCAAAATAGCTATATTGTAGCATGCCTTTTGGAAGCTTCAGATACGGTTATGTTTGGATTCAGAATCATTGGCTCCATGCCTGTGGCAGTCAAGAGGGAAAGTATTCTGTCATCTCATTGAGTCACCATTTCAATACCTAACTGCCAAGAGATTAATTTCTGTAATGAAAAATGTGTAACCACATCATAAAAAATATGGTATGTACTTTAACTTCTTAATTTCATATAAAAAAGTAAATCTTTACATAAAACAAGTCCATTTTTGTCACAAAGTAAAATTTGTGCCTATTTTCATATGCATTCAATTTGTTACCACCTCAATGGATTGTGCAATTATCCATTAACCCCTATGACAGCCTAAAAAATAAACAAATAAAAATACTTAAAAGGTTCAAATCCATCACCCAGCTTTCTACACATTTTCAGAAAACTTACATTGTCCCTCACTCACTTTCTGACTCTCTTCTATACTAGTCAGATCCACAAAAATTAGCCCCTTCTTTGTAGTTCACCAAAACAATTATCTTGCAACTGATTTATGTGTGTAAGAGAATTTTTAAAAGACCTACGCAAAAGTGAAAGAAAAGGTTTAAATTTCAGGAACATTAAATAGTTCCCAACTCAACATTGAACATTAGTCATTCCCATTGTTAGGCTATATTGGCCCCTCCAATTTTAAGCATTTCCACCAGACATTTTTTTTTTCCACTTTGTTCTAAGTCTTGTGTTTTCCCCTTTATTCCTTCCGTGCATCTTTCACATTTAGAGTCACCATTCATTCATTCATCCACTGAGAGAGTTCTTATATGGAATTTGAGATGTTCCAGCCCCCATAATAAAACATAAATATTCATTATGAATAGAACTAGCTCTCGACTTCAAGAATTTTGTAAGTCAAGCCCGTGAGAAGATAAACAGTGTAAATAAAATTTCTAGTGAAATATTTGTTTTGGAATAGGCACTTAATAGGTAATTTTAGAGAACGTGCATGATAAAATGGAAAGTGCCTTAATTTTGGAGTCAAGCAGACATAGTTTTAAACCCAACTCTTCCTATTCCTGGCAATGAAATGCTACAAAGTAAAAACCTTTCTGGGTTTCATTATGTAAGCACTCTGCATGATTATTATAGTCTTCTTACAGGTGCATGTGTATGTCTATGTGTAGATAAAATGAAACAAACTAGTACAAGGAATGAATGTGCCTAATAATTTTGATTGTTAGATTGCTATATATTAAATATTTTAATGTTTTAAAATGTATTTTGTCAAATAATAGTTTAGTAATTTACTCCATGACTTAGGGGTTTCATATAAGTATTTATACTTAGGGTAATAAATTATAAATGCATTGTTGTCGAGTTGATTCCAACTCATTGTGACCCTGTAGGAAAGAGTAGAACTTCCCTATAGGGTTTCCAAGGAGTGGCTGGTGGATACCAACTGCCAACCTTTTGGTTAGCAGTCAAGCTCTTAGGGCAAGGTCACCTCAAAATTGTGAATAGTTACCTATTGTCACTAATAAAAAAATCAGAACAATTAGGTGACTTGCCTACAGTTGCAGTCAAAGATTTAAGTAACTTGTCTAAGATTACAAAGGTGTTTCAAGGCAAAAGTTTTTGGGTAATTTGTCACCTCTTTTTTTTAAGAGATAACAACTATTTGGGAATAGGGAAATGTTCCATTTTAAATTTCTTATGTAGAAATTCATAAAATTAGTATATTAAGAGCTTAGATAAGTACTGTAGTCCCTGGGTGCCAAAAACAGTTAAGCACTGGGCTTCTAAACAAAAGGTTGGCTGTTGGATTCCCCCCAGAGGCACTTCAGAAGAAAGGCCTGGCGAATTGTTTCTAAGAGGTCACAGCCTTGAAAACCCTATGGCGCATGGTTCTACTCTGACACTTGGAGTCACCATGTGTTGGGATCAACTCAGTGGTAACTGGTTGACAGTTACAAAATCTGTTTTAGTAGCTTAACTTTATAATAACAAAGCTGCTTTATTTTATTTTTTTTAATCCAAAATTACTTGGCAATGAAGGTCAGCTTTTGAGTAGTATCTATCAGATTGTATGTTGTGTAGAGAGACAGTTCTGCTCTAGAGACAAAAAATACTAGTTTATTATTTATCTATAATACGTGCAGGAAAAGTTAAGATTCAAGAGCTATCATAACAAATTATAATAGTAATAATAAAAAAAAAGACTGATAGGTCTGTTTCTTAGATGGAGAATGAAATATCCTACAGGTCCATTTGTTTTCATTTTTTTACCCCCTTCAACACGTGGCAAAGTGCTAGGCTCTTAAATGTAGCTCAATACTTATTTTTCATTATGAATTTAAAATTTAGCAAAACGTGTGACAAAATTAGAATCCTAACTGCTTCTATTTTTATTTTTTGAATTATTTTAATTAATACCATTATCATAATCACTCTCTGATCTCCTTAGTGTCCATTAAAAAATCTATCACTGTCGAGTTGAATCCAAATCATAGCAACCCTATAGGACAGAGAAGTTACCCTACAGGGTTTCCGAGGTTGTAAATCTTTCTGTAAGCAGACTGCCACATCTTTCTTCTGAGGTGCCGCTAGTGACTTGGAATCACCAACCTTTTGGTTTGCGGCGAGCACTTAACCACTGAACCACCAGGACTGCTTAGTGGCCATTCCCTAAACCCACTGGGGTCGAGTCAATTCTGACTCACAGAAAGCCTATAGAACCGAGTAGAGCTGTCCCATTGGGTTTTAAAGGCTGCAAATGTTTACGGAAGCAGACTACCACACTTTCTACCTAGTGTCTATTACCAAAAAAAAAAAAAAACAAACCCAGTGCTGTCGAGTCGATTCCGGCTCATAGCGACCCTGGAGAACAGAGTAGAACTGCCCCATAGAGTTTCCAAGGAGCACCTGGCGGATTCGAACTGCCGACCTATGGTTAGCAGCCATAGCACTTAACCACTACACCACCAGTGTTTCCAGTGTCTCTTACCTGACCCCAATTATAGAAAGTAATATTTTTTCCCACCCCAGTATAAAACCCTGCCATATTTGGCAGTGCATCTCAATGTCATTCACAAGGCTTAAGGGCTCTACAAGACACACAGATGTGGTTCCATAGCTTTTACTTCGGGTGCTTTCCATATACCCATAGAACTCTCCTATAGGGTTTCCAAGGAGTGTCTGGTGGAGTTGAACTGCCAACCTTTTGGTTAGTAGCAGTAGCTTTTAACCACTGTTCCACCAGGCTCCTCGGGTACTTTCTACAAAGCAAGAAATAAAATACAAATGAGTAGACTTCTTGTTCCTCTATTACTTAAACAGCCTCCATTCAAGCAGTATAATACTGAATAAAATGCCCTGGACCAGGAATCAGGAAGGTGCATTATATAAATCTAGTTAATTCCCTTTTCAGAATCAACATTTTCTCTTCCGCAGTTGGGGTAAATGATATTCTCCTTAGTTATACTGTTTGTAAGAGAGAAAATGAGACTAAGTCACAAAAAAGGATACTGTATGAATTTATTTACAAATAGAAAGTGTCATTATCTATTTGTATCTCAGGATCCTTATTAATTCTGACACGTACATTTTGTATGCATTTCTGTAAAAATTGTGTTTCTTTTGTAAATATTCCTAAGATAAAATTTTATATCTCTGAAACATGTTTCTTGGTCTTTCTATTTCTAAGATTTTCTATCAGGTTTTGTCTCTCTAAAGAGAATAAAAAGTCTATTTGTGTCCAGTATTTCAAAAGGATCAAATTTTTTCTAGAATTTTCTTTTTTAATTTTCAGAAATTGGGTTGAATTAATAGGAGGAGTTACCTGGGTGAACTTTTGTGGTAAAGGACCCAAAGTCTGCTCCATGATGACATGTCAGTGTGTCACATCTGTGATTCACGTGGGCTTGGGTGGCCGTTTGATACATTCACACTGGCAGCCTGGCATAGGGAAAGTTTTTAAGTGACTTGCTGCTAACACTGCTGGCACGAATTTCTTATTCATGTTGGCAAAGAATAACCTGGAGAATGTGTAAGCATGAAATGAATTAGGTTATAACAAAACTCAGGGAAAGGAAATCGACTTATTTTAAGTGTCAACCATACACATATTCTCACTTGGCACGGGTCTTCAGAAATTAATAGGCAAACAGCTTCCTCGAGAGATTAACATATTACAAATCCCCTTGCTTTTAGAATGTTCCAATGGTTTTATTTTCTATTAAGTGGAAGGCTGCAATAAAGCAAGATGTAAAGTGTCTGCTCTTGCCCTGGCAAAGTCCATCTTTTTTCTAGACACTTGATACTGTTTTTTTTTTTTTTTCCTTTTGGAGGTAGATGAATTTGTCTAGTTCCAGCTGTTCCTTTCTCCGTGCTTCCCGTACGTTCTCTGTAGAGTCTGTTGCAGGATTCGCATTCACTGTACATTTCCAGATATAGTATATGAATACCAAGTGTCTGTAACTGTAAGTAATCAAATGAATTACACATAATTCTTTATGTGTAAAGATCATCAAAGGCATTTCTCTCTCCCCTTGAGTAATATACAAAACATTTTTTTTTTCCAAACTTGGGAAACATGGTGCAAATACAACTGTTAGAATCAATAATGAATTTGATGGGAAATGATAAAATGATGACAATGATGAGTTTGTTTTTACCATCTGTTACCGACATGCCTGAGTACATTTGCTGCTTTTCCAGTCAGTTTATGATGTTATTCTTCTTCTCGATTGTTCAAACATTAAAAATTAAGAATCTCTGTAATTACTTAAGTAACTCATTATTTAGATTGTGCTTAATCATATTAAAATAAAATTAAAGGTAAGAGTATCATGTTATTCTATCAGTTTTAAAAGTTATGCATGCCATTTTTCCCGTTCAGTTTTAGGAACTTTCGTGTAATAATAACATGGTAAGTCAGTCAGTTAGTAAATATTCGCTTAATATATGCCCAGTACTGCCCTATATATTGGGAGTGGGAGGTTGAACAAAATAGAACTTACAACTTCATTATAGTGGTGAAGGGACAAAACACACTAAAAACACAGTTTACGGATTTTTTTAGAAATGTCTAGATGATTATGTATCCATTGCCTTATACATTCACAGTTGTCTTTGGGGGGATGCCTTCTTTGCTTTGTGTGTAGACTAGGGAATAGGTAAACACAGGTGCCCTCTTGCCAGTACTGAAAGCAATATAGGGACACAGGGACAGCCTGTTCTGTCACTTCCCAGGAAAGGCAGGGTGGGATGTAAACTGAACTGGGACTTTTGGTTCCTTTTGCACTTGAATCTACAGTGAATGACAAAGGTTAAGACAAGGTAGCTGTGATTCTTTCATTGAGCTGTATCTCGATCAACAGTTCCTTACTCCCTCCCTCCCAGCCCTCCATGAACTCTGTTTATACCCAGGCCTTTTTTGCTGTAGCCATTTCTTAATTCTTTTCACCTATTTTGTGTGTTTCTGACGTCTTTCCAATAAATTCCTATCGGCTTAAATTAGGCATGATAGTCATCTTACTTCCTGCAATCAAAGCACAATTTATACATTTTTTTCTTATAATAAAACAAAAACATGAATGTATAGGTGAATATATGTTTATATATACACATATGTACACATATACATATATATGAGATTTTAGAATATTCCAGATGCCCTCATTATCAATGAGTCAAAATTTTAAAACTTCTCCTTTCTCTTTCCTAATTACCCTTGCACTATAAATATCGTCTTTCTCACATGGTCTTTTCATATACATAGCATAGTAGTTCTACTCAGTCCTCAGTTAATATCTAAGTGCTTTGAGTTTCCGTGATGGAATGGAACCAATTTTATTCCTTCAAAGGATTATGCCCTGAACAGACTTTATCATTACAGAACAAAATAATAAGCTATTCCCTAGAACTACAAAATAAAAGTAAAAAAAAACTAGTTGAAAGTACTGAAATGGTCAGAGAAGGCAGCAGGAGTATTTCCTCTTGAATGGTTATGACTCTGGCAGGTAAGTGTTGTGAGTTTGTGGCTTTTGTGCCTGAAGTTGCTTCAGTCATTCCACCAGATCTTACAGTCAAAAACCACAGTCTTACTCTAGATCCAGGTGGCAGAGGGTAGGGTCCAGAATCAGCAGAACTTTCTGGAAATTTTGGGAGGAAATCCTGAAAACAAAGCACTACTGATGGAGTGCATCAAAAACGTGACTATAAACTTTGCTAAAGCCTTTGGCGCCAAAATTATGCATATGGGGGGTCTCCAAGAAACCAAAAAAAATAGGCAGAAGGGAGAGGGGAATCTATTCTTGAAAAGCCAAAGTACACCAGGCAAGATTCGTGTGTTCGCTACTCTTTGGCCTGTGATCTCCCACCTTGTGTGCAGCAGCCTGGCCAGCAGAAAGCTGAAGTTCAGCAAAGACTCCAACGTATATGTTCTGATTACCTTCAAATAATTATTGGGAAAAATTTAGGCACATAAAAATTGCTCACTATCATTAGTCATCAAATAAAGTAACAATTAGTTATATTGTCATAGAAAATATACATTTAACAGCTATTACAAACCAAAAAAATTCTCCCATCGTAAGTGTATATTTCAATGACTTCTAATAAATACATGCAGTTGTACAAAAAATCACTATAAACTATTTTTAGGTCATTTCCATCACACCAAAAAGTTTCCTGTCCCATTTGCAGTCAATCACTCTGCCCATTCCCAGTCCCAGGCAACCACTGAGGTGCTTATGGTCTTCAAAAATTTGCCTTTCCTAGAAATTTCGTATAAATGGAATTAAGATATATGTAACTTTATATCTACCTATTTTACTTAGACTATATTTGAAATTTATCCATGCTGTAATTTGTATTATTATTTTGTTCATTTTTATTGTTGAATCATATTTCATTGTACAAAGATAGTACATTTTGTTTTTATCCATTTACCAGTTGATGGGCATTAGATTGCTTCTAGGTTTTGACTAGTTAGAATAGTGCTGCCATAAACATTCATGTTCAATTCTTTGTGTGGACAAAGATTTTTACTTCTCTTGGACAGAAGATACCTAGGGGTTGGATTGCTAGATTGCATGATAGTTATACAATATGTTTTACTTTTTCAGAAGAAGCCAAATTGTTTTCCAAAGTCACTGCACTATTCTATAGTCCCACCTGTTTCGCTACATTCTCGCCCATAACTAGTATCGCCAGTATTGTGTATATAGCCATTCTAGCGGGTGTTTAACGATTTCTCACTGTGGTTGTAATCTGCATTTCCCTGATGACTGAACAATTTTTTGTGCTTATTAGCTATTAATATATCTATAGATGCAATATATATATTCACATCACAAAAAGTTTATTTTGAGTCTTTAGCCTTCTTACTGTTGAGTTGTTAGAAATTTTTTTGTATTCTGGATACAAGTCTGTTATCAGATATATGATTTGCAGTTATTTTCTCCCACATCTTTGGCTTATTTTGTCTTTTTTATTTTCTTAACGGTTTCTTTTGATGTTCAATTTTGTTTTTAATTTTGAAATAGTACTGTTTGTCATTTTTTTCTTTTATGACTCATGCTTCTTGTGTTGTATTTAAGGAATCTTTGCCTAACCCAAGACCTCAAAGATTTTCTTTCCTGCGTGCGTTTCCTACAAGTTTCATTGTTAAAGTCTTGCTTTTAAATTGATAATCCATTTTAAGCTAATTTATGTACATAGTGTGAAGCAATGTTCCAAATTCGTTTATTCACATAAATATCCAGTTGTCCCAACAGTATTTGTTGAAAAGTCTATCGTTTCTTGATAAGCTGGAAATCACTTGAGTTATATCAAGGTTTTCTATTTCATTCCATTGGTCTATATGCCTTTCCTTATGCTAATATAATACCCTACTATCTTGATAACTATTGTTTCATAAGTTTTGAAATAAGGTAGTGTAAGTTCTCTAGCTTTATTCTTTTTTTTCAAAATTGTATTGTCTATTCTTGGTATTGTGCACTTACATATAAATTTTAGGTTCGGCTTGTCAAACTCTGGAAAACCCTGCTGGAATTTTGACAAATATTATCCTGGATTTATAGATCAATACGGAAGACAATTTTCATTAGCAATGTAGAGTCTTTCATTCAATGAACATTTCTTTAGAATTTCTTAACCTTCTTTTGTAATATTTTATTATTGTCAAAATACAAAACTTGTGCTTATTTTGTTACATTTATTGCCAAGTATTTTATTTTTGATGCTATTGTAAAGTGAATGTTTTCTTAAAATTTATGCTTAGATTATTACCTTCTTTTTTTTAATAATAAGACGGGGTCCTCGTGGCACAGTGTGGTTAAACGCTTGTCTGCTAACCAAAAATCAGCAGTTTGAATCCACCAGTCGCTTCTTGGAAACCTTATGAGGTAGTTCCACTGTGTCCTATAGGATCACTACAAATTGGAATTGACTGCAAGGGTTTTTTTTAATAAGGTATGCAATTGATTTTTTTATACTGATCTTGTAACCTGACAAAACTGAAGTATTTGCCCATGTAATTGTATTCACATGAATGGCTTCACATTTCAATTCTTTGTTGATGGTTATAAATTTATATATCTACCCTATACCATTCTCCTGAGTTCTGAAATCATATACTCAATGACCTACTCAGTACAACTTCTGGAAAATCCCACAGGCAGTTAAAAATGTACATGTTCAAAACCAAGTCTATATTTATCTATGCCAACATTCAATTTTTCCTGCACAAATATATCAAATACCAAGTTGTTTACGCCATAAAGTAGGTAATCTTCTCTGTTATAGCTTCATTAAGTATTATCTCCACATTATAGATGCATTAAACATGTCTTCTCCGATATACAAAATTGTCTACCAAACTCCTGTTTCTATTCTGATGTTTCTTGAAGATGTCCTTCAAACAGAAATCAGAGAGCCCTTGAAATGTAAATCTCATCTTTTCAACATTTGAATTCCAATGACTCTTTGGGTAACTTTTCTGGTAAGATAAAATTCAAATTCTTAATCTAATTTTTTATTATCTGGCAGCATAATTATCTCCCTCACTTTTCATCCATGCTTATCAAAACATTCAGCATGCTTATTCTAGAAAAAACTGTGGGAAATGACCAAGTTTAATTAATTAATTAATTTTACATTTTTATTCTGGTGTGAACTGATACATTTGTAAAATATAATAAGAATAATAAAACAAAAGATAGAAGGCAAATAGCAAGATGATAGATAGAAACCATTTCAAGATAGAAACCATTACATTAAATATAAATTATCTAAATCCCCCAATTAAAAGTCTGAGATTATTCAGCTGAATAGAAGTACAAGGCCCAATTATATACTACTAAAAAGAAAACCACTTTAGGTATAAAGACAAAGAGTCATTAATTATGAAAGAAGGGAGAAGATATATTATGCTAACACTAATTAAAAGAAATCTGAACTTACTCTATTAATATCAAAGTAGCTATCAGCAGAAAAAAGTATTTGCTGGGGTAAAGACAGTTGTTTCATAATGACGTAGAGTCTAAATTAACCAAGGAAACATAGAAACCCTAAACATTTAAACACCTAATAAATAAACTTCTAAATACATGAGGTAAAATCTGACAGAAATTTAAAAAATAAATAAATCTGTAATTATAACCAGAGATTTCAATTATTGTTGTTGTGGTTAGGTGCCATTGATTTGGCTCTGACTCATAGTGACTTTATGTGTAACAGAACAACAATTTGTCTATTTCTGTACCATCTACATAATCATTTCTGTATGAGTCTATTGTTGCAGCCATTGTGTCAGTCTATTTCAATTAAGGTGTTCCTCTTTTTTACTGACCCTCTACTTTACCAAACATGATATCCTTTTCTAGTGATTGGTCTTTCCTGATGACAGGTCCAAAGTAAGCAACATGGGGTCTCACCATCCTCACCTTTAGGGAGCATTCTGGGTTTACTTCCTCCAAGACAGATTTGTTTGTTCTTCTGGCAGTCCATGGGATATTCAATATTCTTTGCAAAAATTGTCTCTAAATCTTTTATTATTATTTTTAGAAGAAGTAGACATAAAATCAGTAAGTAAATGAAGATTTTAAAAAGAATCTCAAACAACTTGATCTAATTGATGCTTGTAGAATTTTCCACACCTAACTACAGCAGAATACAAATCCTTTTGAAGTACACATGTCAAGTTCACTGAGACTTACCACATAAAGAATCATGAAAGAATTCTTAATAAGTTACAAAGATTCAAATCACACATGTTACCCTCTTAACAGCAAAATTAATAAGAAATAAATGACATAAAGATATCAGGACCACCTACAATATTTAGAAATTAAGTGGCGCTATTCTACATAACTTATGAATCAAAACAAAAATTAGAAATTATTTCGAACCGAAAGAAAAAGGTACACAATATTTGGGAGCTACTAAAGCAGTCAACACTTTTGAAATCTCTGTACAATAATAATAATAATAAATCTCAAATCAGTGACCTGTGATCTGCTTTAAAAAATAAGAAAATGAGCAAATTAAACTTCAAGTAAGCGCGAAAAAGAAAACAAAGATAAGAATGAAAGTCAATGGCATACAAAAAAACAACAAAAACAAAATAGAGAAAATGGAACAAAATGCTTGTTCTTCAGAATGTCAATACAATTGATACATTTCTATGAAATTGAACAGGATAAAAAGAGAGAAGCTAAAATTTGCCAACATTGGGTATTATACCTGCGACATCACTAAAAGTCAACGTTTTAGTTCTGATAGTTGGTCATACATGTTTTAAAAAATTTAAGATGAGAAAAATAGTGTGTTCCATTTGCTCACTTCTTGTCTTTTTCTATTGTTATTCCTGTATTTCGAAAGTAATGACTTTACCTCTGATATTATGGCCCTTTAGACCAAAGAATTTCTTTATTATTTCTTTTAGAGCAGTTCTCCTTACAAAAAAAAATTGTAAGCATTCTACATCTAAAAATATCTGTATTTCTCCCTCATTATTGAATTCTTTTTTTGGCTGTAAGTAGAAATATGGGATGAAAGTTCTTTTCACTCAACACTTCAAACTGTTGTACTATCTTCTGGCTTCTGTGGTTTCTGAAAAGAAATCCACAGATATTGGAATTATTGTTCTTATGTACGTAATATGTCATTTTTTTTTTTCTTAAATTTTGGATGCTTTCAAATTTTTGTTTTCTTTTTAATCTTTGCTTTCAGTAGTGTGACCCCAATACCACCTAGCATGTTTTCTCCTTTTTCAAAACGGGCAACTGAGAGCTTAACATAACTAAGGCTGTGATAAACCCACAAGTTGTTCTTCCTCTGTCTGCCTCCTTCACACACCTCTGTTAATGGCTTTGTTCATTGTTTTAAACTGATGCAAATAACCTTTTGTTCTGTCCGGACTACCTGTGGCATACAACCCCCAAGGAAAGTTTGAGCCCAGGTATCAGATATGTATGTCTTTAGCCTAATAAAGAAATGTCTGGCAGAGGACTACAAATACACTTGTAACCCTTGTAAGATTCTATATAAGCTCTATTGTAAAACTGCTCTTGGGGACTCCACAGAGACAGCCTGTGTTGCTGCTGGGTCCCCGGTGATGTATGCATCTCCTTAATAAACTTTCTCACTCTTTTTGACTTGGAGTGTGTTTCATTGGCTCAACTGCTCCAGGACAGGACTCTAATCGGGTAACAATAGTGTGATTAAGATAGTTCTGGGTGTGCATTTCTTTCAGCTTATCCTGTTTCGAGTTGCTAAACCTCTTGAATCTTCAGCTTTGTATATCTCAATATTTGTGGGACGTTCCCAGCACTTATTTCTCAATTTTTTTTTTCTGCAACAATATCCCTCCTTCTGAGATTCGAATGACATGAATATTAGATCTATTAAAAATGTATTATCCTTCCAGTCTCAGGTTAAATACTTTCTTAGGCAGCATTTCTTGATCTCTAATAACACTACATTTACTTCTAATTTAATAATTTTATGTGTACTTGCTTGTTTCAAGTTCCAGCACTGTCAATTCAATCATGTCCAATTGTTCTTTGACTGCTGTTCCTTATATCACTTACTATTCACTTTGACACTAAAACTTAGCACTGGAAAGAAGATGACTCTGGATCCAACAAAAAGTCTTCCTGTTAAAGACTTGCAAAGTAGGATTTAGATAGTGTTACAATGGGATAGTGATCAGTTAAACCACATCTCACTGTATGTCAAGAGTTGTGGGATGTGGCATTTAAATCTTAATTAAAGCTCTACAGGGAAATTGAATGAATCGCAGGAGAGAATCCCAGTAGCAGGGATGTGCTTCACACACATTTAATTGATTCATATAATACAAACAGACCAGATACATTAACAAGTCAGTATCTGTAAGAGATTTCAGCCATTTATCTGGATGAAAAGAACCCTTCTACTGAAAAGGTAATATATTATAGATTGGAAACAAAAACATGATCAATGAACAATAGAACCACCTTGACGAAGAAGCTAAATTAACCTAAGCAGCAGTTGTTTAGAACTTCTTCAGTCTTATGATTGTTTAAGAGGCATGACCAACTCCGAATTCCTTCACAAAACAAGATTATCTCAAATTCACAAGTCTTGCATGTTTTGTAAAAGAAAAGAACCAATATAAAAAAAAATAATAATTAGCTAGAGAAGTTGAAGAAGATATTACCAAGCAAGAGGTGAACGATATTACTCCCTTCAAGTGCGTCTGCCTGTAGTCGAAGATGGTTGTCAGCAGTAGACTACAGGGCTACAGTGAGCAGGAAAGAGATAAACCAGTTTACATGGAACCATTTCCTCGTTAGGGAGAGACCAATTTCAGAGTTTCAAGAACAATAAAACAGTTCCACGACACATGATTTGGGATATAATAGGCAGGGACAGTTTTCCTCTGATACTTGCAAATTATTTCAGCCCTACAGTGCATGGCTGATTTACTGTAGACAGGGAATATGAGTGAAAGTGTTCAGACACTAAAAAGGAACACAGAACCCCCTGTGTAAAGTGTTTGTGTCTACTGAATATTCTCATAACCAGTGGGAAAAATAATATATTATCTTAGAATATGTGTCTATATATATTTGTGTTTATGTATCCACTTTCCCCACCATACCCCCTCCAAAACCAAACCAAACCGATTACCACGGAATCCATTCTGACTCATAGCGGCCCTACAGGACAGAGAACTGCCCCACAGGGTTTTCAAGGACTACGTGGTGGATTTGAACTGCCCACCTTTTGGTTAGCACCGAAACCCTTAACCACTAGGCAACCAGGGTTCCCAAAACCAAATCCATTGCTGTGGAGTAGATTCCAACTCATAGCAACCCTAATTCCATAAAAAAAAAACAAACAAAACAAAAAGAACTTGTTTTATTTTACTACAAAGTTAATTGATTCCTTAAGAGAAAATGATGGACCCTGAGTTTTCTTGTTTTTCTCTGTTTTTTCTTGTTTGTGTTTTTTCCTTTGGCCAAAGACTTGGAACTCAAATCAAATCCATAAAATGTGTCAATATGTTTTGTCCAACTTATAACTATAGGTATGTAATCTGAGGGTAGGCTTCCTGAATATCATAAAGTTTTTTGTGCTAAGTTCAGTCTTCCTTTTAATAGCTGAATTAAATTGCTCTAATACTTATTCACACATACATAGAAGAGTCTGCCCTCCACTACCCATATTAATGGTCACCTATATTTTCTGCAGTGCCTGGTTTGATGTTTACTCCTGAGTCATTTCTTTACCCACTGCTGCTAATCTCCTAACCATTCCCCTCAGATCTGCCACACGCATCCATTCCCTTTACCACTGGTTACTGCCTGCTGCTCAAGGATATTCAGCCTTCTACCTTCATTTATCAAAGGATTGGGCAAAAAAATTTAATGTGTAACAGTTTTTTACTGATGTTTTAGGTAAAGGAGAGGGAATACCAGTAAAATAGGGAAAAAAAAAAAAATTGGATTCGGTCACAGATATTATTGTTCCTAGAAATATGTAAGACTTTCTCCACCATGTAGAATTTCTCACCATTTCCGTCTACAATTCCAAGCATTCTACACTCTTGCTCTCTCTTGTGTTATACATTCTCTAAAATAATAGAAATAAAATAGCTGTATTAATGCCATCAAGATGACCAATGCCTGTTACTTTATTCAGTAGCAAATTAAACTTGTGTCTAACTGATCTCCAATTTATGTTATACCCAGATATATATGTTATCTTTATAACTTCACAATTTATCATATGTTTCTCCCACTAACAAAGTTCAAATCTAACAGCTGCTCCTTGGAAACCCTATGGAGCAGTTGGAATCCACTCTGTGACAACAGTTTTTTTTTTTTTACTTTTTTAAAAATAATTTTTATTGTATTTAAAGTGAAAGTTTACAAATTAAGTCATTCTCTCAAGTCAAAACTTATATACACCTTGCTGCATACTCCCAAATACTCTCCCCCTAATGAGACAATCTGCTCTCTCCCTCCACCCTCTCTTTTAGTGTCCATTTCGCCAGCTTCTAACCCCCTCTCTCCTCTCATCTCCCCTCCAGGCAGGAGATGCCAACATAGTCTCAAGGGTCCACCTGATCCAAGAAGCTCACTCCTCACCAGCATCCCTCTCCAAACCATTGTCCAGTCCAATCCATGTCTGAAGAGTTGGCTTCGGGAATGGTTCCTGTCCTGGGGCAACAGAAGGTCTGCGGGCCATGACCACCGGGGTCCTTCCAGTCTCAGTCAGACCATTAAGTCTGCTCTTTTCATGAGAATTTGGGGCCTGCATCCCACTGCTGTCCTGCACCCTCAGGGGTTCTCTGTTTTGTTCCCTGTCAGGGCAGTCATCGGTTGTAGCCGGGCACCATCTAGTTCTTCTGGTCTCAGGATGATGTAGTCTCTGGTTCATGTGGCCCTTTCTATCTCTTTGGCTTGTAATCACCTTGTGTCCTTGGTGTTCTTCATTCTCCTTTGCTCCAGGTGGGTTGAGACCAATTGATGCATCTTAGATGGCTGCTGGCTAATGTTTAAGACCCCAGGTGCCACTCTTCAAAGTGGGATGCAGAATGTTTTCTTAATAGATTTTATTATGCCAATTGACTTAGAGGTCCCCTGAAATCATGGTCCCCCAACCTCTGCCCCTGCTACACTGGCCTTTGAAGCAATCAGTTTATTCAGGAAACTGCTTTGCTTTTGGTTTAGTCCAGTTGTGCTGACCTCTCCTGTATTGTGTGCTGTCTTTCCCTTCACCTAAAGTAGTTCTTATCTACTATCAAAGTAGTGAATGCCCCTCTCCCACCTTCCCTCCCCACTCTCGTAACCACAAAAGAATGTTTTCTTCTCAGTTTAAACTATTTCTCAAGTTCTTATAATAGTGGTCTTATACAATCTTTTATACAATATTTGTCCTTTTGCAACTTACAAATTCCACTCACCATGATGCCTTCCAGGTTCCTCCATGCTATGAAATGTTTCACAGATTTCTTCACTGTTCTTTATCGATGTGTAGTATTCCATTGTGTGAATGTACCGTAATTTATTTATCCATTCATCCGTTGATGGGCGCCTTGGTTGCTTCCATCTTTTTGCTATTGTAAACAGTGCTGCAATAAACATGGGCGTGCATATATCTGTTCATGTAAAGGCTCTTATTTCTCTAGGATATATTCCGAGGAGTGGGATTGCTGGATCGTATGGTAGTTCTATTTCTAGCTTTTTAAGGAAGCACCAGATTGATTTCCAAAGTGGTTATACCATTTGACATTCCCACCAGCAGTGTATAAGTGTTCCAATCTCTCCACAGCCTCTCCAACATTTATTCTTTTGTGTTTTTTGGGTTGATGCCAGCCTTGTTGGAGTGAGATGAAATCTCATTGTAGTTTTGATATGCATTTCTCTAATGGATAATGATGATGAACATTTCCTAATGTATCTGTTAGCTACCTGAATGTCTTCTTTAGTGAAGTGTCTGTTCATATCCTTTGCCCATTTTTTAATAGGGTTATTTGTCTTTTTGTAGTTGAGTTTTTGCAGTATCATGTAGATTTTAGAGATCAGATGCTGATCGGAAACATCATAGCTAAAAACTTTTTCCCAGTCTGTAGGTAGTCTTTTTACTCTTTTGGTGAAGTCTTTGGGTGAGCATAGGTGCTTGATTTTTAGGATCTCCCAGTTATCTAGTTTTTCTCCTGCATTCTTATTAATGTTTTGTATACTGTTTATGCCATGTATTAGGGCTCCTAACATTGTCCCTATTTTTTCTTCTATAATCTTTATCATTTTAGATTTTATATTTAGGCCTTTGATCCATTTTGAGCTCGTTTTTGTGCATGGAGTGAGGAATGGGTCTTGTTTCATTTTTTTGCTGATGGATATCCAGTTATGCCAGCATCATTTGTTCAAAAGACTGTCTTTTCCCCATTTAACTGTTTTGGGGCCTTTGTCAAATATCAACTTCTCACATGTGGATGGACTTATGTCTGGATTCTCAATTCTGTTGCATTGGTCTGTATATCTGTTGTTGTACCAGTACCAGGCTATTTTGACTACTGTGGCGGTATAATAGGTTCTAAAATCAGGTAAAGTAAGGTCTCCCACTTTGTTCTTCTTTTTTCAGTAATGCCTTAATAATCTGGAGCCTCTTTTCCTTCCATATGAAGTTGGTGATTTGTTTCTCCATTTCATTAAAGAATGTCATTGGGGTTTGGATAGGAATTGCTTTAAATGTATAGATCACTCTCGGTAGAATAGACATTTTTGTAAGGTTGTCTTCTTATCCATGAGCAAGGTATGTTTTTCCACTTACGTAAGCCTCTTTTGGTTTCTGGCAGAAGTGTACTGTAGTTTTCTTTGTACAAGTCTTTTACATCTCTCGTAAGATTTATTCTTAAGTGTTTTATCTTCTTGGGGGCTACTGTAAATGGCATTGATTTGATGGTTTCCTCTTCGATGTTCTTTTTGTTGGTGTAGAGGAATCCAATTGATTTTTGTATGTTTATCTTCTTTCCGATACTCTGCTGAGCTCTTCTATTAGTTTCAGTAGTTTTCTGGAGGATTCCTTAGGGTTTTCTGTGTATAAGATCATGTCATCTGCAAATAGAGATAATTTGACTTCTTCCTTGCCAATCTGGATGCCCTTTATTTCTTTATCTAGCCTAAGTGCTCTGGCTAGGACCTCCAACACAATGTTAAATAAGAGCAATGATAAAGGGCTTCCTTGTCTGCTTCCCGATCTCAGTGGGAACATTTTCAGGCTCTCTCCATTTAGGGTGATGTTGGCTGTTGGCTTTGTATAAATGCCCTTTATTATGTTGAGGAATTTTCCTTCTATTCCTATTTTGCTGAGAGTTTTTATCATGAATGAGTGTTGAACTGTGTCAAATGACTGTTCTGCATCAATTGATAAAATCATGTGATTCCTGCCTTTTGATTTGTTTATGTGTTAAAAAAAAAAAGATTACATTAAATGTTTTTCTAATGTTGAACCATCCCTGCATACCTGGTATGAATCCCACTTGGTCATGTTGAATTATTTTTTGATATGTTGTTGAATTCTATTGGCTAGAATTTTGTTGAGGATTTTTGTGTCTACATTCATGAGGCATATAGGTCTATAATTTTCTTTTCTTGTGGTGTCTTTACCTGGTTTTGGTATCAGGGATATGGTGGCTTCATCGAATGAGTTTGGTAGTATTCGTACTTTTCTATGCTCTGAAATACCTTTAGCAGTAGTGGTGTTAACTCTTCTCTGAAAGTTTGGTAGAACTCTGCAGTGAAGCAATCCGGACCAGGGCTTTTTTTTGTTGGGAGTTTTCTGATTACCTTTTCAATCTCTTCTTTTTTATGGGTCTATTTAGTTGTTCTACCTCTGTTTGTGTTAGTTTAGGTAGGTAGTGTGTTTCTAGGAATTCATCCATTTCTTCTGGCTTTTCAAATTTGTTACAGTTTTTCATAGTAATCTGATATGATTCTTTTAATTTCAGTTGGATCTGTTGTAATATCGCCCATCTCATTTCTTATTTGGGTTATTTGCTTCCTCTCCTATTTTCCTCTTGTCAGTTTGGCCAGTAGTTTATCAATTTTGTGATTTTTTTAAAAAAACAATTTTTGGTCTTGTTAATTCTTTCAATTGTTTTTCTGTTTTCTATTTCATTTAGTTCAGCTCTAATATTTATTATTTGTTTTCTTCTGGTGCCTGGTGGTTTCTTTTGTTGCTCTCTTTCTATTTGTTCCAGTTGTAGGGATAATTCTTTGATTTTGGCCCTTTCTCCTTTTTGGATGTGAGCAGTTATTGATATAAATTGGCCTCTGAGCACTGCTTTTGCTGTGTCGCAAAGGTTCTGATAGGAAGTGTTTTCATTCTCATTGGATTCTCTGAATTTCTTTATTCCATCCATAATGTATTCTCTAATCCAGTCTGTTTTGAGCAGGGTATTGTTCAGTTTCCAAGTGTTTGATTTCTTTTCCCTGCTTTTTCTGTTTTCGATTTCCACTTTTATGGCCTTATGGTCAGAGAAGATGCTTTGTAATATTTCAATGTTTTAGATTCTGCTAAGGCTTGCTTTATGACCTAATATGTGGTCCATTCTAGAAAGTGTTCCATGTGCATTAGAAAAGAAAGTATACTTGGTTGCTGTTGGGTGGAGTGTTCTGTATATGTCTATGAGGTCAAATTGGTTGATGGTGGCATTTAGATCTTCCGTGTCTTTATCGAGCTTCTTTCTGGATGTCCTGTCCTTCACCAAAAGTGGTGTGTTGAAGTCTACTACTATTATTGTGGAGCTGTTTATCTCACTTTTCAAAGCTGATAGAGTTTGTTTTATGTATCTTGCAGCCCTGTCATTGGGTGCATAAATATTTAATATAGTTATATCTCTTGATGTATTGTCCCTTTAATTATTATATAGTGTCCTTCCTTATCCTTTATGATGGATTTAACTTTAAAGCCTATTTTGTCAGAAATTAATATTGCCAGTCCTGCTCTTTTTTTGACTGTTATTTGCTTGATACATTTTTTTCCATCCTTTGAGTTTTAGTTTGTGTCTCTAAGGTATGTCTCTCGGAGGCAACATATAGACAGATCTTGTTTTTTAATCCACTCTGCCACTATCTCTTTATTGGTGCATTTAGTCCATTTACATTCAGGGTATTTATGCATAGGTATGAATTTAGTGCTATGATTTTAATTTCTTTTTTTGTGTGTTGTTGACAGTTTCTTTTTCCCACTTGATTTTATGTGCTGAGTAGATTATCTTTATATATTGTCCTTTCCTCATATTTGTCGTTGTTGATTTTGTTTCTGCTGAGTCTGTATTTTTTTCTTGTATTTTATTTTGATGAGTAGGATAGTGTGTCTCCTTTGTGGTTACCTTATTATTTACTCCTATTTTTCTAAATTTAAACGTAACTTTTATTTCTTTGTATTGCCGTATCTTCCTCTCCATATGGAAAGTGTATGATTACATTTCTCAGTCCCTTTTTATTATTCTACTGTTGTCTTCTTTTATATAACAACATTGCTGTTACCCTCTTTTGAGGGTTTTTTTTTTTTTTTAATAATCTTATTTAGTTTTTTTGGATTTCTCTGTTTGGGTTGACTTCTGGTTGCTCTGCCCAGTGTTCTAGTCTTGGGTTGATACCTGATTTTATTGATTTTCTAACCAAAGAACTCCATTTAGTATTTCTTGTAGTTTTGGTTTGGTTTTTATGAATTCCGTAAATTTGAGTTTATCTGAAAAGTACTATTTTCACCTTCATATTTAAGAGACAGTTTTGCTAGATATATGATTCTTGGCAGGCAATTTTTTTTCCTTCAATTTTTTAAATATGTCATCCCATTGCCTTCTTGCCTGCGTGGTTTCTGCCAAGTAGTCTGAGCTTATTCTTATTGGCTCTCCTTTGTGGGCGCCTTTTCGTTTATCCCTTGCTGCTCTTATAATTCTCTCTTTATCTTTGGTTTTGGCAAGTTTGATTATAATATGTCTTGGTTACTTTCTTTTCAGATCTACCTTATGTGGAGTTCGATGAGCATCTTGGATAGATATCTTCTCATGTTTCACAATATTAGGAAAGTTTTCTGCCAACAAATCTTCAACAATTTTCTCTGTATTTTCTGTTATCCCTCACTGTTCTGGTACTCCAATCACTCATAGGTTATTTCTCTTGATAGTGTCCCACATGATTCTTAAGGTTACTTCATTTTTTTAAATTCTTTTATCTGATTTTTCTTCAAATATATTAGTGCCAAGTGATTTATCTTTGAGTTCAGAAATTCTAGCTTCTACTTGCTGAATTCTGTTCCTCTGACTTTCTATTGAGTTGTCTAATTCTGTAATTTTATTGTTAATCTTCTGAATTTCTGATTGTTGCCTGTCTATGGATTTTTCCAGCTTATAAAACTTTTCATTATGTTCCTGAATAATCTTTCTAATTTCTTCAGTTGCTTTACCTGTGTGTTCCTTGGCTTGTTCTGCATATTGCCTCATTTCCTTCCTGATGTCTTGCAGGGTTCTGTATATTAAACTTTTGTATTCTGCATCTGGTAATTCCAGGAATGCACTTTCATCTAGAAGATCCCTGGATTCTTTGTTTTGAGAGCCTGTTGAGGTGATCATGGTATGTTTCTTTATGTGACTTGATATTGACTGTTGTCTCTGAGCCATCTATAAGTTATTGTATTAGTTCATGCTTGCTTATTGTGTCATAGCTTCTTGCTTTGTTTTATTTTGGTTCACCCCTGTGGGTTGCTTGAGTGAGCTAGCTTGATTATTTTCGCCTTTGGAGCTCTGGTGTTCTGTCCCCAGCTGGCTAGAGCTGTTATCAGGTATATCAATCTAGGAGTCCATTCTGTTTTCTTGTATGAATTCAGCTCAGGTTTCCAGGTAGCTGATCATCAAGTGTGTGGTACAGGCTCTCTCTTACAGTCTTAGGGGGCATAGAGGATTGGCATATATACCGGTATCTGATTGCAGCAGGGGGTCACACTCTGAACAAGGCAGGGGGCTGAGAACTGACTCCTGAGTGTCTCTGAGGAAAGTGTGTCCCTGTTCCCCAGAGTGTGCAGGTGAGTGAGTTCTGCAGTGGGACCATGGGCACCCAAAGATTTTGGTTTTAAGGACTGGGAGGTACCAGTTATCTTTGGGCCCCTGTTGTGGGTGGCTGGGTGACCTTAGTGGAGCTACTAGTCCTTAGGTGCCTGATGTGGGTAGGTAAGGACCTTGTTTAATAGGCAAAGCAATGTCAAACATCAAACACCCACCTCTCCACTGCACAGCTGAAATGGTTGGAGTTTGCCAACAAGGGCCTATTCTCCTAAAGTAGGCCCACACAGGTCCATGCAGAAGGGAAGGGTACTCAAAGTCTACAGACGGTTTATGCCTGGACAGGAGCCGTGTCTGCCCTGAGCTCTCTTGGTTAGTGGAGCTAGCAAATTATCTTTTCCCCCAAATGCAATTTTTTTCCTTCCCCAAGGCTGGGAGGAGAACTCTAGGTGCTCAAGAGTGCCTATCTCAGGCCCAGGGAATTCTGCTGCTGAAGCCGGTTTGCTGGTGGGGGCACATTAAACTATACGCAAGTACTTAGTTTTTGCTATGAGTGCCATTCTCCTGAGGTTCTGGAGGGGTGAGTAGGCTGTGTGGCTGGCTGCCTCTCCCTGTGGAAACTGCAGCCAAACACTAGTACCAGCCCGCTGCTGCTATCGCTCTGGGAATGGTGCCTGAGGGCTCCCCACAATTCAGGTCCGGTAACTGCTCTCCTCTTCTGAATGATCTCTTCTTCCCCCTGCCCCTCAGTTTGTTTTCTAAGCTTACCTTTGAAGCTCAGGGCTCCCAGCTTGTTACAAATATACCCGTTTTACTTGTTTTTTGGGGTCTTTGTTGTAAAGAGGGCTCTCCGGAAGTGTCTGTCTATTCCACCATCTTGCCTCCTCCCTTCTTTTTTTTTTTTTTTTAATGGTTTTAACAAAATGTAATTTTTCTCCCAAAAGGAAACTCAGCTTTCCTTCCAGGTCACCAGTCCAAATGATAGCTCATTTTTAGAACAGAATTTCTCTCAACACACATGTAAATATAGAAAAGAATGGAGATTGTTACATAGAAAATTCAGACTATTTTAAAAGTATAACAATACGTGATAACCCTCAAGCTAAAACAATGAACAATGTAATCATGAAAAAGGAATTGTGTATAACAATTGCAGTAATTCAATTTTTATCAAACACTCAATGTTTATCTTGAGATAGGTAGGGAATTCCCAATGGAGTAAATGTCATAAGACGCAAAGGCAAAATTTTGGATTATGCCTAATATTTTTCTCAATGCCAATTAATTTTAAAAGGAATCCCTTGAAATGACTTCTCCTGATGTTCGTAAATCAGGTATCTGTCCTTCTTTCTGGAAATAAAGTCACAGCTAGAATAAATGACATCCTGATGGACAATTAAGATCAAGAAACAAATAAACATACAAAAAAAGTGTGTCTGTGTAAGAGTTTGTAGAGATTTTTTCCTATGCTGTACAGGAATAGGAAACCCTGGTGGCGTAGTGGTTAAGTGCTATGGCTACTAACCAAAGGGTCGGCAGTTCGAAACTGCCAGGCATTCCTTGGAAACTCTATGGGGCGGTTCTACTCTGTCTTGTAGGGTTTCTACAAGTTGGAATTGATTCCACAGCACTGGGTTTTGTGTGTGTGTGTGTGTGTAGGAATATATTAAGTTCATGTATCTATTTTTTTTATATATGTATATCACCTATCTTTTTTTTTTTTTTTATCTATCTATCTGTCTATCTGTCTGTGGCTGAGCAGTACAGTTTGTGAACAACTAATAACCTAAAACATGGTGACTCTAATCCCCCCAGTGGCTCCACGGCAGAAAGAACGAGCTAACTGCTTCCATAAAGATTGCAGCTAAGATAACCCTATGGGGCAGTTCTCTGTAACACATGGGAATGCTATGAGTCAGGGGCTGACTTGGCAGCAGGTAACAATGACACACATACACACACAGCAAAATATGTCTTTGCTATGTTTATGCTGCTGTATGGATTCATTCTTCATCCATAATCAAGCGGATACCATTCCCTAAGAAAATACAAAGAAACTTTTCCAGGTTATATTTTGTTGTTTTTGATAATGCGAAAGATCTACACTCCATCATAAGATCAAAAGTCCTTTCTTATATATCCTATAATATGTGCAAATAATCTGTTCTGACAAATACCTAAAAATCTATTGCTTATGACAATTAACTCCCAATCACCTAAGATGTTCTCTGACAGCCACATTTCACCCAGTCCACACACACACAGAGCAGGTTGAAAGTCGAGAGAATTATTTCCACTACCACCTTTTCCAACACACCTCAGAACTTCCTTTCAAAAACCATTTGCTATGGAGTTCATTGCAACCCATGAAGACATAATGTGTGCTGGAGTAGAACTGTACAACATAGGTTTCTCAAGGGCTGATTTTTTTGGAGGTAGGTCATTGGACCTTTCTTCCAAGACATTTTTGGGTGGATTCGAATCTCCAACCTTTCGGTTAGCATCCCAATTTATAGCAATCTCTATAGGACACAGTAGAACTGCCCCGTAGGATTTCCAAGGAGCAGCTGGTGGATTTGAGCTGCTGACCTTTTTTTGTTATTGTTAGCATCCGAGCTCTTAGCAACTGCACCAACAGGGCCTTCTTACAAGCATTCAAAAGGATGCTCATTGCCTGCAGCAAAGGAAAGAGGAAGCAGAGACCCAAGCCCAAGACCCAACCATAAGACTAGAAGAGCTTCAAAAATCCAGACTGATCTGCTTAGGAAAGGATAGGATTCTCTGTCATGGAACGAGGACATCTGAGTTGATATACCCCAAAATCTTGAATTCCAGGTTCTCCTGAATTCTCTGAGCCTGTAGACTTGGCCCACTCTTTACTAATAAGGGTTAACTCAACCTTCTTGCTTGAAGATGATGCAGATGCCTCTCTGTTGCAAATTAAAATGCCTCTCTCTCAGGATCTGGCCACACCTCCCATCTTTGCCACTAAGCCAATCACAGAATTAAGTCAGAATCCGACTGATAGTGCTTAGTCTGCTAAGAAAGAAGGGGCTATCCCTAGAAATAACTGAGGGACATAAATGAGATATACCAGCAGAAGGCAGGAGAATACGCATGGGATTCGCTTCTGAGGATGCTGGATTGAGAGATGTTGGCAGCATTTACTAATATAGGACATTGTTTCAGAATACACATGTTAACACCTTGGCAAATGGTGTTAATATGCTGCTAGAGGTTCTTAAAAGCATGGAGAAAGTGATAGTTCACTTTGAGCATAGTAGCAATTCCACCTTGAACTGTTGAAGAAGGATTTAAAAGACTGAGAGAAATTAGTGTACTAGAGTAGACTTTACATAAGGCTGGACCATTCATCAGATGACCATGTTCTACGAGAAGGTGTAGAGGATACACTGTTTATCAAAGGAAAAGCAATACATTGGTGAAAGGGATAGCTGCATCACTAAGAGGCTCAGTGGTGGCTGAGAGGAGGAGATGATATAGACCTGGTTTATTAATAGCAATTGGGGCTTAGAGGGCACCAAACATGAAAGGCCAAACAGTGGCACTTGACCACAAGAAGCCAGGCTTTCTATTCATTTACTTACGATCTTTTATTTTATTTTTATTATTATTGTTGTTGTGTATATAAAGCCTTTTCAACTGTCTTTTATCTAAGAATCCTAAGCCCTTAAATTTGGTCTCCCCAGACCAAGAATCTCAAGATCAGTTTCAAACCACACTCTCCCAACTCCTTTCTAGTACACAGTATCCAGATTCCTACAGCTGCTCTGTAAATAATTTTTCCTCTTTTAGGAAGACAAGGTTGAGACTTAGTCAATAAGTATATAAAAGGGGTTTATTATTTCTAACAATTATGAAAATATGCATAAATATATAAAAGGTACCTCTTTTAACTGATAAATTCACAAAATGAAAGAAAATAGAGACATTCAATGTTGTAAAAAGGTAGAGAAACATGTATGCGCACACTGAGTTCTCACATATTGACAGCTGGAGTGTAAATTTGCAGTTTTTTAGATGGAAAATTTCCAATTTCTATCAAATTTTAAAATACACATAACTTATGGACTGCACATTTCTAGACGTATGTCTCTCAGAAGAAGTTGAATGTGTACCCAAAGGCGTATACAAGGATCTTCATTGCTAGAGTTGCTGTAAAAACAAATAACAGAAAACAATTTTAATGTTCACTAATAGGTAAACAGTTAAGCTGAAAGAGAGGGCAATAAGAAGGAAGGAAGGCAGGGAGGGAGGGAGGAAGGAAGGGAGGGAGAAAGGAGGGGACGGAGGAAGGAAGGAAAGAGCACAGTGCAGTTTATTAATATGATTTCAAATTTTACATTATAACCAAACATTAAGACATTACCACTTACTGAGTTTTGGTGTAGAATTGAAGAAAAACATCCACAATTATCTGAATAGAGTATTAAAGTACTCCTTTCCTTCCCATGCATACACATATACATATGTAAATATATATATATAACTAAAAAACTAGTGCTGATATATTTCATATACTTTTCTAAAACAGCATATCGTAAGGTAAGCAGACTTGAGAATTCAGGTAGCTTCTTTTAAGCTAGACATTAAAGAGATTTGTATAAACTAAGAGGATGCCACTCTTCACTAAATTTTCTTCTTTTTAGGATATATGGTTATTTTATATTGTTTGTTTTGGCATGCAATTTTTTTATCATTCTTATTTTTAAATCAATTAATAACAATATTTTTTACTTCCCAGTTTAATTTCCAATATGTGTATTATAGATAAATGATATGTGATATGTATAGGTAGATAGGTAGGTAGATAGAGACAGCAGACAGACAGACAGATAGATAGATGACAGATGGATAGATCTCAAATAAACAAAAGGTCTTTGGCTTCCTCAATAATATTTAAGAGTGAAAAGTTCCCCAAGGTCAAAATGTTTGAGAACCGCTGCCTTGAGGATCAAGCTGAATCTTCTTTCTGCATGGCATTGCCTGAGACATGTCCTTGCTTAACTGCTTCCCCTTCTTTATCTTGTACCCACATTCTTTAAAAATTGTTTGGGCCCATATCTTTATCATGGGGTACATGATCTTTGATGAAGGGTAACTATTCAAGTAAAATTGTCCTAAACCAATAAAAACAAGAAAAAGAAAACCAAACCTGTTGCCATGGAGTTGATTTCCAACTCATAGCTACTATATAAGACAGAGTAGAACTGCCCCATAGGGTTTCCAAGGAGCACAATGGTGGGTTCAAACTGCTGACTAGGGTTATTTCCCTTATAAATACACTTACTACCATTTAATATTCTTACTGGAAATGTATGAAAGAGCCCCTTTCTCCACAACCCAGCAGCAGGGTACTTTCACAAATGTTTGGATATTTGCAGTATTATAGGTGAGGAATTTTATCTCAGCATGCTTTTAATTTGTGTTTTTGTTTTATATGAGTGATATGAGCATTTTTTCATATGTTTAAAATTAACTTTCCTTCATTTTTCTGTAAGAATCTGCTCATCTATTTTTGCTCATCTTCTTTTGAGTTTTTGACCATTCTCTGAATTCTTAGGAGAATTCGAAGCAAGAAGGGTATTTTGGGGATATAAGCTGTAAATGCATTTTCTAAGTTTGTGATCGTTTGTCTTTTTTGTTTTTTCCTTGTAATTTTGTTACAACTCAAGTATGATTATCATATGAAAAACAAAAAGTTTCAACCTGTAAAATTTGAAACTAATTTCCTAATTCATGTGATTTTACTGCAAATTATTTGCAATATGGAAAATATGGCTCTGAGGTCTGCCTCCTACGTATATTATTCCTTTAGTATCTGAATTTCTTTAGACTTTAGGTCCAGTGTTGGTGCCTTGCTTGATTTGGATTCTACTACCAACAGGTTTTATTTAGGTTCAGCCTGTATTCTGCTAAATGAGAGTTTTTGTTGAGAATTACAGAAACCCTCAAAATCTTGGGTCTGATCTTTCTATGGCCTCTTATTGGATGTCTGAGATCTCTTTTATTCACTTACAATTGCAAACTGTGATATTTTGAAAGTGCTAGGTTTTTATTTCTTGCCTTTGTGAAAACAAGAATGTACGTATTATTCTGTGGCAGAATAAACAAGATTTCACAAACTTTGTAACTTTTTATATAGCAGCTTCATATTTTTTATTCATATTTTTCATTCTTCTGAAGATGTGTATTTCTGTGGGTTAGTTTGCAACCCTCATCAGGTTAGATTTATGTAAATATCTTCTTTGCCTTCACCCAAGTCTATAATGGTAACATGAAGAGTTACTTTTAGGGGGTTGTTACTAGTACATTCTCAGAAATCACCCCCAATGATAATTGCAATAAAAACCAAACCCAAACCAGTTGCCATTGGGTCGATTCCATTCATGGCGACACCATGTGTGTCAGAGTAGAACCGTGCTTCAGAAGGTCTTTAATGCCTAATTTTTCAGAAGTAAATTGTCAGGCTTTTCTTCCAAAGCATGTCTGAGTGTATTCAAACTACGAACCTTTAGGTTAGTAGCTAAGTACTTAATCATTTGCAACACCCAGGGCAGCCAACTATAAAAGATGTATCTTAGTATGTACACCTTTTACCTCAGTTTATCCAGCAGCATACCCACCTAGTAGACTATAATACTGGCCACATTTCCCTGCTTCTGCCACTAGGATATTGTTAGATAATTATATTCAACATTATAAACAGCAATTGCATAGGTGAGGCAATTATCTAGGAATGTTACTTTAACTATTAACAGTATAAAAGTAGCCCCCAACTGAAGCTGTATATATGCTGTGATGTATAAATTATCCTAATATAAAAATATATATTTTTAATAAAATGCTGAACTTTAAAAAGGCATAGTAAACACCTAACTAAAAAAACACAAAAGTAGCACCAAATTTCTCAGGGTTCATTTCCACCATTCTATGCATTCATAAGAGAAGGAAATATAACGGGAGAAGAAAGACCTTTAAATTGAAAACAACAGACTGTTTGCAACCAAGAAATTTTATAGTTAGTAAAATTCTTTCACGTTAGAATTAACAAAACTGAGTTAATGAAAATTCTATTCTGTTAGCAATTAGATTACAATTGATTATTTTCGACTATATTTTTTGTTGTTTGATTTTTTTTTTCCCAATTGGGAACTTCAAACTAAAATTTACTTGGATTCTGGCCAAATTGGCAAGGGAATGCATTAAAAATAAAAGCTTTACTGTTCATAATACCATATCAAGAAGATTGATTTGCGCAACATTTGTTATGGGCTAAACAAATGTTAAAGGTGCATAGTCCACACAACCGCCTCAGGTAAAGCACTGCCGGAATAATTTATCCAGCCAGTAATAAATCTAGCCAGCATGTGTTTAAAAAAAAAAGCCTATTGTTAATTTCCCATGGTTCTGTAAAGGAATCTGAGTTAAATTAATTTTAATTACAAAATAGAATAATTTCTTTTGGACATTAAATGGCATGGAATTTTAATGTAAAATCTCTTTTGTTTTAAAAAACGAAAGTAAATTAAATTATATTGTATTTATTTTTTAGTCACATAGTTATGGCAACTTTTTTTTTTATTCTAATGGTTACGATATGTTATCCATGAAATAAAGGAATGAAAACAATGTTTTTTTTTTTAGCATTAAAGTATGTCTGTTCTTTATAGATTAAAAAAAGAAGCATTTAATGTTGACTCATATTTATTATATACATATATAACATATATGTATTCTTATCCTGCGTGGTCAACTTGATTCTAAAGTCTTTGAAGGCAGGAATAATTTTTTAAAAATTATATGATCATTTCATAGACAGTTTCAAGCAAAAAAGGAAAATCTCCTGTTAATTCACCCAAAAGATACAGAATTAACATATTTTTATGGACTATATATGCAGATATTTTCTGTGCATGCAAAAGCTTTTTATTAACACAAATGGTACACTATTGTACATACTCTTCTGCATTTTTTTCTTCATATAACAATATATTTGCCCATGTTTCCATAGAAGAGAGATTCCTAAATATTTTTAATGACTATGTTGTAAATCATTATGTGGATGGATCATAACTTATATAATAAAATCCTGAATGCCAACCTATTTTCAATCTTTTTGTGCTGCCTTTAGCATTTTGTACATACACATTTTTCAAATGGTGTTTATTTTTTCTGGATAAAACAATTATTAGAAGAATTTGTAGGCAAAGTATTATATACTTTTCATATTTTTCTAGTAGCTGTAGAGCTGTCTTTCAAATTCTTTGTATAAATTTAAGCACCCATTAGCTCACTGTGATAGTGACTGTTTTGCACATTCTCACCAATGTTGGATTTTGTAAAGCTTTTTAATGTTTGTCTAGTTAATACCCATTATAACTAGAATTCATTTGATTATTAAAAAGTTGAAGATCTTTTCATAATTTGTGTTATTCATTCTCACGTCTTCACCATAGCCTTTTCGTTATTGAATTTATAGAAGCTATTTTTTTTTTTTTTTTTTTGTGCTGTGCACATTTATGTACACATCATGACTTCTGGACTTTGTTTTCCCAGCTTTAATATATGTCTTTGCCATTAAGAACCCCCCACTTTATTGCTACGTAGTATCATTCTAAGAAAGGCTTTTAACAATCTTAACTTATAAAAATATTCTGTATAATTTGTTTAATTATCTTTATATTTTTTAAATTACAAAGTTAAATATATTTAAAATTTATTTTTTCATATGTTTGGTAGGAATCAATTTTAATTTATTTCCCCAAATAGTTTAATAAATATTTTATGAATAATTCAGATAATTAAAAATATTTCTTTATCAGATTCAATTGATCCAAATTAATATACAGCAAAACTTTTTGAAGATCTGCTTACCTAGTCTTCAGCTTCTTATTTTGGAATGTCAGTGAAGTCTATTATTGTGACTTAATGCTTGAATATGGTAAATTGAGCTTAAATAAGTTCGAATAATGCAAGCTTGGATTATTGAAAGTTTTAGAATCAGAGTTTAAGTTTTGCTATAAAAATGCAAATTGAATGAAATTCGCTTTCGGAGGAGGCTTTAAATTTAACCTAGCAATGCCAGGTACTTTTACAAACCAAAGGAGCATATATTAATTCCTGCCCTCCTGTCCTCAAGAACGTTATAATTTTTTTGGAATCGTAATACTCTATACACAAGAAAAGAAGTAAAACTATTCATGAAATTAGTGTGTATTAACATTTGTTGATTTGTGTTCAAAAAAAGAAAAGAAATTCATACCATTATAAAGTTTCAGGTAGAAACTTTAAGTGTAAATAAAGGTTGACTATCAAAGTCTATTTTGGTCTTCCATACTACATTTAGCATATTCTCCAGGCTTTAGACCCATTTATGTATTCATTCTTTCAGTCATTTCTTAAATATTTTTTGAATGCCTCCTATGTATATATAAGAGATGGGGTGACACATAGGGGTGATGAGGATGTATATTGATCAGTGTCGTTATCGTTGCTGTTAGGTGCCATCGAGTAGATTCCGACTCCTAGTGAATCTATGTACAAAAGAATGAAATACTGCCTGGTCCTGTGCCATCCTCACAATTGTTGTTATGCTTGAGCCCATTGTTGCAGCCAATTTGTCAATCCATCCCATCGAGGGTCTTCCTCTTTTTCACAGAGCCTTTTCTACTTTACCAAGCATGATGTCCTTCTCCAGGGATTGATCCCTTCTGATATATTAATCAATAATGGTAGCTAAAGCAGATTAAAGTCTTCTTTAATACAGTTTATCGTATTTCCGTAGTTTAATAATAATCAAAGAATTTCTAGCAAATTTATGTAGAAGACAATTGGGAGAATCTTCAAAGCAGAGTGTACTTCTTTACAATGCAAGCAATTAGGGGAATATGAATCATTGTTTCTAAAGTTTCTCTTCCAGGAAGCTTTCCTAAAATTATGTAATCAGTCTCTGCATTTTAAAGACAATGATCTAGTATATGTTCCCATTTTTGTCTCTTTCCTATAAACTTTATTTTTTGAATGATTAACTATTTTTAAAAAGGAACTATTTTTGCAGGACTGTGTGTCTTTACATGCAGAAATACAACCCAGCCACTGATGTCTATTAACTTAAGGAAGTTTTATCTTCTCTTCGCCTTGGTCTTTTCCACTTTTGAAGAACGATGATATAATGGAGTTCATCATCAGTCTAAATAAAGTTATGTGGATGGAAGCTAATGACAGAAAAATAATGTATCGCAGTGCTCTTTGTGTTGTATTACCTTAATGCAAAAAATAAATTGCATTGTAGTTTTCAGTGATGTTGGTTATGATTTCTCTGAGTAAGCATAACTTTGTTTAGTAACAACAGTTCATAGCAGAAGCCAGACAATTGCTGTCAACTTAAGGCAGCCACTGGATCTATCTGCTACTAATATCCTAGCCATCCTTAAGTTGATTCTTACATCTCAGCTTTCAGAAAAAGAGTGATTACATCTTTATACCCTTTCTCTTTGGCTTTATAGAATGAACTGAATTACTTAATAGGTCTTGTTCTGCCCTTTGAATTCCACGTCTGAATTCTCTGCTGAACTATCTTAAAGTCTTAAAAATAAATTCTCAATGAAGTCATAGCCTTCATTTCTCTTTGAACTTTTATACAAATGCCACAATGCCCTATTTTATAGAATTATTTCAAAACATAATGTTACGCATACTCTTACCCTTTCGTTCTTTAGCTTTCCACTTCAATGACTCTTCATTGTCATTGTTATGAGTTTTAGAGACACAGGCAAATGGGCTTAAGGGAATTAACTAATAGAAAAACAATATTCAAATTGATATAGCTCTTTCTCAATCATAGCAATACACTTGTTCAAAAAATGAGAATAGATTTTGATGATGGTTTTATCCTTTTAATAATATGTTTTCAAAAATAATTAGTCCAGCTTTGTGATAGGAAGTATATAATCAAGTAATAAAGCAGGACCTTTTTTTTTTTTGACACCAAGTAATGGAGTTCTGGAAAGAAAATGGTGGGTAAGATGAAATCCACAATATTTAAGTGCATTACCAAATTATATGTGTCAAGCCGTATTTGTATTTCTTAAGTGCTAGTTACATATCTTTGAAGTTATGTGGGCAAAAGTCCTGAAAGAAAAGCAGATAAAAAGAAATTTTGTAATAATGGAAAAAAGAGACAGAGAGAGAAAAAAAAAAAATGGAGAGTTATCAGGCCATTAGTTGTAGATGTGACCTTAGAAATAATCTCATCCAACTGCATCATTTTAAAATGGGAAAATGTACCCCAGCAAAAGAAACTAAAATGCATAAGTCAAGTTACCTCAGGAACTAGGTCTGAGAACTAGTGTTCTTTATCATATCAGCAAATTACTAGCCCAATATCATGAGGGTGAAAAGTCATTTAGATTTCATTTCTCAATGCCCTTATCTAATACAAATATATACATTCACTAGTGATTTCTTCAATTCCTTTTGGTTGCTCTTCTTTGTTATAATGAAGTAATATCTGAAGTGTATCATGTGAAAAAACAGTTTCAACCTGTAAATTTTGAAGTTAATTTTGTAAATCATGTTTTTATATTCTTGAAATATTTTTGAAATCAGATCCAGATTTATTTCCTCATAGGAAAGTTGCACATGTACCACTAAAATTCTAAAGAAAGAGAAGGAAAAGACAAAAGTCAGCAGGGACAAAAAAGACAGAAAATTAGCATGAAAAAATAGAAGAATAAAAAAGAATATATAGAGTGTGTGGAGCCTGGGCGGTACAATGGTTAAGGTTGCTGATTAAAAGGCCGGCAGTTCAATCCACCAGCCACTCCTTGGAGACCCTGTGGGGCAGTTCTACTCTGCCCTTTAGGGTTGCTGTGAGTTGAAATCGCCTTGATGGCAAAGGGTTTGGGTATTTTTTTAAATTTTATATCATGTGTTGAAGATAGCTATGAATGATCTCACTGCCAATTCAAATCTTGATGATTTAAAGCTATATTTAAACAACTAAATACTTCCGAATCAAAATGCTTGTTCAAGGAAAAAGCATTTTTATGAGTTAGATACTTGGTACGTATACCCATTCTTACTTCGCTAGTATGGGAGTCTGTTACCAATGTCCACATTGTTGGAATGTCAGCCCAAGGCTCACTTTCATCAGTAGTCTCTCCCCACTGTGATGCTAATTTATCTCTCTAGTCTGCAACTGCTGTGTACAAATTAAAAAAAAAAAAGACGTGGTCTATTCTAAAGGGAGGTAGTAGCAGTGATCTCTCATTTTTTTTTTTCCCCTCTATATCCTCGTATTTTTGGCTTCATATATTTTTAACACAAAGAACTGTAAAAGTGTATGATTTACAATAAATAAATAAATGAGCAGGTCCTTATTTAAACAGGAGAAGTAAGTGACTATAACATTGGGGGAAAAAAAGCCCAGTAAATTGTGTTTTCTGCAGCTGATTTATTCACGAGCAGATTTCAGAAAGTAATTTATATGGTTAAACTGAACGGCAAGATAATAACGTATTCTATGTGCTTGACTGCCATATTTTTATGCACATAACACTCACCTTCTACGTTTGCCAACAGTGCCCTCCCTCCATTCAGTATTTTTGTAAGTGTTGCTGTGCCATTTTCTTTTTCTACACGTTGCTGTAAAAAAAAAAAAAAAAAAAAGCATAATGCACTTACAAAAATACCTCACAGATAGAGGGCACAGTTGGCAAACAAACGTAGAAGATGCGCATTATTTGTGTAAAAATACGGTAAGTCTATTAAGGTACAGAGGGTATAAAAAAAATTACACTCCACAAATACTTATTGTTAGCCTATTAAGTTTATGTCCTTGTTCTAGTCTCTAGGTTTAAAAAGGCAAAAAAAAAAGAGCTATGATCCCTCTCTACCATAAGCTGGAGATACCACACAAATAAAATCACATGATTATTAATTTCACACCTGTGGTAAGTGTTCTGGCAAATAAAGAGTGCCATGACAGAATATCAAAGGGAAAACTGGCCATGTTTGGAAAGTCAGAACTGGCATGTCAGTGGTGAATTCACAATAAGAGGTTATAAAGAAAAAAAGAAATATGAGGGAGGAAGAGGATGGAGAGACTTTAGGAGAAAGGTTTGCAAACAAATAAAGGTAATTTTTATTATACTTTCTCATCAGAGCGTATATTATGTATCACTTAAACCCAGTGCCGTCGAGTCGATTCCGACTCATACTTAGTATTGTTAAATAAAATAATTAACTATTCCACCTACGGGCATCTCTAAAGTGAATATCAGGCCAAAATTCAGGGTTTCCTTTCTATCCCCGTGCACCTAATACACTTGCATTTGTCCTCAATAACAAATGGCTTTTAAGTTGTGGACCTTGTTGATGACTGAGCTACTGCAATAATGAAGCCTACTTTTAAAGGTATATTTTAAAGGATCAAAAGAAGTTGGCATTACTAGCTTTCAAGAAAGAAGAAATTATGAAAAGTTAAGTATTTTATATGCTTCTTTCAGTGAGCAATGTTTTATGTTGGATCTATTCAATATTGACAGATAAAAAAGGATAGTTAATCAACTTGAAGGAGAAAAAAACAAAATTAGTCTATCCTATGCTGGCGTCTCTCTTTTACTACCTCAAAAACAGTTTGGATAAAAGTTCATTAGCTTGGAATTAGTGACTGTCTTTTGTATGCTTTCCTGCTTCTCGGAGAGCTTTCATCTCTTAGGTCTTTATCATCTATGAGGATAATATAATTTTATACATATGCACACGAGAACCATGAAAAAAATCCTATCCATTTTTAAAAGAATGTCTAGAAGACAAGGATAATCTTTCCATCCAAAGGAAGCAAGAGCTTCAAGACTGGATTAAATAAAAGAATATAGAATCTACTTGTTTTAGTATTTTTAGATTTTCAGCCATTGGACTGAATATATTAAATAAAACAACTTTCCACTTTTTTCTAATGGATCTTCCATGAGGGAAACAATTATTCTCATATGCTTTTTCAACTATGATTTAAAAAAAAGGAAAACTTGACACACAAAACAACTTTTGTTGGCTCCAAATCTTCAGCTTCTACGGTTTTGGATGATCGTCGTGTGCTTACTTGTGCTTTTATTTTTTGTTATCTTTCACTTTTCATATATACTGATACAGAGAGTTGGCTAAGTTTAAATCAAGTCTAGACTTATTGATTGCAACTTGCCATTTAATTGTATATTCTGTTCCGTAGTAGTAACAGGAAAACATTCTGAGATGTTTGCATGAAGGGTGTCATGCATAGCAAATACGAGTGATGGATGGATTATGAACTAGGTCTTTAAAAGTATTAGCTAACCTACTTAATAAATCACTTAAAAATATTTTTCAAAAATCTTGGGATCTGGGGAGACAAGGAAGATTGGAAGAGAACAAATGCTGTATTGATTATTTTTAAAAGTTAAGAAGAGTGATCTCAAATAACTTGAAAGAATGACATCAATACTTAATAAAATAATGGAACAGAAATTCTGCTAGGAAATGTTAAGTCCAGAGGCAATAAAATCATGAACAATAAGAAAGATGATTTTTTCAGGTGAAAATTATGACAGGTTATCAATATTCATTCCCAATAGTACTAAAAAAAAAAAAACTAGCAAGTAGAAGAAAGAAAAACAGAGTGTATGTGCATACAATCCTTGGTTAACAAATGACCTCTAGGAAGACCTACGATTTTATTAAGCATTCTCAAAGTCATATTCAAGTACACATACTCATATTAGCCACCATTTTTTTGTTCATATTCTTAGCTTTAATTTTTGTCTGCCACGATGAACCTTAAAGGCCCCAAGCAAGGTAGAGAGTCCTTGAGAGAAAATACATGAAAGGGACAGAGGCAGTACAATATTAAATTTCACTGTGAATTTCAGAAAGCAATCTGCTGTCTCTGTTGAGGGTCATTGTCATATACCTAGCAGTATGGAGGAATATTTTAGAGCTAAGTTATCTGTGTTAAATATTGGCTCCTCTAATACTCTAGATGGAAACCCTGGTGGCGTAGTGGCTAAGTGCTACAGCTGCTAACCAAAGGGTTGGCAGTTCAAACCTGCCAGACCCTCCTTGGAAACTCTATGGGGCAGTTCTACTCTGTCCTATAGGGTCGCTGTGAGTCAGAATCGACTCGATGGCACTGGGTTTTTTTTTTTTTTTGAATAACTCTAGATATATTGCCTTAAGCAATCTGTTTAATTTTTCTTAACTTGAGTTCCCTCATTCATATAAAAGGGATTATAATACATTCCTTGTGGTTTTTGTGGGCACTATATTATTATATTATACATAAAATCTCTACATTATAATAAACCTCCTATCATTGATAATTTTTAAAAAATAATTATCATTGTGCTTTAAGTGAAAGTTTACAAGTCAAGTCAGCCTGTCACGTATAAGCTTATATACACATTACTCCATACACCCACTTACTCTCCCCCTGATAAGTCAGCCTGCTCCCTCTTTCCAGTCTCATCTTTCCTGACGGTTTTGCAGTTTGTAACCCTCTCTACCCTCCCATCTCCCCTCCAGAAAGGAGACGCCAACACAGTCTCAAGTGTCCACCTGATACAAGTAGCTCACTCTTCATCAGCATCTCTCTCCAACCCATTGTCCAGTCCCTTCCATGTCTGATGAGTTGTCTTCTGGAATGGTCCCTGTCCTGGGCCAACAGAAGGTCTGGGGACCATGACCTCTGGGATTCTTCTAGTCTCAGTCAGACCATTAAGTCTGGTCTTTTTATGAGAATTTGGGGTCTGCATCCCACTGTTCTCCTGCTCCCTCAGGGGTTCTCTGTTGTATTCCCTGTCAGGGCAGTGATCGGTTGTGGCTGGGCACCATCTAGTTCTTCTGGTCTCAGGATGATGTAAGTCTCTAGTTCATGTGGCCCTTTCTGTCTCTTGGGCTCATGGTTATCGTGTGACCTTGGTGTTCTTCATTCTCCTTTGATCCAGGTGGGTTGAGACCAATTGATGCATCTTAGATGGCTGCTTGTTAGCATTTAAGACCCCAGATGCCACACTTCAAAGTGGGATGCAGAATGTTTTCATAATGGAATTTATTTTTCAATTGACTTAGAAGTCCCCTTAAGCTATAGTCCCCAAACCCCCTCCCATGCTCCACTGACCTTCGAAGCATTCAGTTTATCCCAGAAACTTCTTTGCTTTTGGTCCAGTCCAGTTGAGCTGACCTTCCATGTATTGAGTATTGTCCTTCCCTTCACCTAAAGTAGTTCTTATCTACTAACTAATCTGTAAATAACCCTCTCCCACCCTCCTCCCTCCCCTCCTAAGTAACCACAAAAGTATGTGTTCTTCTCAGTTTATACTATTTCTCAAGATCTTATAATAGTGGTCTTATACAATATTTGTCCTTTTGCATCTGAGTAATTTCACTCAGCATAATGCCTTCCAGGTTCCTCCATGTTATGAAATGTTTCACAGATTCGTCACTGTTTTTTATTGATGTGTAGTATTCCATTGTGTGAACATACCACAATTTATTTATCCATTCAATCATTGATGGACACCTTGGTTGCTTCCAGCTTTTTGCTATTGTAAACAGTGCTGCAATAAACATGGGTATGCACATATCTGTTGGTATAAAGGATCTTATTTCTCTAGGGTATATTCCAAGGAGTGGGATTTCTGGGTTGTATATACTATTTCTAACTTTTTAAGAAAACACCAGATAGATTTCCAAAGTGGTTGTACCATTTTACATTCCCACCAGGAGTGTATAAGAGTTCCAATCTCTCTGCAGCCTCTCCAACATTTATTAATTTGTGTTTTTTGGATTAATGCCAGCCTTGTTGGAGTGAGATGGAATCTTATCATAGTTTTAATTTGCATTTCTCCAATGGCTAATGATCGAGATCATTTTCTCATGTATCTGCTAGCTGCCTGAATATCTTCTTTAGTGAAGTGCCTGTTCATATCCTTTGCCCACTTCTTGATTGGGCTGTTTGTCTTTTTGTGGTTGAGTTTTGACAGAATCATATAGATTTTAGAGATCAGGCTCTGGTCAGAGATGTCATAGCTGAAAATTCTTTCCCAATCTGTAGGTGGTCTTTTTACTCTTTTGGTGAAGTCTTTAGATGAGCATAGTTGTTTGATTTTTAGGAGCTCCCAGTTATCGGGTTTCTCTTTGTCATTTTTGGTAATGTTTTGTATTCTGTTTATGCCTTGTATTAGGGCTCCTAATGTTGCCCCTATTTTTTCTTCCATGATCTTTATCGTTTTAGTCTTTATGTTTAGGTCTTTGATCCACTTGGAGTTAGATTTTGTGCATGGTGTGAGGTATGGGTCCTGTTTCATTTTTTTGCAAATGGATATCCAGTAATGCCAGCACCATTTGTTAAAAAGACTATCTTTTCCCCAATTAACTGACATTGGGCCTTTGTCAAATATCAGCTGCTCATATGTGGATGGATTTATATCTGGGTTCTCAATTCTGTTCCACTGGTCTATGTGCCTGTTGTTGTACCAATACCAGGCTGTTTTGACTACTGTGGCTGTATAATAGGTTCCAAAATCAGGTAGAGTGAGGCCTCCTATTTTCTTCTTCTTTTTCAGTAATGCTTTACTTCTCCGGGGCTTCTTTCACTTCCATATGAAGTTGGTGATTTGTTTCTCCATCACATTAAAAAATGTCACTGGAATTTGGATCGGAAGTGCATTGTATGTATAGATGGCTTTTGGTAGAATAGACATTTTTACTATGTTAAGTCTTCCTATCCATGAGCAAGGTATGTTTTCCCACTTAAGTACGTCCTTTTTAGTTTCTTGCAGTAGTACTTTGTAGTTTTCTTTGTATAGGTCTTTTACATCTTTGGTAAGATTTATTCTTAAGTATTTTATCTTCTTGGGGGCTACCGTGAATGGTATTGATTTGGTGATTTCCTCTTCGATGTTCTTTTTGTTGATGTAGAGGAATCCAAGTGATTTTTGTATGTTTATCTTATAACCTGAGACTCTGCCAAACTCTTCTATTAGTTTCAGTAGTTTTCTGGAGGATTCCTTAGGGTTTTCTGTGTATAAGATCATGTCATCTGCAAATAGAGATAATTTTACTTCCTCCTTGCCAATCCGGATGCCCTTTATTTCTTTGTCTAGCCTAATTGCTCTGGCTAGGACCTCTAGCACAATGTTGAATAAGAGTGGTGATAAAGGGCATCCTTGTCTGGTTCCCGTTCTCAAGGGAAATGCTTTCAGGCTCTCTCCATTTACGGTGATGTTGGCTGTTGGCTTTGTATAAAAAAAAAAAAAAAAAAAAATTTAATATATAAAAAAAATTATTTATTATTATTTTTTTTGTATATAGATACCCTTTATTATGTTGAGGAATTTTCCTTCAATTCCTATTTTGCTGAGAGTTTTTATCATGAATGGGTGTTGGACTTTGTCAAATGCCTTTTCTGCATCTATTGATAAGATCCTGTGGTTTTTGTCTTTTGTTTTACTTATACGGTGGATTACATTAATGGTTTTTCTAATATTAAACCAGCCTTTTTTTTTTTTTTTTTTTTGCATACCTGGTATAAATCCCACTTGGTCGTGGTGGATTATTTTTTTGGTATGTTGTTGAATTCTATTGGCTAGAATTTTGTTGAGGATTTTTGCATCTATGTTCATAAGGGATATAGGTCTGTAATTTTCTTTTTTTGTGGTGTCTTTACCTGGTTTTGGTATCAGGGATATGGTGGCTTCATAGAATGAGTTAGGTAGTGTTCCATCATTTTCGATGCTTTGAAAAACCTTTAGTAGTAGTGGTGTTAACTCTTCTCTGAAAGTTTGGTAGAACTCTGCAGTGAAGCCATCCGGGCCAGGGCTTTTTTTTTAGGGAGTTTTTTGATTACCTTTCTCTTTTTTTGTTATGGGTCTATTTAGTTGTTCTACTTCTGATTGTGTTAGTTTAGGTAGGTAGTGTTTTTCTAGGAATTCATCCATTTCTTCTAGGTTTGCAAATTTGTTAGAGTACAATTTTTCATAATAATCTGATATGATTCTTTTAATTTCAGTTGGGTCTGTTGTGATATGGCCCATCTCGTTTTTTATTTGGGTTATTTGTTTCCTTTCCTGTATTTCTTTAGTCAGTCTGGCCAATGGTTTATCAATTTTGTTAATTTTTTCAAAGAACCAGCTTTTGGCTTTGTTAATTCCTTCAATTGTTTTTCTGTTCTCTAATTCATTTAGTTCAGCTCTAATTTTTATTATTTGTTTTCTTCTGGTGCCTGATGGGTTCTTTTGTTGCTCACTTTCTATTTGTTCAAGTTGTAGGGACAGTTCTCTGATTTTGGCTCTTTCTTCTTTAAGTATGTGTGCATTTATAAATATATATTGACCTCTGAGCGCTGCTTTTGCTGTGTTCCAGAGGTTTTGATAGGAAGTGTTTTCATTCTCGTTGCATTCTATGAATTTCTTTATTGCCTCCTTAATGTCTTCTGTAACCCAGTCTTTTTTCAGGAGGGTATTGTTCATTTTCCAAGTATTTGATTTCTTTTCCCTGATTTTTCTGTTATTGATTTCCACTTTTATGGCCTTGTGATCTGAGAAGATGCTTTGTAATATTTCGATGTTTTGGATTCTGCAAAGGTTTGTTTTATGACCTAATATGTGGTCTATTCTAGAGAATGTTCCATGTGCGCTAGGAAAAAAAGTATACTTTGCAGCTGTTGGGTGGAGAGTTCTGTATAAGTCAATGAGGTCAAGTTGGTTGATTGTTGTAAGTAGGTCTTCCGTGTCTCTATTGAGCTTCTTACTGGATGTCCTATCCTTCTCCGAAAGTGGTGTGTTGAAGTCTCCTACTATAATTGTGGAGGTGTCTATCTCAGTTTTCAGTTCTGTTAAAGTTTGTTTTATGTATCTTGCAGCCCTGTCATTGGGTGCATAAATATTTAATATGGTTATATCTTCCTGGTCAATTGTCCCTTTAATCATTATGTAGTGTCCTTCTTTATCTTTTGTGGTGGATTTAACTTTAAAGTCTATTTTGTCTGAAATTAATATTGCTACTCCTGCTTTTTTTTGCTTGTTGTTTGCTTGATATATTTTTTTCCATCCTTTGAGTTTTAGTTTGTTTTTGTCTCTAAGTCTAAGGTGTGTCTCTTGTAGGCAGCATATAGATGGATCGTGTTTCTTTATCCAGTCTGAGACTCTCTGTCTCTTTATTGGTGCATTAGTCCATTTACATTCAGCGTAATTATAGATAAGTATGTGTTTAGCGCTGTCATTATGGTGCCTTTTTGTGTGTGTTGTTGACAATTTCATTTTTCCACTTACTTTTTTGTGCTGAGATGTTTTTCTTTGTAAATTGTGTGTTCCTCATTTTTATAGTAGTTTTATTTGTTTGCTGAGTCGTTATGTTTTTCTTGGTGTTTATTTTGAGTTATGGAATTATTAGACCTCTTTTTTTTTTGTGGTTACCTTAATATTTACCTCTATTTTTCTAAGTAAAAACCCAACTTGTATTGTCCTATATCACCTTGTTTTCCTCTCCATATGGCAGTTCTATGTCTCCTGTATTTAGTCCCTCTTTATGATTATTGTGATCTTTTATATATTGACGTCAATGATTCCCTGTTTTAAGCACTTTTTTCTTTTTAAAAATTAATCTTAATTTGATTTTGTGATTTCCCTATCAGGATGCTCTGTTCTGTGACCTTGTGTTGTGCTGGTATCTGATATTATTGGTTTTCTGACCAAACAATTTCCTTTAGTATTTCTTGTAGCTTTGGTTTTGTTTTTGCAAATTCTCTAAGCTTGTGTTTATCTGTAAATGTTTTAATTTCACCTTCATATTTCAGAGAGAGTTTTGCTGGATATATGGTCCTTGGCTGGCAGTTTTTCTCCTTCAGTGCTCTATATATATCATCCCATTGCCTTCTGGACTTCATGGTTTCTGCTGAGTAGTCTGAACTTATTCTTATTGATGTCTCCTTTGTAGGAGACCTTTCTTTTCTCCCTGGCTGCTTTTAAAATTTTCTCTTTATCTTTGGTTTTGGCAAGTGTGATGATAATATGTCTTGGTGATTTTCTTTTTGGATCAATCTTAAATGGGGTTTGATGAGCATCTTGGATAGTTATCCTGTCATCTTTCATGATGCCAGGGAAGTTTTCTGCCAACAGATCTTCAACTATTCTGTCTGTATTTTCTGTTATCCCTCCCTGTTCTGGAACTCCAATCACACGCAAGTTATTCTTCTTGATAGAGTCCCACATGATTCTTAGGATTTCTTCATTTTTTAAAATTCTTTTATCTGATTTTTTTTTCAGCTGTATTGGTGTCAATTCCCTTATCCTCCAGCTCCCCCACTCTGCATTCCAATTGCTTAATCCTGTTCCTCTGACTTCCTATTGAGTTGTCTAATTCTGTAATTTTACTGTTAATCTTTTGGATTTCTGAATGTTGTCTCTCTATGGATTCTTGCAGCTTATTAATTTTTCCACTATGTTCTTGAATAATCTTTTTGATTTCTTCAACTGCTTTATCAGTGTGTTCCTTGGCTTTTTCTGTAGATTGCTTTATTTCATTTCTGTGATCATCCCTGATGTCTTGAAGCATTCTGTAAAGTAATTTTTTATATTCTGTATCTGGCAATTCCAGGTTGTATCTTCATTTGGGAAAGATTTTGATTCTTTAATTTGGGGAGTTGTAGAAGCAATCATGGTCTGCTTCTTTATGTGGTTTCATATCGACTGCTGTCTCTGAGCCATCTCTAAGATATTGCAATGATTTATTTTATATTTGGTCACTGAGTCTTATCTTGTTTTGTTTTCTTTCAATATATGTAGATGGGCTGTCTTGATTGTTGTAGCCCTTGAATCATTTATGTCCTATTACCAGCTGGTTTGGGCTGTTACCAGATATATAAGCCTAAGAGTCCATTCACTATTCTTGAGTAAAATCTGATTTTGGGTCACCAAGTATGTGGTGCATACTGTCACCTATCTACCTAGAGGAGTAGCGGTGATAGTTGCGTGCACTAGATTCTATTAACAGGAGGGGTCACACTCCGGGGGGGGGCAGGATGCTGACAGGCTTCCCCCAATTGCAAGTGAGGTAGGTGTGTCTCTATTCCTAAAGCACTTTGGTGGGTGGGCCCTGCAGCTGTACCTTATGTACCCAATGCATGTACCTCTACAGATTGGTAGGTGTCACCATCCTCAGACCTCTAAGGCAGGAGGCTAGGTGGTCTGGGGGGAGCTTCAGCCCTCAGTTCCCCATTGTGGGTCAGTGAGGGCTCTGTTTAATAAGCAGAGACATCAGACCTGGGAAACTTGTGTTTCCAGTAATCCACTGAAACAATTACAGTCAGATCCCTATCAGAAATGCCACTGCATTATAATAGCCACCTTGTTGCCTGTAGCGATGAAAGCCCAAGACTGTGGATCTTATATGCTTGGCTGAGCTGGTTCTGTATTTTTAGTAAGTCAGGGAAGGATTTTTGGTCCCTGGGTTTTTTGTAGCTGCTTCTCTCAGGCCAGGAAAATGGATTAGGAAAAGACAAAAAAACAAAACAAAACACAGAGCACTTCACTCTCTGGCTTAGGAAATTCCAATGTTAATGAAGCCGCCTGGGAAGGGCAGGGAAGGGATCAGATAGATAGGAGAGAGTAGCACCCCGAATATAGACAAAGTTACTTATCTTGCATGGTGATGACTGTTTTATCTGAGATTCCTGAGGGGTCTGTAGCCTGTGTGCTTTGGCTGGTTTGAGATTGCCCCCGAGGGTCAGACCCACGCCCTGTGCTTATACTGTCTCAGAAGCCGTGGTCAGTTCCTCCGCTCCCAGTCCAAAGCCCAGTACCAAGGTTCCCCAGCTGGGATGCCGCACTCCAAGCTCCAAAACCAGTTGCTGCCTCCCGGTGACTTCTCCTCCTGTCAGCTGTGTCACTGTGCTGCCTGCGTGCACTGGCTAGGCTTCCCCCGAGGTCACTTCTGGGGGCTTGGGCTGCATCCTGAGTTTGAGCCTTCTCAGGATGCCATGCTCAGTTCCCCTGGGCCCAGTCCAAAGCCCGGCACCAAGGTTTTCTGACTGGGACGCTGGCTCCAGGCTCCGAAAACAGTCGTTGCTTCCCTGTGGTTGCTCGTTCTCAGTCTCTGTCACTCAGGTTAACTCTTTAGATCTGTGTTTGATGGTCAGGGCTCGTAGAATGTCATGTATGTGATCCATTCACTTGTTTTTCCGAGTCTTTGTTGCAAGAGGGATCCTAGGTACCTTCTACTTAGTCAGCCATCTGGGCCCCCTATCATTGATAATTTTTTTAAAAAAAAAAGGTATCCTTTTAGTTAATTGCAGACAATAGCGAAGAACCTGTTTAATTACAAGGATTCCGCTGCACACTGGAAATGCAACAGTTAGCTCAAGAGACCAAGTCCTGCTCTCATAGAGGTTAAGCTCTAGTTGGAGAGACAAATATTAAGTCACAACAACAATGATAACAACTAGAGACAAAATAAATGTATAATTTTAAAGTGTAATAAAAACTACGAAAGGCCAGGGCACATGTTAACCTAAAGTTCTGCTGATTCTGAAAATCTTTGTGTGAGTTTCACTTTTAAAGTCATGCTTATTTTTCCACCTCGGCAACTTTCCTCTAGCTTCTGGCTATTTGACTTTTATAGGATGACCCAGTGTTTTGTCTGCTTCGCCTTACCTCCATCCTCCACCAATCTTTTTTCCAATATTGCTCTGAGCTGGTGGCCTCAGGGGTATGCCTGCCCAGGTTATCACTGTCAAGTATCACCTTGTCAGTGAGGCTTTCCTTGATCCCCTTATTGAAATAGAAACTCACTACTCACCTTCCTCCCTTTTTGCTTTATTTATCACCTAGCATAATTCGTTCTTTAATACCTGCCCCTACTAAAACGTAAGCTCTACAAGTAGTCAGTCTCTCTCTTTTTTTGTTGACTTGTCCTCAGCACCAAAAACAGCACCTAGAGTATACTAAGTGATTAATAAATATTTCTTAATGAACGAATGAGAAGAAGAGTAGAGAGAAACATGATTGTAAACTGAACGATGGCAACAGGCCCAAGAACAAGAAAAGAGGAAGAAAATTTTATCACCTGTTTATTTTCCCTCTTTTATCCCTTTTCTTTTTTTCCTATTCACTTTCTTCTTCTAATTTTTTCTCCTACTTTGCTAAGTGTTTAGGAGAAACTAGAGGATGATCGTGGGAAATAAAGAGAACAGGAAAGAAAGAAATATATGAACAAACCCCGAGGAAACTGAATCAATATAATAGTTTTAGGGCACCTATAAGCCCTTGGCTGCTAACCAAAAGGTTAGTGCTTCAAATGCACCCAGTGGCTCTCAGGAGAAAGTCCTGAAAATCAGCTTGCATAAAGATTACAGCCAAGGTAACACTATGGGGCAGTTCTACTCTGTCACATGGGGTCGCTATGAGTGGGGATCAGCTCCAAGCACCTAGCAACAACAATAACAACAGCATGGTATAATTAGGTCTTCTATGTGACTGATCATGGAGATGGCTGGGGATGGCTGGGGATGGTGGAGGAACAGGCAGTGTTCTATTCCATTGTGCATGGAGTTGTCATGAGTCGGGGACCAGTTCAAAGGCAACTAACAACAACAACAACAAAAAAAAAAATGGTATAGTTGGAAACTAGAGAGGTAAGGAGGAGGAAGTATTTCAGGCCCTGTTAGCCATAGTTAGGAAGTTCACTTTTTTCCTGTGCATAACGAAAGCCAGAGAGTTCTCTTGGGCAAAAAAGGCGACCACATCTACGTTTTCCTGAATATACAAAATATACAATGTCTGTCCATTACTCTCATCTCTGTATGGCTTTAAACTCCCTCCCTTTAGACATTCCTCCTCCTTTTGAACTCTCCTTGTTTTATCATTGTACCATAGGAATTCCTATGTAATTGTAAACGAACTGCACAAGGCCAACCTTCATATCATAACTTTCAGATTAGCTATCAGTTCATCCCTGTTGGCAAGGTTTGCTCTTTAGCCTTCTCCAGTGGAGGTCTTGCTGTTCCTCAATACTACCCTTGGGAGCAGAGATTATGCTCCTCAGCCTCCCACTGCTGCTTCTGGATAATTGCTCCTTTTCCATTATGCAAAATTCTCTTACCTTTTTCTTTGAGGCCCTTGGAAACTGCCACAGAGCTCTTTACTTTATTTCCATGGCTCTCTGTGTTGGCTGGAAACCCTGGTGGCATAGTGGTTAAGAGCTACAGCTACTACACAAAAGGTCAGCAGTTCAAATCCACCAGGCACTCCTTGGAAACCCTATAGGGCAGTTCCATTCTGTCCTGTAGGGTCTCTATGAGTCGGAATTGACTCAAGGCAATGAGTTTTTTTTTTTTTTTTTTTTTTTTGCCTCTGTTAACTAACAACCTACTTCCTTGATATCCTCTGTATTAATTAAAGATATAGTTCCTGTTTCATAGTAAATCCTCAAATCACTTTACCAGTATGAAAGCGTCTAATATTCATGTGGGCAGCCTCTCCCAACTTATTATCAAAGTGATCTTTTAAAAATGTAAATCAGAGTACGTCACACTACTCATTAGAAACTTTCACATTCCCCCCCCCAACCCAGATTAAAAAAAAAAAAAATTACATATAGACTGTAAGGGTGGTTCTCGACCAAGGCTAATTTTGACCCCAATGGAACACTGGCAATGCCGGAAGACATTCTTGATCGTCTAATGACATATTGAGGGCAAATGTCAGGGATGCTGCTAAACATGGTATAATACAGTAGGTAGTCTCTAAGCAAAGAATATGAGTTCCAACATCTCAATAGTGTTGAAGTTGAGAATCCCTGGTCTATAAAATCTTCAATGATTTGGATACTTCTTATTTGCCAAAAGAAAAAAAAAAAAAAACCCACTGCTGTCGAGTTGATTCCGACTTATGGCAAACAGAAGCTTTACTATCCTCCTTACTCACTAAGCTGAACCAACTGACCTCCCTTCTGGTTCTTTACATTGCCAAGCTTTTTTCAACCTAGAATACCTTAGTGACTATTGCTGCCTAAAGGAATTTCTCCTGTGGCAGTTCAGAATGGAGAGAAATGCACTTTGGTGACTGCATATATGACATAAATGGTCCAGAGTTCAGATACGAAACTGGAGAGCTAAGGAGGCTGAGCAGAATTCAATACATTGTTATACTTTTTAAGGAGTTAGGATTTTTCCCCAAGGATAATGGAAACCAGTGATTAGATATAAGCAGAGAACAGATTTATGCTTTAATATAATAATAATTCTAGTAGGAAATAGCATTTATTGATCACTCCGGATATTTTCCCAAAGCTTTTATCTCATATAACCTCCCAATAACTCTTTGATAAAGTGAATATCGCTATTCACATTTACAGATGAGAAAACAAATCACGGTGGTTAATCCTATCTCCCAAGGTCACACAAAATCATAAGTGTAATAGCCAGGATTCAAACTCAAGGCCAGTCTGAATTCAGATTTAATGTTTTTACCATCTTACTATGGAACAGAGTGGAGGAAGGATGAGATAGGTAAGACGAAGCAATGATTGATTCTGTGTAAATGGCTGGGGCAGATTGAGAGACAGAAGAGATGTGAACCAAAGGAGAAGTACCAAAGATAGAATTAGATGGATTTAAGAAAAAACATTAGAATGTGCTGCTGATATGACTTGATAATTGAATGTGAGGGTAAGGAAAAGAAGGAGAATTCATGACATAATTTTTCTAGCTGGGGTAAGGGAGTATGTGGTATTATTATTCTTTATTTTTTATTGTTAAGTGTGGCAGTGAAGAAAATGCCAAATGATTAATTCAGATCATAATTTTAGTTTTGTGACTATGGAAAAGTTCAATAGCTAAGGGGATACGGATAAGAAGCTCAGGAGATAGACGGGTCTGAGTTAGGTTAGGGAACCATCAGCATATAGATGGTAATGGATTGTAGGACTCTGGATGAAATTCACCAGGAGGAGTTTGCAGAGTGAGAAGAAAAGTGCCCCTAGGATATAATCCAAAAGAACTTTATAAAATGTAAAAGTGGCAGAGGACCTTTGCAAAATTCTGACCAAGAAGGAGCAGCTAGAGTAGCAGAAAAATCAGACAAGGCTAATGTCATGCATGTAAAGGAAAGAGGAAGATGTGAAATATGTTTAATGTTATTAGAAGTCAAATATGATAAGAACTCAAATGATTTAATAATTAGATTCAAGCAATTGTGTTCAGTTAAGATATACATAAAAATAGCTTTTTTGTTTGTTTCAATAATGAGAATAGAAGACAAATTGTATTGGGTTAAAGTGAAAATTTCTTGCAATTTTTTTTTTTTTTTTCATCTTGACCTACTACCAGAACCACCAGAAGTTCAAGCTGGATTTAGAAGAGAACATGGCATGAGGGATTGCACCGCTGATGTCATGTGGATCTTGGCCAAAAGCAGAGAATATCAGAAGAATGTTACCTGTGTTTCACCTAGGAAATGAAGTTATGACTGTGTGGATCATAACAAATTATAGATAATGTTATGAAGAATGGGAATTCTGGAACACTTAACTGTGCTCATCGGAGTCTGCACATGCATCAAAAGGCAGTTGGTCGTAAAGAACAAGGGGATACTATGTAGTTGAGAATTGGAAAAGGTGTGTGGCAGGGTTGTATCCTTTCACTGCACTTATTCAATCTGTATGCTTAACAAAACATGAGAAACTGGACTATATGAAGAAGAACATAGCATCAGGACTGGAGAAAGACTCATTAACAACCTGTAATATGCACAGGACACAACCTTACTTCCTGAAAGTGAAAACAGCTTGAAACGTTTACTGAAAAAGGTCAAAGACTACAGCTTTCAGTACAGATTACATCTGAATGTGAAGAAAAGGAAAATCCTCCAAACTGGACAAATAAACAACATCATGACAAATGAAGAAAAAATATTTCATTCCACTTAGATCAACAATTAGTATCCATGAAAGAAGCAGTCAGAAAATCAATCAACACATTTCATTGAGCAAATCTGCTGCAAAAGGTCTCTTTAAAGTTCTAAGAAACAAAGATACTGCTTTCATGATTAAGGTGCTCTTGACCTAAGACATGGTGCTTTCAATGGCCTCATATGTATTCAAAAGCTGAATAATGAAAAAGGAAGATAGAAAAATAATTGGTGCATTTGAATGTGGTGTTGGCAAAGAATGTTAAATATACCATGGACTACCAGAAGAACAAACAAATCAGCCTTACAAGAAATACAACCAGATTGCTCCTTAAAAGGAAGGATAGTGAGACTTCATGTTGCTTGCTCTGGACAAGTCATCAGGAAAAATCAACTGATAGAAAAGAAAACTATTTTTGAAAAGTAGAGAGTCAGTAAAATTATGGAAAGTCTTCAAGGAGATGGATTGACACAATAAGTAAAACAATGGACTCAAACATAGCAACAATCATGAAGATGGTGCAGGACCTGGCAACATGTTATACAGCAGCAACTAACACCAAAAAAAAAAAAAAAAAAAAAAAAATTCATAACGTCACCATGAGTCAGAGCCGATTAGTCAGCAACTAACAACAACATGGTGAAAAAGTGAAGGCAAGTATAAATAGCTCTTTCAAGAATAAGAATAGTAAACGGAGGCATCTGTTTTCTAAAAAAAAATGTATATATATGTATATATGAAACCCTGGTGGCATAGTGGTTAAGAGCTACAGATGCTGACCAAAAGGTTGGCAGTTCAAATCAACCAGGTACTCCTTAGAAACTCTATGGGGCAATTCTACTCTGTCCTATAGGGCCACTATGACTTGGAATACACTCTATGGCAATTTTTTTTTTCTAATAAAGAGATATGTATCTTGAGTGCTATGGGTAGAAAATCTTTTCTCAAAAAAGTGAGACATTTGTGAGAGGGAGGAAGAGAACAAGAGAGCAGAGAATTCTCCTTACTTGAAATCTTGAAGGTGATACGATCAATACGGTTAGCAATATCGTCATAGAAGGAAGGTAAATATGTTCCATTTCATCTGGAAATAAGGAAGGAAGGGAACGTGTAAATACAGATAAGTCTACTGAAACAGTTTCAGGATTTAGGCTGTGCTTCTCTGATGATCACCATTTTTTCAGGGCAGTGAGCGCTGAAATCGTCTACTGAGAACAAGGGTAAGGTGGCGAGAGCAAGGGAGTAGGATTTGAGAAATGGAGAAAATATCTAAAAATAATGTAGTGTGTGGGAGAGAGGAAGTGAACTAAAGAATAACATTGTTGAACGTGTAGGATTGCTGAGCATGCATTTGAGAAAATGCCAATGTGTGGAGTTGTTAAATTCTTTCTAGCAGTGCTTAACCCCCTGGGTACAGTCCAAGACAAGACAGAAATTTGGACTCACTCAAGGTTGAGGTGTTCGAGGGAAATTAGACTCAAAAAGTAATTGGGCAAATTGCTGACTACACTCACAAAAAGGTTGAATCTAAACTGAAGGTGGGATAGAGATTTTGTATCGGTCAGAGTCAAAGGATAAGAGTAAGTGGTCAGTTATTGAAAAGTCTGCATATATTATTTCTGAGATGAGACAATTTGGCTGATGACTAGGTTTTTGCTCTATATGTTCAGAATCTCTTTTATTAGGTCCAAAAATATGTAAAATGTTTATGTATTCTTGGTAAATTGGCCCATTTATTTTTAGTGATGGCCTCTTTTTACTTGATAATATTCTCTGCTGTGAAATCTATTTTAAGTGATAATCATACAGCCTCTCCATCCATCTTCTTTTGGTTGGTATTGGCAGGGTATGTATTTTTTCCATCTTTTTACTTCAAACCTATGTGTCTCTTCATATTTAAAGTGGCTTTCTTTGGAACTTTATATAGTTGGTCTTTTTTTTTTTTTAATCCAACATTTTTTTTTTAAATTTAGGTATTTATCCCATTATATTTAAAGTTTTTATTGATGTGGTTGAGTTTATGTTTACCATGACTACCACTTTGTTAATTTTCTATTTTACTCCCTGTTCTTTCTGCCTTCTTTTTGTTTTTTTTTTTTTAGATTTTTTTATGTCATTTGATCTTTCTTACTGGATTTTTAGCTATAAAACTTTTGTGTTTTTATTAGTTTCTTAAGTATTTATAGTATATATTATCAACCTACCACATTCTAACTTCAAGTGATATTATATGATTTCATGTATATGATAAACCTAACCTCTCAAGATCATTTATTCAGATGAACATAAATAAAATTGGTAATTATTTCCAAAGTATGTTCTTTTGCTTTTGCATGTAACATGGTAAATACATGAACAAATAAGACAAAATGCCACCTTAAAATTTTGAGTTTTCTAACCACAAATAAGACAAGTCTATTTATCCTCTCCCATTTTTTCATTTGTTACAATGTATTCTTCCATTTAAATTTAATATTTTATTTATATCCTACATATTAAAAAAAAAATTCCTAGGCATTTTTTGTTTATATTTTAAATAAGACTGATTTTCTATTGTATTTTCTGATTATTAAATACATATAAGAAATAAATATATTTTTGCAAAAGTCTTTTTTCACTTATTTTAATAATGTTTTCAGTTCTTTCTCTTGGATTTTCAGGACTTATATATATACATAATAGTTCATTTTTTCATACTCTCTTGTATTACTGAGTGTTCTCTATCATCTATTTATCCATCCATCCGTCCATCCACGCACCCACCCACCCATCCCTCTATCTATCTATCCCCATTCCATATTCCCATCGGCCTTAGAAATTGCTTTTGCTGGTTCTGGTTTTTTGTCTGGTGGGTTAACCCAAGCCTTCATTCCTGAAGGGTCTAGGCCATAAGTAGCACTGCCTGAATTGAGCTGTTACAGTTTTTCTTTGACTTTAATCATGGGGGGTATGGTAGTACTAAGAGGTGTTCTAAGGGATCTCCTGCGTTCCAGACATATTCTTCTTTACCTACATTGTGAAATAACAGTCATATTTCCCTTTGATAATCAGGATCTATCATATCATCCAACACATTAACTCCCTTCTTTGCCTGGTGATTCAGAGACGTGAGGAGACCCAAGTCTTAACTTTCAGTTCAGCGGTGTATATGTACATACATATGTGTGTGTGTATGTATGGAGCCCTGGTGGCATAGTGCTTAAGAGTTATGCTTGCTAATCAAAAGTCAGCAGTTCATTTGGCTGATGCATATGTAATTCATTTATGGTAGTTTTGGCAGAAATATTGTATGGATGAAAGGCAAATCCATATCCAGAATGTCTATTCCAGTAAGAACAAAACACTGCATCTCCATGACGAAAGCAGTCATTTGTAATCACCCTGCCACCAGGTGGTTGGTTGATAGCTTTGGGGAATGGGATCATACTGAGGACTCTGTTGGTTTCTGCTGTTGGCAGATTAGGCACTCCACAGTGTCTGTAGCAGGGACAGCCTTAGTGAATGGAAGTCCATGTTACTGAGTCCGTGCATAATATTCATCCCAGCCACCATGGCCACTTTGTTCGTAAGCCCAGAGGGCAGTGATAAGAGTGGCTGAGGAAAGAGTCAAGATGCTGGCTGATATTCCCAGAAGAGGTCTTTGTATCTACCCGATTATTAAAATTCTCCTCTGCTGAGTTCATCTTTTAGTGGGCAGTCACTTTTTTTTTCCTATTCAGAGAAGTATATCCAAATATACTTCCCCAGACATCCTTGTCACGAATTTTCAAATAATGTTTTTTCCAAGTACCTGACCATTCAGTCAAATCATTTGTTATAGTCCATGAATCAGTATATAATCACATATCTGACTCTTTTCCCTTCAAAGCACAATGAACAACCAGGTGCACTGCTCAAAGTTTTGTCAACAAGGAAGATTTCCCTTCACCACTGTCCTCTAGAAATGCCCCCGAAAGAGATGTAGTGCTGCAGATGCCTACTTTCTGGCAGTACCTGCATGTTGTAATAAATAAATAACTGTTGCTGTCGAGTCGATTCCATCTCATAGCAACCTTGCTTGACCGAGTAAAACTGTCCCATGGGGTTTCCAAGGCTGTAATCTTTACGGAAGCAGAGAGACACATCTTTCTCCCACGGAGTGACTGGTGGTTTCAAACTAACAACTTTTTGTTTAGTAGCTGAGCACTTAACCACTGCACCACCAGGGTTCCTTCATATTGCTCATAAACATCTGTAAGCCAGACCCGAGTTTTCTCTTCCTCAGTTAACTGGTTATAGAGACCTTCTCATGAGGCCGTAGGTTAAGGTTGGCAGAGAGAAGGTAATATAGAAGGAGTTAGAAGCGTGGACATTTGGTCCACTTCCTCATGTAAATTACTTGTGCCTTCAGGGCCTGCTAGAGCCCTGCCTCATGTACACCACTTCCATTTGCTGACTGAGTGCTGCTACGTACACCCAGCTTGATAGCTTGATGAGTCAGACAAGACACGGTTAATGATGGGCAGCTTACTGCTTTTGAGGAGGGGTGCAGGAAATAAGATTGCAACTGATTATGTTTTTGGCACACACACTTCAGTTTCCCATATATAATATCAGACCTTCTCTAGTTTGTGAGTTGTTAAAGTGTTTTTTTTTTTTTTTTTCCCTGTATTTATCATGCTATGGTATTGGTTATTTTCAAGAAAGGCAATTTTGTGATTTTATTTCTGCTTCACCATCTTTCTCCCAAAATACTGCCTTAAAAAAAATCAGATTATTAACTAGCAAATTATTACTCTGTTGGTTCCAAATAAAGAAACACCATTTCAACCAGAAGAAGAATATATTTCAAGTATGCTGAGAGGTTCTATGGTGTTTGATGTTAGGTGTTTATAAGATAATTCATAAATAACTTTAGTCAGGAGCTCAAATGTCATTTGGGTCTTCTTTCCTTTGTTTCTGGTTCTCTCTTGTGCCTCCTTAGTATTTTGTTTCTCTTTCTCTCAGCAGGCTCATTTCATGTACTTTTCTATACTACATTAACTAAATATGGCCCCTTGTATGTTCAAATTTATATGTTACAACTTAGTTAAGCTAAATAGATCTTATTATCTTTCACAGTTTCAACTGTACACTCCTCAGTTGGAACTGGTTAAACTTGGGTCATATGCCCAACACTATTTTTTTTTTTTTAATTTTTATTGTGCTTTTTTACTCTGCTTGGCAGAGTACATGGTCAATGGAAAAGAGGAAGACCTTCAACAAGGTGGATTGACACAGTGGCTGCAACAATGAGCTCAAGCATAACGATTGTAAGGATGGCGCAGGACTGGGCAGTGTTTCGTTCTGTTGTACATAGGGTCGCTATGAGTCGGAACCGACTCCACAGCACCTAACAACAACAGCAAGGGAAAGTTTACAAATCAAGTCAGTCTCTCACACAAAAATTTATATATGCCTTGCTATATACTCCTAGTTGCTCCCTGCCAATGAGACAGCACACTCCTTCTTTCTACTCTCCATTTTCGTGTCCATTTGGCCAGCTTCTGACCCCCCTGCTCTCTCATTTCCCATCCAGACAGGAGCTGCCCACATAATCTCATGTGTCTACTTGATCCAAGAAGCTCACTCTTCAAGAGTATCATTTTCTATCCCATAGTCCGGTCCAATCCCTGTCTGAAGAGTTGGCTTTGGGAACGGTTCCTGTTTTGGCTAACAGAAGGTCTGGAAACATGACCTCCGGCGTCCTTCTAGTCTCAGTCAGACCGTTAAGTCTGGTCTTTTTATGAGAATTTGAGGTCTGCATCCCACTGCTCTCCTGCTCCCTTGGGGCCAACAGTATATTTTTACTGCCAGTTTCAACATTATCCATGTCCATGTATCAAAGTAGTTAAGAGCTTAGGCTGCTAACCAAAAGGTTGGCAGTTCAAATCCACCAGCTGCTCCTTGGAAACCCTATGGGGCAGTTCTACTGTGTCCTATATGGTCACTATGAGTCAGAATAGACTTGACGGAACACAACAACAAAAAGATAACAAAAACTTGGGTCATATACCCAACACTATATTTTTAACATGCCAATTTCAGCATTCTCTATGTCAATGGAATCTAAGTGAAGAACTTCAGTTCCAGATGGATAAGTGTCCTACACATCAAATTAATAATTATCCACTACAACTATGTGTTGGGATTATAGCTTCTATGTCTAATTTGTCTTTCTGTCTATCTGTCTGTCTATCTGTCTGTCATCATCATCTATCATCGATCTCTCTCTATCATCTATCTATCATCTATCTCTATTAATGTTAAATTTATTATATGCTTATACATATACACTAGATGCTTTAACACACATAGAGAGGAGGAAGAAATGCTGTTTCTAAAGCTAATTGCATGGCTGATACATGCCTCTCTCCCAAGTTCCCTCTTTCCTGGACCCAACAGGCAACCTAGCTAGGTTTTTTACCACTGATGTTGGCCTCAGTAATTTATTTCCACTAGGCCAAAGGAATACCAGGCTGCTGAGTGTTTGCTATGGTTTGTGAGACCCATTCTCCAGCTTTTGGTGGGGCCATTTGTTCTCTATCAAAAGATTTTCTGCTTATAGAACTGGAGTCATTTGAGGTAGGCTTTTTTACAATCTGCCCTTCCCAAAATGTGTGTGTATGTTCGTGTGTGTGTGTGTGTGTGTGTGTGTGTGTGTAGCCATGATCTTAGTAAGATAATAGACGTACAGAATTCATTCCAAGTAAAATTTTCTTCATGCTCATAAGTTTTTTTTTTTTTTTTTTTAATATTTCCCCACTTGTCTGATGGTTCATGTGCTGGATCCAGGAATCCATACAACTTAGTATCTATGGCACAATGTGGATTGGAGTTATCCAACCATGGAGGTTTATCTTGACTCTACGGTCAAAAATATTTATGGATCTGGATGTGCTGAATACACATATTTCAACTGAATCTTTCTGATAAAGATTTTTTTTTTTTTTAACTCAATATCAAAAACCGAAATGGCGTTTTGGTATAGATGAAAGGAATCATTGTTTTAGACATAGCATATTTCTTCTTAAAGAGAAAAAGAACACCTTCTAGAAGAACACACTTTTGCCATTTTTTTTTATGGCTATTTTCTTTTTCTTTCTTTCCCCCATAGAAACAGCGTGTTGTTTATTTAGCCATGTTTTCTGGTCTTTTCCCAATAACTCTAACAAAATTTCTAGTACTCCCAGATATTATTGTTGTTAGTTACTGTTGACTTGGCTCTGACTCAAGGTGACATTATGTGTAGCAGAATGAAACTTTGCTCAGCCCTGCACCATCTTCATGATCATTGGTATATTGGAGTCCATTGCTGCAGTTACATGTCAATTTATCTCATTTCAGGTTTCCCTCATTTTAACGGACTCTTTACCAAACATAATGTCCTGGTTTAGTGATTACTGTTTCCTGACGACATGTCCATCCTTGCTTCTAAGAAACATTCTAATTATATATGCAAAATATGATTAACAATAATTTAAGGAGAATTTACATTTTCTTAATTAAAAAAATTAAAATGCAAATACAGACATATGCCTGAAATATGTTATAAATGTTTAGCTATATCTCTTGGAAAATCTGACCAAAATTGTGTACCCTAACCCTAGAAAAATGCATCATCAATAAATTTCACACCACTTCAGGAATTCATGGATCCCAAATGGCAGCCTCTGCATCCTACAAATTTATATAAACCAGATTAGAACTTTCAAATGGACTTGAAGCACATAGGATCCAGAGTCATTTTGACTATAATGTCTTCCCTTCTTCAGTACTGAAGGTGCCAGTAAAATGGGAATAAGGCTATTTCTGAAAAGTTGTCTTTATATTCCATGTAATTGTAACTTTACTTATTGTTCACTTTCTCTTGGTGAAGTAAATGAAGTGTGTACTCAAAAGTACAAATCATTTCAATACCTGGTTGTTTTAACCGTTTTCTTTTTATGCTAATTGGTCTTATTATACATAATGTGAAATTTTCATGAAACAAATAATATGCTGCATATGGTCATATTTAATGAATTTGATGGAAATCTCGTAGTTCAAAATTTAACTACATTAAAAAAAGTAATTACATTTTGGACCAGACAAAGTGTATTCAAGGATGTCTCCTCGTACAGAGAGGATAACAATGCGCTGTTGACTTCTTGTAACATAATAATGCTTTCAGTAAATAGAGAACACCTTGAAATACACACAAACTTACGAGGATCTTAAAGCAAACTGAGTTTTCTTTCTCTTGAAATAAATTAGATAGCTTAATATATTAATTGATACATAGTTTAATAAAACAGTGAGAAAGATACAAGGCTTACAAATAACTGGGTGAATACTTCAAAATTTATAAACTTTTACCTTACCATAATTTTAAAAAGAAATTTGCATCACGTTCAGCATGATTTAGAAATAAGCAAAAGACAAATAAGCCAATTTGCCTGGCTACAAGTTAGACAGCTTCAGAGAATTTGTGAACTCTTTCAGATGAAAAGGTAATTATGAATTAATGTAGGTAACAATTTGTGCCCACTCATATAGTGTAAAAATAATTTATTTCTGAAAAATACATACCATGTCTAGGGATTATCTCATTTATTTGGCAGGATCTGTTCAAATTAACTGTTTTCAGTTCTAAGTATTAGCCTGTTTATTCACCAACAATTTTGGTCTTTCAGTCTTGTTTGTGGAAGAATTCTGTCCAGTCAATTATGCAACATTTGGTCATGCAAGGAAAAAGAACCCTATAAAATAACAAGCCATGCAAGGGAAATACTGATGAACGGTGACTACATTGGTTTCCCCCTTTGATGTTATTCTTGTAATTTTGTCCCTGTGTTTAAGATGGTTAACCTGGCATTTATTATGATAACAGCATATGCGAATAAAAGAATAAATTATAAAGTGCATGATTCCTATTGATATAAGCATTTGTTCTCTATCAGGAATGTGCCTGGTAACAACAGTCAAACAATGCTCTTTACCTTCCAAATTGAACACTCCACACTGCCTGACTTTAGATATAATTACTTCACATAATTGTTTCTGTCAAGAATAAATGAAGCCTTAAAAAGAACAATGCAATCATTACAAGTGGAGCATCTTAAGATATATATTATACCGGGCCTTTCACCCTTAGTGTTTTCCAGGTTGATATTAATGACTAAAGATTCTTAAGGCATGCATCTTCAGGTACCAAAAACAGCTGTCTGAGTATCCAAGCTGTTTATTCACGGGTAATGTTAAATACTCTCTTGTCGCGCAATGAAAATCTGCTAAAATAAGTATTTGTTTGCAGTTAATTTGTTCAGCCCAAGTGAAAACATGTTAAAGAGACAGGGATAGAATAATATGTGAAGTCAATATTATATTGTTTAATGCCAAATAATGCCTATTTTGCATTGATAAAAGGAGTGGTTTCTTTAAAGTGGTTTCATTAGCTTTACCTTATTATTAATATTTTACTTTAGAATTCATGGTTTATAAAGTATACTTATGTATCATACACTCAGATTTAAATGCACTGAATGGGGAAAATCATAAGGTAGCTTACATGCACATATTAAACTGAGTCGGTTATAACTGCATAACCTAGTATGCGTGGCACTTTACTTCCAGTGGTAAAATTCAGACATCATCAAATTCTGTGTGCTTGCTAACATTTTACATCTTGATTGACTCTAAAACAAGAAAGAGACTAAACTAAAAAAAGCTAAGTCTCCAGTACAAGCACACTATTTCTATGCCATGGATCAAATACACATATAGTTTTCTTCCCAAAAGGCTTTGTCAATCAGCTCCCATTAATTTCTTAATATATTCAACAAATAACTGCAAAGGTGAAACAAAATAGCTGTGAACCTTGATTCCATGGGCTCTTGTCTTCTTTGATCTAAAATAGCTATTGACCAAATCATCACAAAATCGTGTAAGGCTAAATGCAATGAAGTACAGTGGGTGAAAGGAGCCCTGGTGGAGTAGCGGTGAAGAGCTCAGCTGCTAACCCAAAGTTCAACAATTCAAACTCACCAACCCTTCTGCAGGAGAAAGATGTGGCAGTCTGCTTCAATAAAGCAGAAACCCTATGGGCAGTCCTACTCTGTCCTATAGGGTCACTATTGGTTGGAATTGACTTGCCAGCAACAGGCTTTACAGTGGAAGAACATGTAGGCTGCAATGAAAGTTGCCTAACAGTGAGGACTAGAACTATTTTTGGAGGAAGGATTGCAAAGACTACCCTAAGGAAATGCATTGAGTTAGAATAGGAGCACATGTAGGAGTTAATTAAGCAAAGTGGTGGGGGAACATTTTAGGGGGCAGACAGAATGTGTGCATCATGAACTGACCTTGAAGCAGGAGAACACTTGAGGGGAAAAGGTAGCTAGAGGTTGTGTGGCTGGATTTGGGAAAGAGATGGGGAAGGGGCATAAGTGAAAGTTACACAGGTAGGCTGGGATCAAACACTTGGGATTTGGTAACTCCCTTGAAATATTTTTCCCATTCTTTAGAAAAAATAGAGAAAGTTTAAAGTATTTAATCCAGGGTTAACGTATTTATAAATGAGCCCTAAAAATATCCAATTGATTCTAATGTAGAGAAGCAATTGTGGATTGGGGGTGGGGGAGAAGGTGTCAGGGTGTGCAAAAGTTATTGTAGGAAAGAAGCTAAGAGACGTTACAGTAATTCAAGCTAAAATGACAGGAGCTTGGCCAAGAAATGTAGAGATAGAGGGAATGGGGAAAAATAAACATTCAGTATACATTTAGAAGGAATCAGGTAGGACCTGCTCATAGTTTAGACACAAAGAAGGTGAAATAGAAAGGTGCATAAAAGATAACTTCCAAGATTCTGTCTTGTGCAATTGAGTGGGTAATAATCCATCTCACTCAGAGGATACAGAGAATGATCAAGATTTGGTGAAAGAATCATAAGCCTCACCATTGGATGTATCAAAGGCAAAATCCCTTAGAAATTCCCACATATAATATTTGAGAAAGCAATTGGATAGATATGCCTGTGGTGCTCAGAGGCTAGTTCTGAGGTGGAAATGTTCAGTTTAAAGTCTTTGGTGGATACATGAATATATGAAGGCACATGGATGTACTTTCCTAAGGAGAGAGTATGGAGTGGGAAAAGAGAAGAACCTAGAGCAGGTTTTGAGAACTTCCAGTCATCAATCATATGGCATGCTGGGACAATATACCTCCTTAATAAGTAGAAAGATGGGAAAGGAGAAGTAGATTTTTCTTAAAATTTCAAGGGCTGACTAGGAATAAAAACTCTTCAAGGACTTATTAATGATGACTGTAATCTGTACCAAGTCAGAGATCTAACACTCATGACAATTTTAAGCCTGCATATCCCACAGCCAACTTTCCCAATAGTCTCAGTGTATTTCTTGTGAAAAACACCCTTCTAACCTCCAGAAATTCTCACACTACATTATAAACTTCATCATCACCCCATCCTCAGCCATACTCCCAAAGTGGTTATGAGCTGTATAGGTTGTCATCATCATTGTGTGCCCTCGAGTGGATTCCGATTCATAGCGACCCTATGGTACAGAGTAGAACGGCCCCACAGAGTTTACGAGGAGCAGTTGGTGGATTCGAACTGCCAACCTTTTGATTAGCAGCCTGAGCTCCTAACCACTTCGCCACCAGGGCCCCTGAGTTGGGTATAAAAAACCAAAAAACCAAACCCACTGCCATGCAGTCGATTCTGACTCATAACAACCCTGTAGGACAGAGTAGAGCTGCCCTGTAGAGTTTCAAAGGAGTGCCTGGCAGATTTGAACTGCCGACCTTTTGGTTAGCAGCCCTAGCACTTAACCACTAAAACACCAGGGTTTAGATGACTTTTATCTCATACACAGTGCATACCTTCACTCCCATCCATGTGAATGCAGTCAGGTAGAATTATCTCTACTACTTCTAGTTCATATTTACCTCCTCAAAATGTATAGTCCCAAACCGTGCTTAAAGTATGAGTTCTTAACGCCTGTTGTTGTGTGCTACTGAGTCGATTCCGACTCATAGTGACCCCACAAGACAGAGTAGAACTGCCCTATAGAATTTCCTAGGCTGTAATGTTTACAGGAGCAGATACTCAGGTCTTTTCTTCCACAGAGCACCTGGTGGGTTCCAACTGCCAACATTTAGGTTAGCAGCCTTGTACTTAACTATTGTGCCACCAGGGCTCCTTCTTAACCCCCAGGGAGTATCAATCTAAGGTATCAGGTAAATGCTTTCTAACCGCAAAAGACATATTTTTCTAACCTCTTTGCATTGTTTGATGTTATTGTCTTAATCTCCTTGAAAAATTCTATTCTATCTTTGTTTTGGTGACATCATTTTCTTTTTCCTCTCTTTCCCCTTCACTTGATTCACTTCCTCTGGCTTCTTAGATATTTTAATTTTCATTGATTTGTCTTTGGCCCTTTTTTCCCTTTATACTCCCATTTGGTGATCTCATTCATTATCATAACTTCCACTGTTGTTATACATGGATCACAACAGGTAGATGATGGAACAGTGTGATCATGAAAGGTACGTGGGCTTTGGTTTCACTTTTGGTTCAAATTCTAGTTGTACTATCTCCTGACTCATTGCAGTGGAGTTAAAGACTCTGAGCTTTAATTTCTTGATTAATAATATGTATCACAGATTGTTAAGTACTACCTTTTTAAGAACGTTTTGAGAATTCAGAATGATGTACATAACCACTTGGTACCAAGAAGATGCTGAATAAAGGATTCCTCTTATTACCGAATTTAGTTAACACAGATCTCACATGGATTTCATATCTGCACGCTCAGTTGCCATTTTGGTATCTTCCCCTGGATGGATACATAAACCAAAAACCACAGCATTACTCCAACTAATTCTTCTCCCTTGATCCTTGTCTCAGTTAATTACGTTTTCATTTACCAGTTCTCTTCAAGTTGCACAAGCCAGAAACCTGAGAACTATCTTCAATTTATCCAGTTGATCATGCCCAAATCTAAGCAGTTATCTTCTCTTATCAAGCCAGTACCTTTATGTATTTCTAATCCAGTTCTCTTCTATTGGTGCTTATTGTAACAGCAGGATTTTTACCAGTCAGGCTCTTCCTGGTCACCCTCTGGTTGGTTTGGTTCTCCCAGTAATATTCTTCTACAATCTACCTAACTTGGTGCTGCCGCAACCATATTCCTAACGCACTAAATCTGCTATGCGTCACTTTGTGGAAAAGTGGTGTCACCTTGTTTGCAATGTATTCCAGGTCTTTTGAAGTCTTAGTTCTTACCTACCTTTCCAACTTCCTCTCTCAAAATCCTACTGTTATGTCTAGCCATAATTAAATACATACAGTTTCCCAGATCACAGTACAGACTTTTAAGTCTCTGCTTTGAATATTGGCCCCTCACAGTCACTCCACTACCGTTCACGACTGGCATCAAATGTTGCCTTCCCTGATCCATCTGCATCCTGTTTGGAGTTCGATCCGTTGTGTTTTATGAACACTGTCTGTTATTCTGCACTGTCAATACTTGCTTACAAGCTTTTGCTCATTTGTTTTTGCTTTTATTCCCTCTGCACTTGTCTGTGATTCTGTACATGGTTTGATGTTCAGTGATTTTATTGTTCCTAGAACATACTAGATGTTAAAAATCTGCTTTGAATGAATGAATGAATGAACAATGCCTTCATTTTTATGAAAAAAAAGCTATAATATTCTTCCCTGACATTGTTTTTTCTCATGATGTTTCTTCCTTTTATACTGTGATTTACTTCACTGATGTAAAGTATTGGCAACTGGAGACAAAGTTCATCTCTGCTATTAACTAGTTAACTTTTCTTCGCCTCTGCTTCCTATTCTGTAAAAAGTAAATCGTAAGCTTATGGGTGTGTTGTGAAGACTAAATTGGGTAATAATCTCATTTCTTGGAACAGGGGTCATAATGTAGTAAATATTATTATTATTATTATCTTTGATTATTCTGCTAACAAAGAGGATGCTATCCTAGAAATCCGAATTTCACTCAATTAAAAAAAAAAAATACCTAGTCATTTCACAAATTCTTAGCCACTAAATAAAGGGCTTGTATGTTTATCTATACCTATTGTCCATAGTTCTGTGGTGTCATTCTAACCATCTAATAAATAGTTTTTAAATATAATAAAACATAATAGCAAATGCTACTGAATTCCAGTCTAAGAATTCTCTCTCATGAAAAGGAATCTACGTTTGAAATGAAATGGTGACTTCTAATTTCTTCATTCCAGAAAAAAATAATACAGTAAATACATGTTTTGAATTAATTAAATTAATTAATTTAGGAATCTCTGGTACCTTTGTGACCAGATTATAACCTACATACGAGGGATAGTGTGCTTACAGAAAAAATAATCTAAATTCATAGTCGTGGTTCTTGAGCTTTCCAGCCTATAACTGAATAAATGACTTCATTTCACATTGTTCCATCAATAAAATAATCATAATATTCTTCCTATTCATCTCTGGAAAAAAATGGCATAATCACATTGGGATTTTTTTTGGAAATAAGTAAATGAGTTAAATATTCTAGTGCTTTGAAAGGCAAATAAATTTTAGGAACAAAGATGTGGTAGGGTCCTTACTTATTTATACATAATACTTGACCATTGAAATACTTGAGATAGTTTACATATATACAGAACAGAAGAAGTTACATTGTTAAATCCTTAAAACCAACCAAAAAAAAAAAAAAAAAAACCCACTGTCATCGAGTCGATTCCGACTCTTAGTGACCCTATAGGTGATATCAAATCTTGCCAAGTTTAAATCTTGAAAATTTAGGTGATGTGATTTTTCACAAATAAACTCTACTTTGAAAAAAAAAAAATAGTATTTCCTTGATTTCAAAATAAGAAAGTTAGGCATTGTATTTTGTTTTACTTTTGGAAGAAATCCAAATGACCATGATATGGATAGACATATCATACCATAAACAGGCCATGCTGATGACCTTTTTATGACAAATTTACAACCATCAACTTGCATGCAAATGTTTATTTCCAAATTTAATTATAATGAGTGACACGTTGGTATATAGTCTTAAGGGTAGCAACTCCTGAATTTTGTTTCTTCTAATCTCGTAATAAGTGGCTGCCTTCCATGTTTTGAGTTGTCATTGTGTAAATATAATCGAGACGCAATTTTATTTTGGTATAAAATCTAAATGACCCTGACTTTTAACAAATGACATCCATGATATGAAATTTGCAGAATTAGCAAAACTACTTATTAGATAAAAAATGAGGTGGTCATTTTATAGGGTTGAGCTGTTAAATCTGTGTTAATAAGATAATCTTAACGCTGATTTTGGAGCACTTCAAGAGGAAAGAGTTAGCAATCACCTTTTCATTTTAAAAACAACAGTAGTGCTACTTGGTCTTGGAATATGATTATTTTTTGAATGCCACAGGATGAGTCCTTCAGAACTTAACATTTTAATCATTTCAAGGTGATTTGCTTTACTGTAAGAAACCCTGTGTTGGCAGTTTCCCCACGTTTTCTAAGCATAATCGCATATTAGTTGCAATTTTCGCTACAACATAAGACTTAATTATGTTAAAGAAAAATGCTTCTTTTTTAATAAAAAGGTGTAAAATACCACAGGTATCCAGTTTGAACTAATACTGAGATTGGAAACTCATTACCACTAAAAATGTCAGTTCTGATGAAGCATTTAAAAAAATTCCAAGAATCAAATTCAAAATGTCTTTACTAAGCTGTTTTATGGTAGTGTGTACCATTGGAAATGTGATGAGTCTTCATGTAAAAATGCTGATTTGAATTAGATTTAGAATGTATGTCATCCTCAATTAGCCTTTCCTTCATCAAAATGATCTTATAAACACGGGGAATGAATCTTTATTTCCTCCTTTGCACATGGGAGGTCATTTGTCAGATTTAATATACTTCTACCTATGTCTTCCTACATGCTTGGAGTTCAAGATGGATGACCACAGACTTCCTGAAAAAAGTTTTCAGCTTAAAACTTAAATTTAATTTTAATATAATGCCAAAACCATTCATATTGGGACTAAAAATTAGAGTAACATTTACTAAAATAATATTGATTTATTTTCATTTGAGGGAAAAAAGACATAATTTTTCTTTTTTTCCCTTTCTCTAAGGGCAAGTTCATATATTAGCAATTACCTAGGTTACTCAGGGTGAGAACAATTATATAGCAAACATTTTTTTTCTTCAATAATCCAAACACCTTTATGACTCAGACTTAATACTACCATATGTTATATAAAAATAGGTCACTTTTTATATCATTATTTGTTTAAAAGCAATTTTCCTAAGGGATTTTATCAACTAATGTCCAAAAGTTGGACAATCGCAGTGGCCCAGTAATACAGTTATCAATTTAGAGATTATCAAGCATGTTAAAAGAACAATATGGTTAGATTGGTGGTATAAGATTCACATACTAAAAGTTTTCTCAGGTAACCCCCAATATGTGATGATGACTGCCTTTTAAAGAAAGTTCTATCCATTTATTAAGGGGCTATTTGCAAAGCCTAGTGTTCACAGGACCAGGCCCTGAAGACTTTGGCTGTTTATGAGAACATTTGAGTTGTTGCAATTATAGCTGAGATTTTGTTTTTTCATGTGAAACTTAGATCTTAACAAACATTTAAAAATAGCTATGTTGGTTTGCTTGAAAGAAAAATAATGACTTCCCTTTAGCAAGGCCTTTTTAAAAACTTAATTATTCAACCTAACAGTATCTTCAAGGTGAAAGTATAGATCAGGGTAATAGCAAAATATTGTTTCTCGCCTTGGTAATAAAAGCAGTGGCTGCAAAATTTTGTTTTTTATAATAGCTGCTATTCACCACTCATACAAGTAGAAAATAATGCTATGAATTTTATGTTTATGAAACACTCAGCTCTATAATACCAATAAAAATTTACAACAAATTTTAGGATTTTACAACACAATACTTTGAAAGGGCCTATGGGAGATTCAAAGGAAATAAAAATAAAAGAGTTTGTTTTCTCTATGGGGAAAGAAAATTGAGCAGTAATATATTTAGAATATCAGAAAATTATATATATATAGTTTATGATTTTTAAAGAGAGATGTTTTATAAATACAAAGGTAAGAAAAAACTATTAATCAACAGACATTTTTATGTGGTTCAGAATTATGCTGATGTTAATTGCTTTTTCAGATTTCAGATGAAATAGAAAACTAAAGCCTCTGCTCTAGTAAGCAAGCAAACCATTAAAATGATTACAAAATCCACTTGCATTTTAAATTTGTAAATGAATCTAATAAAAAAGGTACATTGCATTATAATTCATATTTCAACAAAGTCATAATTTTAACCCTATAATATAGTTCCATAGAGTATAATTGTAGTCATTTTATAATTTAAAAATTAAACTTGTTTATAGCTTATTGGAAACCCTGGTGGCATGGTGGTTAAGTCCTACGGCTGCCAACCAAAGAGTCAGCATCTCAAATCCACCAGGTGCTCCTTGGAAATTCTATGGGACATTTCTACTCTGTCCTATAGGGTCACTATGAGTTGGAATCGACTCAATGGCAACAGGTTTTTTTTTTTTTTTTTAATAGCTTATTAGGTTTATTTAATATTAACTATTTTATAATCAATATAATAGTCACATGAATAAGCTGTATTGATATGAAATCCTTAGGAGATTGTGAACATCACATTTTGGAAAATAAAGTATATAATTCTCTGTGGTAAATGTTGCAATAGAGAAATAAAGGTCAAATATAACCATAAAAGATTTTGATATTCATTGTTTCTGGTACTTGAAAAACAATATGTATGAGCATACTATTTTGTATTGAGTATATATTACTTTAAACAGAATAATTTCTTTTGAATCTTGTTGTATAAGATAAATATATTTTTCTGACAATATAACAGAGCAATATATGCTTAAGCATGAAGTCTAATTTTTTGGGGGAATCAAAATATTCTGAGTTCTAAAATTTGAAATAAATTTAAGTCTTTTTCTTTCAATATAAATGAGAGGATCCCACAAAATATCACATATTCTACAATCTCACCATCAAAAAGATTCAGTATTTCCTCTTGCTTTTGGGGAATCCTTTTTAGCTAAGTTCTGAGAAACCATGAAGGTACTTGGCAGAGGAACTCTGAAAGAGGAAGTGAGACAAAGAAAGAAATCAAACTCTAGTTATTTATAACATTGTTTTATGATTATGATGCTAGCAAGGAATGACTCAGTCTTGTTTAATACTACACCCACTCTACAGAGCTTTCTCTCATCAAACTTACATGGTCCTGAGGGGAGAAAGGCAACTAACACATTAAAAAAAAAAAAAAAAACACATAAAGCTATCAATAAATAAGAGCACCTCAGTAGTGGGAAGTGTTATTTTGAACATAAAAGATATAACAAGATAAAGGATGAATGGCAAGAGTAGACAGAGAAGGTTTTCTGTGGAAGTGGCCTTTATGTCAAGACCTGAAAACAGGGGAAGGAGGAAGATCATGTAAAGATCCCTGAACAGTATCCCATAACAGGAGAGCAAAGAGAAGGCTAGTGTGACCAGGAAAGATCCAGAGACACAGAATGTGGCAAGAAGTATGCTGGGATCAACAAGTAATGGTGATAACAACCACAGCAAGAGTACTGACTTTCATTGAATGTTTATTACGTGCCAGTTTTAGTGTTTAGCATGAACATTTTGATGGGCCTTTTCTCTCAGATAAGACATTTAGTTTTTATTCAAATTAAGATGGTAAGCCACTGAAGGGTCTACTGGGGAAAAGATATGGTTAAGTATGCATTTTGAAATATCTCAGATGTTTTGTGTAGAATGAAATGTGTGGAGAGGCGATATAAAAATACAAACAAGGAGAACCATGGAGAGACTGTTATAGTAAGTACTGTAGAGAAATGGGCTGAGAGAAGACATTCCAATATGCATTTAGAAGTCTAGCTGACTATCCTATAGATTGGCTATAGTCTTCACAGGAAATATGAAAATCAGAGAAGATTCCTAAGACTTTTGTCTGAGTAACTGTGTGAGGTATTTTACTGATAAGGAAAAGACCAGGTATGGAGCAGAACTGGAAGATTGGAAATCACTAGGTCTGCTTTGGACATATAAACAGCATTAAATATCCATGTAGGTGTGAGAGGTTGGGTTAGAGAAAGATATTTTAAAAGTATCAGAATATCCATATTATTTAGAATTAGGAGATTGGGTAAAATTATTTGAAGACACAGTAAAAGTGTATACGATATCCCTGGTGGTTTAATGGTGGAGGACCAGCCATGACAGGTGAGAAATCCCAACAGGGGAACTGGAAGAAAACTAAGAAAATGGAGTGATATGGAAACCTAGCTACAAAGCTTTCAAAACAGAAAGTCACCTGTAACAAACTGTGGAGAAAGAAGTTAAAATGAAGACAGCAAATTGAAAGTTAATTAAGCAAATTAACTTAATAAGATGAAGTAAGTTCCTCGATAAAATTGATGAGGAATTTTGAGAAGTACAGAGGATAAATCTCGTACTGTTTTAATTCAGGGTGCAATGTGATGATGGCAGAAAGAAGGTAAAAGCCCTTAAAGTCATGACTTTTGACATAAAAATTAGTTTAAAGGACAGAAAATGAAGGAAGATACAGTTCAAGGGAGGTTTTCTTTTCTTTTTTTAAAATATTTTATTGTGTTTTGGTGAAAGTTTACACAACAAATTAACACTTAATTTCTACACATATTGTTCAATGGCATTAGTTACTTTTTTCACGATGTGTTAACATTCTCATTATTTCTGTTCGGGTGGTTCTGGTCTCAGTAATCTAGTTTCCATACCACTTTACCTTCTCACCTTTCCTTTAGAGTAATTGTTGACCATTTGCTCTCATATAGATGGTTTTTTTTTTTTAAATGAGTGCAGTAGCCATGAGAGATTTTCTTCAGTTTATGAGCCAATCTGTTATTTAGCTAAAAGACGACCTACAGGGATAGTTTTGGTTCAAAGTTTAAAAGAGTATCTAAGGGCAATAGTCTCAGGGAGAACTCTAGTCTCAGCCGGTCTTGTAAGTCTGGGCTTTCTAAGAATTTGAGTTCTGTTCCATATTTTTTTCTCTCATTCTATCAAAATCCATCTATCGTGACCCTGATTAGGGAGGTTTTCTTTTTTTAAAAGATGGTTTATTTTAAGATCCACTGTCATGAAGATGGAAAGAAAAAAATCTAGTGAAAGAAAATCATGACCCAATTTTTTCATCATTAAATTGAGGAAAATAAAATAACAAAATTTATACACACACACACATATACACTATATATGCATATTTAAATTGTCATTCAGTTGATTCTGATCTCATGTGAATAAGAGAAGAACTGTGCTTCGTAGGATTTTCAATGACTGATTTTTTGGAAGCGGATGGCTAAGGCTTTCTTCCACGGTGTCTCTGGGTGGACTTGAGCCTCCAGCCTTTTGGTTAGCAGCCAAGCATGTTATTTCTTTGCACCTCCCAGGGCCTTCAATATTATATGTGTGTGTGAGTATTTGTGTGTGTACAGTACATATAATATATATGTATATATGTATGACCTATAGCAAACAATCATATAGTAGCTATTAGAATGAAGATACTAATGATGAAAAAATGATAACTGTAATAATGACAAAAAAGAAGAGGATGAAAACCAGAGGAGGAAAAAGGGCAAGATTACCATCACAAATTTTGAGTAAAAGTAAGGGTGCAAGTTAGCATCAGGATGAGTCTTCAATATGAATATGAGGAAAGGAAAATATGGCTAAAAATGTCAATATTCTCATGAAGTGGATGATGTAAAGTTGAGTTAGTGCTCTCCTACTTGCATCTTTTTTTTAATGAAAATGCAAGATTTAGTTGTAAATGCACTATTGAATGAGGGAATGGGTGTTTGCCTTGTGGAGGAGAAAGTTGAACGATTCGTCACAGTGTGGGAGAGTGAATTTACTAGGGAAGCAAGGAAAGGTTGTTCAGCAGTGCTGATCACCTACCTGACATTATTTTTAAGGCATGATTTTTTTTTTTTGTAACTTATACTGAATAACCATTAGACTTAATTGTAGTTGAGCTAAGAGGTCAGGTGACTGCAAAAATATCTTTAAAAGGAGCTCTAGGAGGAGTAAACATATCATCAACTAAAATAAAAGAATGAGAAAAGAATCGTCTAAATAAGTCAAATAATCTTAAAATTCACCTTGGATTATTTTTTCTCCAAAGCTAATATTTGTATCTTACTTTCTATGATGTATTTATAGTGACAAAGAACAAGCATCTGTTTTATAACTAAAGTACGTTTTGTTAGATAGAACAAAAATATCTCCATTGATTATGTCTCTCTTGAGTTTCAGAAATCCAGATCTAGAGAGAACTGTACTTCTGACTCTTTCAATACTATAAAAAAAGAACAAAAATGGAAAAAGTCAAGCGTTACTAACTTAGTGATATCATCACTGAACTAAACTGCAAATGTGACATGTCTGAGGTTGCTGTGTGTTTTCTAGGATGTCTCATTTAAAAACAGAATCACATAGTGAAAGAAATGTCAGTGTTACAAGTAAAAGAGGGACTGGGGCTTAAACTGTTTGATGCGTTTGGAGACCTTGTCCCTATTAAAGACCTCCTGCCTCAAAAATGTTATAATAATTGCACACGGTAATACAGAAAGTAATTATTTCTGATTGAGTTAGGAAAAGAAACAGATCAATGTGTGACAAGCAGAACTTTTAAAAAAACAGTCATGATTTGCTTAAATCTGATTTGTGATTTGGTAATATAACAATACATAAAATATTGTAAATCGTATGTAGGTTTATGAATGATTGAAAATATAGCTTTCAATGATATTAGAAAAATTGAATGCAGTGTGTTTATCAAATAATTTGTGAAAAATTTTAACTATGGTCAACATGTAAGCATCTAGCAGGAGTTTGGGCAAGTGACAAAAGTAAAGATGCAAGTAACTACTGCAAATAGTTTTCTTTTAAGATTGTGTTTGACAAAAACAGCTTAAAAAACAGGGGTTTTCTCCTGTCTACTACATATCTTTTTGTTAATTACTGCCTTACTAACGAATCACCTTTTTTTTTTTTTGTCTCTTATTGTGCTTAGGTTTTTCCAAGCAAGGTTTCTGGAAAGGACTGTAAAGATATCTTCCTGACACTATTTCTTCTGGAAAACGTGGTTACAGAGGGGTGGGTATGGAGTGTCCAGTCTCTGTGTTCCAATTTTGTGCAACAGCTTCATGGTGTCAAGAAGTGGCTGTGGCAAAGTTGGCATCAGTGACAGTGACAACATCAGTGGTGGTGGTAACTGAAGCAACTCCGTGGCTGCTGGTCCGTGTTAGCAGAGACAATTCATTTCTTTTCTAGACTTTCCAAAACTTTTGAAAATACCCAAAGACCCTGGGTTAAGTTCCTTTTAACGGGGCAATGACGATCCAGTGGTAGCATTATCACCTTCCATGCAGGAGACCCAAGTTCGATTCTGCCAGTGCACCCTCTGCACAGCCACCACCAATCTTTCAGTGGAGGCTTTCGTGTTGCTTTCTGATGATGATCAAGATTCAGCAGACCGTCCAGAGTAAGATGGACTAGGAAGACAGGCCTGGTGATCTACTTCCGAAAATCAGCCAATGAAAACCCAACGGATCACAGCAGTCAGACCTACAGCTGACAGTGCGGATGGCACAGGACTGGGCAGCGTTTCATTCCACTGTGCATGGGTTCAAAAGGAGTTGAGGACCAACTTGCAATTAACGACAACAACAAATTCCTTTCTGCTTAAAGCATCTAGAGTGACTTCAGTTTCCTGCCGTGAACTCTGGTACAATGCTTTCCGATTTTTAAGATGCTTTTTCATCAATCTTCTTATTTTAACCCTATAAAACCAAACCCAAAAACCCAATAGTGATTCTATAAAGTGGGTGAGACACAGATTAAGAAAATGAGATTCAATTAACAAAAAGTAGCCAGAATTTATATCCAATAGCATTTTTTTTTACCGTAAACTGTGTAAAGGAAATTCTGTTAAGTTTTCTTTTTTATTTAGTATTTATTACCCTTTGTACACTCAAAAATTCCTTTTGGTAGATATTACTGGCGTCATTTTGCTGATACGGAGACAGATTAAGAAGGCTGAGCAATTTCCCCAAGGTCACACAGTTAGTAAGTGGCTTCCTTGAAATTCAGCTCCAGGTCTGTCTGATTCCAACACCAACACTCTTGCCAATATGATATACCAACTTTACTGGGAGCCCAATTATGGGACTGGGGGAGGATGTAGGGGTGGGGAGCATGCAGTGATACTAAAGAGTGAAAAAAGACTCTCTTAGACTGACCAGGATCAAATTCTAGTTTCAATAGTTACTATCTTAGTCATACAGGTAAGTTAAATATTAATTCAATTTTCATACTTGAAACAAGAGAACAATACTTCTCAACCTTTAGGATTATTGAAGCGGTTAAATAGCCTGCAGAGTTCCTGGATCAGGGAAGTAACTCATAAATATTGGTTCTTTTGCCTCTTCCTGTCTCTCGTGATCATACACAAGGAAGTCATTATGTAATTTTTAACAATGTAGTTGATATATTGTTGGCAAATCAATGCATGCATTGTTAAACTTACCTGCCTTTTTTTTAAAGTTATATTTGGTGTGCTTCTTTCTTACCTTCTTTTCACAACCACCTCAACAGCTTTTACCTTAACAGTGTTTCAAATTTGAGTAAGTCATTTGACTAGAAAAATATGCTTACTGCCAAAATAGAATGGTGATAAAGGGGTATAACAAAATACATTTTTAATTTGTCAAACCAAAAGTAGTTAGCAATTTATTTAAAAAACAAACACTAATCATATTAATGTCATTGCAGATAAACTAAGGTGACAGATTCATAGTATTAGATGTGTTATAAATTAACACCACTGATCTTTAGCTTTAATCATGAATAATCATAGAGAATCAAGTTAACAAAATGAAAACAAATATATTGTCTTCACTCTAATTTCCCATTAAAATGTAAAGATTGTAACATAAAAGAAATGTTTTGCCTATGAGGGGAGGGAGACGTACACATCAGATCTATATACATAGGTTTTTTAAGTTATAATTTTTTTTTTTTTTAAAGGCCGGTTTTCCACATCTTTCTTCCCAACAGAACACAAGTATGCTTCTGAACTGAACTTCAACTTTCCGTATCCAGATAACGTCTAAGAAACGTTACCCAAAGCCAGTTTAGTTCTAGGACCAAAACAGGAATTTTAATCCATAATAGAATGGACCCTACAGGCTATAGAGGATTCTTCAGTAGGCAAGGGCTGACAATCCTGTCCTTAAAATCAAGATAAATTTGGAATTTAATTTCTGGCTCCAATACTGATAAGCTTTATGGTTTGGGGAAAATTATTTAAAGTCTATGTATGATTCTCAGGTTCTTCTCTATAAACGGAGACAATACTCCTGCCTCCATTGGATTAAATATGTATAAACAGATACATGTATGTATATATATGTACATATGTACATATATCTATGTGTATATATATGTAACCTATCACAATAAAATTTATTTATAACATTTAACAATATTAAGCTGATTCAAATTTTGTCAATGCTCTAAAAACTTTTTTTTTTTGTTCTGTGTTTTTTGTTTCTTGCTGTTTTCTTCTTTTCTGATTCTTTTAGGCTGGATTCACTAGAGTTTATAAAAGAGGTACTTTATTTTTTTACACTTCCTTGAGTGGAAGATTACAGAATAGTTATAGGAAAGTTCAGTGATAATCTTACCTTACTTTCCATAGTATGCTTAAGAGGACAGTAATATTTGGTTGAGCAAACCATTGCGGCTCCTGCCCAGAGAGGAAATTGAATTGATCGTTCTAGTCATGTGCTTTGAATCCTTTGCTCTGGTGAATTATATATATATATATATATATATATATATATATATATATATATATATATATATATATTGTGCTTTAAGTGAAAGTTTACAAACCAAGTCAGTTTCTCATACAAAAACTTATATATACCTTGCTATAAACCACCACACTCCTTCTCTCCACTCTCTATTTCCATGTCCATTCGGCCAGCTTCTGCCCCCATTTGCCCTCTCATCTCTTGTCCAGGCAGAAGCAGCTCACATAGTCTCATGTGTCTACTTGATCCAAGGAGCTCAGTCTTCACCAGTATCATTTGCTATTCCACAGTTCAGTCCAATCCCTGTCTGAAGAGTTGGGTTTGGGAATAGCTCCTCTCTTGGGCTAACACAAGGTCTGGGGACCATGACCTCTGGGGTCCTTCTACTCTCAGTCAGACCATTAAGTCTGGCCTTTTTACAAGAATTGTGGGTCTGCATCCCACTGCTCTCCTACTCCCTCAGGGGTTCTTTGTTGTGTTCCCTGTCAGGACAGTCATCAGTTGTAACCAGGTACCTTCTAACTCTTCTGGTCTCAGTCTGTTGTAGTTTCTGATTTATGTGGCCAGTTCTGTGTCTTGGGCTCATAATTTTTGTCTTTGGTGTTCTTCATCCTCCTTACTCCAGGTGGGTTGAAACCAAATGATGCGTCTTAGATGGCCACTTGCTACACTTTAAGAAACCTAATACCAGTCTCCAAAGTGGGAGGCAGTATGTTTTCTTAATAGATTTTATTATGTCAATTGACTTAGATGTCCCCTGAAACCATGGTCCCCAAAACCCCGCCCCTGCTGCACTGGCCTTCGAAGCATTCAGTTTATTCAGGAAACTTCTTTGCTTTTGGTTTAGTCCAGTAGTGCTGACCTCTTCTGTATTGTATGTTGTCTTTCCCTTCACCTAAAATCTGCTAATTAGTGAAAACTCCTCTCCCTCCCTCCCCCCGCATAACCATCAAAGAATATTTTCTTCTCTGTTTAAACTATTTCTCGAGTTCTTATAATAGTGGTCTCATACAATACTTGCCTTTTTGCAACTGACCAATTTCACTCAGCATAATGCCTTCCACATTCCTCCATGTTATGAAATGTTTCACAGGTTCATCATTGTTCTTTATCGATACGTAGTATTCCATTGTGTGAATATACCATAATTTATTTATCCATTCATCCGTTGATGGGTGCCTTGGTTCCTTCCACCTTTTTGCTATTGCAAACAATGCTGCAATGAACATGGGTGTGCATATATCTGTTCAGGTAAAGGCTCTTATTTCTCTAGGACATATTTAAAGAAGTGAGATCGCTGGATCGTATGATAGTTCTATTTCTAGCTTTCTAAGGAAGTGCCAAATCGATTGCCAAAGTGGTTGTACAATTTTACATTCCCATCAGGAGTGTGTAAGTGTTCCAATCCCTCCACAGCCTCTCCAACATTTATTATTTTGTGTCTTTTGGATTAATGCCAGCCTTGTTGTAGTGAGATGGAATCTCATTGTAGTTTTGATTTGCATTTCTTGAATGGCTAATGATCTTGAACATTTCCACATGTATCTGTTAGCTACCTGAATGTCTTCTTTAGTGAAGTGTCTGTTCGTATCCTTTGCCCATTTTTTAATTGGGTTATTTGTCTTTTCATAGTTGAGTTTTTGCAGTATCATGTAGATTTTAGAGATCAGATGCTAATCGTAAATGTCATAGCTAAAAACTTTCTCCCAGCCTGTAGGTAGTCTTTTTACTCTTTTGGTGAAGCCTTTGGAAGAGCATAGATGTTTGATTTTTAGAAGCTCCTGGTTATCTAGTTTCTCTTCTGCATTGTTAGTAAAGTTTTGTTTACTGTTTATGCCATGTATTAGGGCTCCTAACGTCATTCCTAATTTTTTTTCCATGATCTTTATCATTTTAGATTTTATATTTAGGTCTTGATCCATTTTGAGTTCATTTTTGTGCATGGTGTGAGGTATGGGTCTTATTTCATTTTTTTCTGCAGCTGGATATCCAGTTATGCCAGCACCATTTGTTAAAGAAACTATCTTGTCCCCATTTAACTGACTTTGGGCCTTTGTCAAATATTAGCTGCTCATATGTGGATGGATTTATGTCTAGATTCTCAATTCTGTTCCATTGGTCTATGTATCTGTTGTTGTGCCAGTACCAGGCTGTTCTGACTACTGTGGCAGTATAATAGGTTCTAAAATCAGGTAGAGCGAGGTCTCCCACTTTGTTCTTCTTTTTCAGTAATGCTTTATTTATCCGGGGCCTCTTTCCCTTCCATATGAAGTTGGTGATTTGTTTCTCCATCTCATTAAAAAATGTTGTTGGAATTCGGATTGGAATTGCGTTGTATCTATAGATTGCTTTTTGTAGAATAGACATTTTTACAATGTTAAGTCTTCCTATACATGAGCAAGGTTTGCTTTTCTACTTATGTAGGTCTCTTTTGGTTTCTTGCAGTAGTGTCTCGTAGTTTTCTTTGTATAAGTTTTATTCCTAAGTATTTTATCTTCTTGGGGCAACTGTAAATGGTATTGATTTGGGGATTTCCTCTTTGATGTTCTTTTTGTTGATGTAGAGGAATCTAAGTGATTTTTTTATGTTTATCTTGTATCCTTATACTCTGCTGAACTCTTCTATTAGTTTCAGTAGTTTTCTTGAGGATTCTTTAGGGTATTCTGTGTATAAGATCATACCATCTGCAAATAGAGATACTCTTTACTTATTCCTTTAGTGAATTATATTTTTAAATAGCAAATAAATGGATTGTATTGCCAAATGCAGAATATTTATTTTTTAATAGAGACTTCTTAATAGTTTAGTTTCTATTTCAATAATAGAAAATCTAATACAGGTTGGTTTCTCCCAATCCAAGTTGCTAAACATATACTTCCCCTTGCCTATTCTGTTGTTTTCACATGCTTCTTGCCTTGAAATGATACCTACATCCAATTAACATTTATTTGACATTCACTTTTACTTGTAAGACTTTATTGAGGCCCACTTAAATGCAATACACAACTCAAAAATTTGTCTTCTTTTTTACGTGATATAAATGAATGTAAGGCATTTAAGTATATCCAATATGTTTTCTCTCTGCCTTTTGTCATTTTCAAGTTTTCTGTATGTTTGTTAATGTTACACTTTTAAGCCATGATTCTCCAATTCTATGGCTTCCATCTACTGATTGATTTGAAGTCCCTGCTGCAGTACTGCCAATAGAGGTCAGTAAATACTAATAATAATTGAAATTAACATGAAAGAGGAATCTACGATAGCTTTTTTATGTCACATATCTTCATAGGACCCAGTCTCTTGACATCAATTAAACAGAATAGAGAAGAGAGAAAAAAAATAGGAGAAAGAAAGAGGGAGTGGGAGAAAATAAGAGACAAATGGAGTGAGAAAAGAAGAGGGAAATATAGATTCGGGCAGCCAATTTCTTCTCCAGAAGAGAGACAGCACAGCTTCCAGCCCTCTACTCATAAGTGACCTGATGGATGAATTTGGATGCAAGGGGACACATGTTTAGTTCAACCCTCCTTACCTCTCTCCTCTTTTGAAATCTTCTGGCCAGAAGACACATGACATCCTCTTCTGTACTCTGGCCCTGAGTAGGGAGACCTTGTGAGGGGCTTCCTCTCTCTGGCTTGAAACATGGTGTGCTCCAGAAATTAAGCTTCTGCCCATCATATACTGTTTCTCAACTGCTGCTTTATTTTCATGTGGGAATGGTCCACATATTGGAGAACCCACAAATCTGGATTTTAGATTTTAAAGGACAATAATGTATCTGAGCAAGTGTGATGTCAAATGCCCCTCCGCATATTTCCAGGGGCTCTACAGTTGAGAAATTTAGGAAAATATTTTGACTTTTCAGTTACAAATTAGATAAAAGCTATGATATTAAAATACAGAGACTGGTGCCATTTTGGGGGAGCAGAATGTGAGTAAATATTGTTTAAAGAGACTTGGTGGTGCAACTGTTAAGTGTACCACAGCTAACCAAAAGGTCAGCGGTTCAAACCTACCAGCAGCTCCTCAGGAGAGAAGATTTGACAATGTGCTGCTGTAAAGATTATGGTTTGGGAAATCCTATAAGGCAGTTTTCTACTTTGTCCTATAGGGTTCTATAAGTTAGAATTGACTCAATGGCACACAACAACAACAAATACTGTTTAGGGGCAGCAGAGATTATGAGGAACTTATTTTATCCATATAAAAAAACCATGCCCTCTGACTTAGTTTATTAGTTGTAATGCAAAAATGTTGTCTATCAACCTTGTTCTGGTGTCCATCCATCCACTGGTTCTAAACTTAGGTAGGAAAACTCAACATTACATTTCTAGAAGAAAGTTCTTTTCTTCAGAAGTAATATAGTTCCCAGTAAAAATAGACATGATAACATAAAAAGAGTACTGGCTTGAGATGCAGGAATCCTGTTTTCTACTCTCTTATAAACTGTGTAATTTCAAATAACTCAACTAATCTTGCTAGACCTCATTTATCTAGAATTTGAGGGTACTAAATTTATTTTGCATAATTTAATAAATAGACTTGGCCAACAACACATTTAATATTAAATGGTATATACCTACTCATCGGATAAATTTTAAAATAGGTTGGATAAATAATATAGAATCACACTAACAGATAACAAGGAAATGTGTGCAGCTGAGGGAAGTATTCCAGCATATGAGAATATTTTCTATGGTTGAGAACTCATGCAAGTGCTGATTACTAGAGATTCCTTTAGTACAACGTATTTTGTGTGCTCCTTTAGAATATGTTCTGTTTTTCAAAATCGAGATAACATAATAAACCGATGATCTTCCTTTTGTAAACCTGAGAAAAGCAAAGAGAACTTCTCTCTTACCTCAGGCAGTGGGAAGACATCTTGAGTGTATGTGTTACTTTCCAGAGTACACCTGACTCTGACAGTGATATATAAGTTGCAATTAATAAATGATATTTGAGAGGAAAATGAAATGAGTGCAGAACACATCTTGTTTAGTCAGTCTAAATGAACAGGTAGTTGATTATCATGGCAAAAAAGGCAAGTAGGTATACCATTCTAATTACCAACAAGTATAACCTCCATTATGATTTCAGGAAAATCGTCTTGTTTATTTGAATAAAGAACACAAGGTAAATAATTAATTTGTGTTAAATAAGCCTTTTTTTTTTTTGCCAAATAAATTTCTGTAAAAGTAAAGTCTGTAAAATGAAGACATGTGTGGCTGACTTAAGAGTTAATAAAGAAGTAGGACACACCAGCAAGATTAATATTCAAATGGCTACATTGTCTCCAAGGCACTTGAATATCAAGAAGGAAGAAGAGATTTTATTGATCTGGGAAATGGCAGCAGGTTATGCTTATTGTGTATAATAAAGACTATTGATTTAGTTAAGCAGAAAAATGGCACTTTAAAAAGCCCATTTCAGATGAACTGCAACTGAATGATACTTTCCACCAGTCTAGAAGTTTGCAGAATCATTTTTAATAGAGCAAAAAAGTATAATTTGTCAGGAACATCCTTTATACTAACACAGTGAGAGTCCATTGCTATGATGAAGGTTTTCCTCTAATATCTAAATTGAACTTGCAATCTATTCAACTAAGTTAAAATTAGAGGTAATGTTCTCCCTGCTCTTAAAGGATTTCATACTGAAGAACGATTTCTTCAGCTTCCTCCTAAGAAGTTTGAGAAGAAAGAGACTTCTTCCTAAAAAAAAAAGAAAAAAAAGGTATGTTCAAAAGTCAATGAAGACACTTAAATAGTAGGCCAATATGTATCATTTCAGTAAGTTGTAATTATTTCAGTGATTAATAAAACCGAAGGTGTTATATGAGTTTAGAAGAAGTTACTGCAATCTACCAATGAACCACTATTTACTGATTTTTTTGTCATTCTACAGAGGTAAAGGAGGTGGGAGCCCTGGTGGATCAGTGGTTAAGCACTTGGCTGCTAACTAAAAGGTTGGCAATTTGAACCTACCAGCTCCTCCTGGGAAACTTTATGGGGCAGTTCTAATCTGTTCTGTTGGGTTGCTATGAGTCAGAATCGACTCAATGGCAACAGGTATTTTTTTTTTATGGACATAATGGAGCTTGCTACTACTTTCATTTCAATAACTATGAAATAATATTAATTTTGGTTTAATTGTATAAATGTATTCAATATGGTCTACTATAAAGTAAATGTTTTTCTTTTATTTATTTTGGCTTTATAGTTCAAAAATTCATTATGAAGCAAGTTTTTGATAGACAGGCAAGAATGACAGTTTTACTTAATTCACCAGATATGTGAATCCCACAGAGCCTGATTTCCAGTTATGCCTGACCACACGATCAGACTACATTTTCCAGGCTCGGTGGTGGTGAAGTGTGGCCATGTGCCTAAGATTTAGCCAATGGAATGTGAGCAGAAGTGTGGTGTATCAGTTCCAATGCTAGGCCATCAAAGTCTTCCACATGCATTTATCCATACTGTGTTCTTTTTCCAGTTAGCTGGGATGGAGATGACTGGAGGGAAAGTGAAAAACTCATGTGGAAGATGGCGGAGCATCTGCCTACTTGAACCTGTGGTTGATGGCATGGAGAAAAGCTTTCCTGTCCTAATCATTTTTCATCCATGCAAAACTATTACATGAGTAGGAAATAAACTCTTATTATGCCTAAGCTATTTTTTTTTTATTACTTGTGTTTGACCTATTATCTTGACTAATACAGAATTCTGTACCTTGAATAGGTTATTGCTGGCAAATAAATAAAATACAATTATGAGTTGAGGACTCTGACTTTTGTTATGATGTGGGAGGTAGACAGCAAAGAGACAAATATAGCAGACTGGAAAGCTGGAAGAGCCTGCTATACCCTTGCATAACATGTGGTAAAATTATTGCTGGCACCCATTAGAAAGGAAGGCCAAGTGTTTGCCAAGTGTGTGGCTCTAGGGGAAAAAGATTGGAAAGAGCCAGAATGGTACTGTGCATTGTTTTTGCTTGTTGCATTTAGAAACATATTACAAGAAAGAGATGACTCACAAGGGAATTGGCCAGGTTTCTAACAAAAATGAAAGAGAATAGAGGATATCTACAAAACTGGAAACTCGTAAATTGGAAAAGCCAGCAGCTTTTGGATCCCAAACAATAGGATATAAATGTAAAAAAAAAGGCTTGAAGCAATAAATCCCATTAAGATATCTCAGTTAAAAAAAAAAAAAAATGGGACCTACTCTAGGGCAAAGATCAGATGTTTAGTGGAAAATATTACCTTCCTACTAAAGCCTACTGTTATCCATGGTTCAAGAGGACACAGAATGAGAGAGATAAGCATGTAGACAATGAAGCAAAAAATAAAATAAAATATAAAATAAAATAAAACAAAACAAAACAGACTGAAAGACTATGCCTAGTAAGAAGCTTTGGGTACGGTTAATGGTCCTTGGAGTCCCCAGGTGGTGGAACAGTTAAAGAGCTTGGCTTCTAACTGAAATGTTGGTGGTTCAAGTCCACCCAGAGTCACCTTGGAAGAATGGTCTGGCACTCTGCTTCTGAAAAATCAGTCATTGAAAACCTATGCGACACAGTTCTACTCTGACACAAATGGGGTCACCATGAGTTGGAATTGCCTCCAGGGCAACTGATTTTACTGGTCCTTAGAACTACCTTGAAGCAAATATATGCTAAGTCTTCCAAATAATAGACCAAATTTTATTTTCTTCATTCTGGCCTCGGAAGGACTGTGAGAGCAAACATAAATAAATAAAATCTTAGTTACTTGAACTTGCCTTAGAAAAAAACCAATGTAAACGGTGTGGCCATCTTGTTCATTGAATGAACAAGAAAGAACTTCACAGAGAGTGGAAGTAGTGGGTAACAGAGAAAAACTGATAAAAGTGTTCATTCTAGAGACAGAATCTGGGTGTAATGTAGGAATTTTATCCAGGACTGGACAGATGTATGCCCAAGAAAATTCTGTTATGGCTATGGTCTTGTAAGGATTTTATGTCTCTTATTCTTCCTTTCCACAAAAACTGAAATGTATGGTTTGGCATGGGTGTGTGTCTTCTGCACCTCTCCTTCCATTGTATAATTAAAGAGAAGTGGAGGCACATAACTTGCTTTTTACTTTATAGATCTTCTAGCAATGAGGAATTATGGAGATCCTGGACTTTGAGTTGGATGCAGGAACTTGAAGATTGATTTCCTCAGAGAATGGATGACTGCATTCTTTGATTAATAAGGCCCACATTGTTATTTGGTAGCCCTAAGATTGTGCTAGCAGTCACCCAAATCTATGTTCTTCTCTTTAACCCGCACACCCAGCTAGACGACATTTCCTCAACACCAGATAGAGTGTGAACAGAAGTGATGTGCACCACCTCAGGGCCTGGCTCATGGAACGTCCCCTACATACTCTCTTATGTTTTCCTTCTGGTAGGTTGAAATGAGATGATCACTACTATCTGGAAGTTACAGTTAGAAAGGAAATATCTCTTTCCCTTGTTTCCTGTATAATTATGTGGAGAAGAGCCTGCCCCCTGGCTTCTACATCTCCTCAGAGTGTTGCACGAGCAAGATGAACTCCTAATGATTTAAACATTAAAGATTTATGGGCCATTTTTTTTTTTAAAGAAGTTAACATTAAACAAATATGAAGGTTTCATTGGTTTTCCCTTAATTGAAAAATATACTGAAAAAAAACTTTCTAAAAAACTCTTTGCCATTGGGTCGACTCTGACTCATAGTGACCCAGTAGGACACAGCAGAGCTGCTCCATAGGGATTCCAAGGAGAGGCTAGTGGATCAGAACTGCTGACCTTTTAGCTGGCAGATGAGCTTTTAACTATTCCACCACCAGGTACCACAAAAGGATAACAGGACTCTAAATATAAAACCAGTCCTCTATATGGTGACCAAACTTTCTTTTTTAAATAAGAAATAAATTATAGAATCAACTGATAAAAATACTGAAATAGCCTAAGCATGCCAAACGGGTTTGTATTTAGATGTACTTATAATTCAGAATTTATATGAAATGCTGAAATACACGGGGGAATATGCTACATGAAATAATTTAAATTTTGGCTTCCCTTAGGTTCTAATCTCTTCATTTACCTGAATGAGAAATTGAATAGATTTTCTTCCCGAATTTCTAATTTGTTTTTTTTTTTAATTTGTTTGCTATTCCTAATTTAAACTGTGGTGTAATGCCTCTGGTATTTTATGGAAACTTCTTCTAAGAAGCAATTTTATTGTGGTCATAAAAAGTTAGGAATATATTTACTTGTTGAAATGTTTTTGTCCTTATCAGCTGAATTCAAATAAATGAGTTCCTTGATCACACCAGCTTAATTTTGCATTCTCCTGAATTTCCGTGGCAATTTGTAACTTCATATCACTTTATGCTTTGCACCATACATTGTTTTTTAGATTTCTTTATTAATGAATATTATAGAAAACTACTTGAAGTTTTTTACTCTTTGTTTATCCTTTGTTTCTATATCTTCAAATTCCAACAATTTATTAAAATCCTAATTTTTTTTGTTAGACAACATAATATGTATGAATAAATATGTTTATCCTTCAACATGGGAGTCCTGCTAGAGTAGTGGTTAAGTGCTCGGCTGCTAACCAAAAAGTCGGCAGTTCAAACCCACCAGACATTCCACAGGAGAAATATGTCATAGTCAGCTTCTGTAAAGATTTACAGCCTTGGAAACCCTATGGTTCAGTTCTACTCTGTCCTATAGGGTCACTATGAGTCAGAATCAAACTGACTCACCATCAATGGGTTTGGGTTTTTGCATTCTTCATGAGAGCTCTGTCAGGGCCTATACTGTACTAGACTATGAATGCAGCTGAAAACTTTTAGAATATAATGTCAGTACCAATCACAAAGGATAACTTCCTCAAAGGATATCTTCTTTAAAATCACCCCAGGTATTAGCGTGATTTGCCTACTCCTGACTTTTCTATTTAATTTGAATTTCAAGCCTGCATTTCCGTTTCTGCTCATGATTCCTGTTTCCTAGGTTTGGCAGCCACTGGCTCCCTGTGGATGTGTCCAGTCTGGATTCCCAAAGACATGCTAAGCTCTACACAGGGTTATAGTACACACTATCAGCGATGATTCTCCATGTTTTACATCCTCCCTTAGAACATGACTTGATACTTTGACCCATCCTTCATATTCTTTGTTGTTCCTCTAAGACCATTGTGATCTAAGGTTGAATCTCTGTGGCCCCATTCCAGTTTTTCCTCTCCACATTAGTGCTGTTGTGTAACCACAATTTCCTGGCTCTACAAAATTTCTACCCTTTCTTATTTTATTTCAAATAGCCATGAATTTTCTGCTCAAATTCTCAGCTGGAAATGATTCTTAATTGTATTTTATGAGTTACCCTTGTGATTTTGATATTCCCAACTTCAAATGACTATTTATGTTCACATAAAAAAAAAAAAAAAACTTTTCTTTTTTACATAAACATGGAATAAAGACATTGGCTGAAATTGGATTTATCTTTTAAAAATTAATTTAAAAAAAAATAGTCTTAATATTCTAACTTTTCAAGAAATACGTGTTTATCTCCTGTTATATAAATGTTTTTAGATAAGATACATTGACTAAACTTGGCTAAATGTAAAATGTTCTATAAGAAAGTATAATGTGCTTGTGAAATGAAAGTATACTTTAATTTAGTAATAATCAGCACCGTCCTAAATAAGCACAAAACATTTTGAGGTAGTATTTGCATCTATGTATATGTTTGTGAATAATGAGCGAAGATAATTTAATACATTTATTTCCTACTTTAAATAAATATTTTGATTTTAGATATAATAAATGTAATTCTCAAAAAGTTACAGTTTTTTTTTTTTTAATGAGATTTCCAGAAATCTCAAGCTAAATTAAAAAAAAAAAAGGGGGGGCATATTCTTTCTTACAGGATGTACTCACAGTCAGATAGGATGGGACGTACAAAAGGAAATTAACTTCTCTGTGGGAAAGGGATTGTATAAAAATCTACCTCTGATGATATCTATTTCATAGTATGTATGGGGTATCACAGGAGTCCCTGAGTAGTGCAAATGGTTAAGCACTCAACTAGTAGCTAAAAGGTTGCTGGTTCAAGCATACCCAGGGGTATCCTGGAAGACACTCCCGGTAATCTATTTCTGAAAGGTTACAGACTTGAAAACGTTATGGAGTGCAGTTCTACTCTGTACACATGGGGTCATCATGAGTCAGGATCAACTTGATGGCAAGTAACAAGAACAGCATAGGGTGTCACAAACATAATTCATGCCTATAATCTAATTTATGTGTGTGTGTGTGTATAAATTATACATGAGTGAAATCTGTATCCACGTATTAATGTTTTTCAAACACGTCAGTAGAAACTCTAAGCATATATTAATTACTATCTTCAGAAAATAAACATATTGGCTTTGAATACCTCAGCATTTAACAAAAACAAATTTAAAAAGGGAAGCTCGGTGTTTTCTTCTTTTCTGAAATCCTTTACTAAAATTAAGGAAAAAAAAAATCTATTAACAGGTTTGTTTCTTAAAGAAAGCTGGTGAGGGAAGTAGATAAAAGAAGGGAGGCAGGAGAGGAAACTGGGGGTTGTGAAAGGGCATTCATCACTCTGGCATCCACACTAGTAGATGAAAGTAGTTGATCCCTCTCTAGGTTGCAGGAGAAAGGACATATTGTGCAATTATGTCCTGTGCTGAATATATTGTTGGCATTCAACCAATTAATAATAACTAGAATGAAAACAACTCTGTCTGCGATAAGAATAAGGCTTCCAATATTAGTCACAGTCTGCTTAGCTTTGGGTTGGCTTAGATAAATGTAGTAAAGACAAGGAAAACATCCCACTCCACACTTTTGGGGTAATTTAATATCTTAGCTAAGTGCTTAGGTAGTACCGTGACAGACACAAAGAAAAATGCATGGATTGATTGTACTGATAGATACAGTCCATTTTAGCGCAAAGAAAAAAAAAATATAATTAGATGTGAATGCCTGGTTTCTTGCCATCCATTACGTATGCAAGTTTAGGAAAGAATTTTTGTAATGAATAAGAAATGAGTAATATTTTATAATACTCACAATGGATTATACACACCCTGCCATAAAGGCTCAGTCTGTAATGACAATCATAAGATTCAGAAATGGTTCCCCTCTCTTCAAAGATATTTCCACATACGTCCCTGCCAAAAAAGGAAAGAGCAACCTAGCATTTTTAAAATGCGTGAACACTTGAGTCATCATGTTTTCACAAATATTTTCTAAAACTTTCCCGAAGCAACTGCTGAAGTCCTATAAGAGTTCTTGAAAAAGAGAGATCCATTAATATTTCCTTAGCCCATAAATTGAGGAGGTATGTACCACAAAAAATTTTAAAGCTCTATTTCAACCAAGTAATAGCACAAAGAAAATAAGCTCATATGAACAAATGTATAGTTTGAAATAAAATGTTTAATGAATAAAGCAACAATAGAAAATCTAGTTTATACTCTGACCCTAACACTGAACCAAAGGCAGAATCAAAATACACTATAGTCTCTTACTTTACAAGAAAGACAAAACAAACCTATGGAGTGAAGATGGAGAGTGAGAAGGAGAGTGGGAGGAGCAACTGGAGTGGGAGTAAGCACCAGATGGAGAGTATACTGAGGAGATATTTGAATAATTCCACAGGAAACCCTGGTGGTATAGTGGTTAACAGCTACAGCTACTAACCAAGAGGTCAGCAGTTTGAATTCACCAGGTGCTCTTGGGAAACCCTACTGGGTTTGGGGCAGTTTGAATCTGTCCTATAGTGTCACTATGAGTCAGAATTGACCCCATACAAGGGGTTTGTTTTGGGTTTCTTTGGACCAAGGACAAAGATCATTTATTACGCAACCCTGTACTAGGCCAGGGAGTAGAAAGACTGGAATAAATATGGAACCAGCCAATAGAATAAAATAAGCTTGAGGTTTTATTCTTGACCTGGAAAAGGGAGTACATATCTTTAAATATGTTGAAATGAAAATCAACCTTCTCTGAGTTTATACAGGAGTTGGGAACAGGCTCTGCTGTCTCCTTCAAATTGGTCTGTAGCCTCTCAATTTTCTTCTTTTAAATAAGGAAAGGAGCCCTGGTGACCCAGTGGTTAAGAGCTATAGCTGCTAACCAAAAGTTTGGGAGTTTGAATTTACCAGCCTCTCCTTGGAAACCCTATAGGGCAGTTCTACTCTGTCCAATAGGGTCGCTACGAGTTGGAATCCACTCCACCACAACAGGTTTGTTTTTGGTTTATTTAAGGGATAAACACAACACTTTGTGGTAAGATTACTTTTCGATTTCCATTAGTTAAAAAAAAAAAAAAAAAAAATTTGCCATAAAGTCAAGTCTGACTCAGAGCGACCCTATAGGACAGAGTAGAACTGCCCGTAGGGTTTCCAAGGAGCCACCGGTGCATATAGCTCTTAACCACTATGCCAACAGGGCTCCAGTCCTTAAATAGTCTCACCCAAACTCCCAAAGAAATCAAGCCAAACAGTAATGGTTATGATGACTAAAAAACAAATCAAAAAAAGAAAAGCATATTATGTCTAAAATAATTTACTAATAAAACAAGATAATCTGTTTGCCCTCCTTTCCCCCAATCTTCTAGCGATCATCAGGGCAATGAGGCAGTATTCTCAAAGCTGTGTTTTTAAAACACCCAGTTTTTGTGAGGAAAAAATAAAGGGAAGCTGTTATTTTTGTTCTATTCCGTATATATTTGGAGAAAAGAGAGTGAGCATTTAAAAGGTTAGAATAATTTTTTTTTTTTACAAACTTTTATCCATTTTCAGAAAGTGACTACTGGAAAGACAATAAAAATAATTAATGGAGCTTGTGTATAAAATTATTATTGAGTGTGAATTGCCTCATATCCTTAACTCCTTTCCTCAGGTAAGCTTGTCTTTGACAATAAAAATGAATAAAATACATTTGGACAATTAGAAAATAATGAAAAGCATTCAAGAATGACATTTGACAAAGGCAGATGAGGGAATGTTGTACTTGAAAAAATGAGCATTTATAGATCGGCTGCCCCTGATGTGATATATCATGGATTATTAAGAAAATTGTGCACCCTTTTATTGAATCACTGACAATTAGTTTGGGGGCAAAAGGAAAGTGAACTATACCTAATTAATGACTACAATGAAATATGCTTATTCGATGAAAGATGTTTATAAATTATAAATGGGAAAAAAATATACAAAACTAATAAAAGAGCTCTACATTATGGTACTAATGGGTCACATTATGATACATGCACAAACCTAGCAAGGAAAAAAAAATTTTTTTTAGCAAGGAAGCAATTATAAAAAAACTACTATTGAGGAAAAAAATATCCATTGAATAATAAAGACGAAAAATGGAGAAAAATCATAAAACACAAAAGGAACTATGAAGAATATATGAGAACAGTGTGCCATGAGGGGTGAAAGGATAGTATCAATGACTGTACATATTATAATCATGACCTTTGGAATTACATAGAGCTGAGCTAGAATTCTAACTTGTTATTTACTAGTTGCAGGACTTTGGGAAAAATGTTTAGTTCCTTTGAGCTAAAGACGCTAAGATCTACATAAAGGGTTGATTTTATAAAGATTGAAAAGACCTGGCTCAGAAATGCATTACCAAGGAGAAAATGATGTATAAAATCACTTGGAAACTAAAGTTAGTTAGATTAGCTCCTACTTTACTCAGACACTGGCGATAGCAATTAAATGCTACGGTTGCTAACCAAAAGGTCAAAAGTTCGAATCAACCAGGTGCTCCTTGGTAAACTCTGTGGGGGCAGCTCTACTCTGCCCTATAGGGTCACTGAGTCAGAACCAACTCCATGGCAAAGGGTTATTCAGACAGTCCTGGAGGCTTTAATCCTTGTTATTACAATTTCATTTTCTGAATTCCACAAAATCAGTGCTATTAAAAACATAGCAGCTTTGATCAAATAATTCATGTATATTTAAGTGGTGGTATAGAAGATAATATATCTATCTAATAGATAGCCCAGAAACTATTTTAACTATTATAACTGTTTCATCTATTGGATAAAATTGTAAAACAAATTCTAAAATTATAAAAAATTGAACAGAAGGTACTTAATACAAAATGCAATTAAAGAAAACACATGTATTTAATTTTTTTTTTCTTAGTTAGGTCCAATCTTAATGGTCTTCTGTTACATTTTTAGGTATCTTTGTTGATATTAAAAAAAAAGAAATTCAACTCAATGCATTACACATTTTTCTTTTAATCCTTCCTGTACGTTACAAGTGGCCTTTATCAAATGACTATTTTTTTTCTTCATTCTGCCATATTCATCTTCCAATTTCAAAAGTTTCTTTGTTGTAAGTTAAAAGTCTTAGGACTAATTTTTTAAAATTCTTTGTGAAAAATTTATAGGAAAATGGCAAAAACCAAGAATACATTATGTCTATTTTGGCTTGTTTATAATAACGTATTAATCAGTGTTTCTTTCAGATGAATTGGTTCCATTTCTACCCATCAAGAAGAAGAATATATATGCTCTGCAATTCTGTAAATGCTGTTGTGATTCAAACAGGCGAGTCTTAGATGGAGATAATTTGTGGAGTTTGACAAAAGTGTAAAATGAGTATTTCCTTGCTATTTGGAGAATTTTTGTATTAAGTGTTGAGTTTACAAAAAGTTCAGTGTTAGAATAATCAAAGTTTTTTTTTTCACGAAATAGGTTCTGAAAGCCTTCCTCATTTTTACAATCTGTTAATTCAATTTAATTCTTGAAATTTTTCCTAATATTTTCTCCTTTCACTTTAAAAAAAAATGACAATAAACTCTGAAGAACAGGCATTGGTATGGAATATTAAACATAGTGGACATTATTAATAAACTAGTTACACTTTTTTTTTTTTTTACTAGTAATCTGAAAACTACATACATTTTCCATTTTGATGATATCTAAAAAATAAAAATGCTTGATGTGAGAAAATTGAAATAATAAAGTTGCTAAATTTTATTTACAGATGATACTCTTTATTAGAATATCATATTAATAAAAGCTGTCCTGTGTACAAAATTTATTTGGGTTATCATTCTCTTTTCTTTTGTTACTACATATAGTTTCACTATGTCTATAATGATAATACTGGGGAAATAATAACCTTCGAGACACCAGATGAAGTCTAGCGTGATGTCACATTCACTCTGACATTTATACTGACTTCATTTATAACAGACTGAAGGTGATGAACAGGTCCAAGCAAGAGGTCACCTTGTGTCAAAGCTGGTATACAATCTGTCAAATGCAGTGACTGTGAGTCTGCTAATGAGGAATTAACTAGACAGAACGTTGCTATTTGACTGTTTTCAAACCTGTTAAACAATGCTAATCAGGTGTTTATTAAGTGAAACCATTATGCCAAACTTGCTGCAAACCTCACCATATGTCAGAGAGGTTGTAACATATTATTCATCCATTTTAAGGCTAGATTAATAAGAGTCTTTCACCCAACTGTTCTTAGCCTTCAGCTATTCTTTGGAATCAAGGTTACACTAACAGTTTAAATTTATTTTGACTTTTCCTTAAATGGACACACTTAATTCCACAAAATTATTAAGTTAGAGTCTCGTGGTGAACGAGCTTTTTTCATTTGCTTCTATACTGAAAATCAAATCTTTTAACAAGGAGAACAAAAGGATAAATTTATTTATTTTATTTTTTTTTAATTGAACTTTAGATGGAGGGTTATAGGACAAACTAGTTTCTCAACAAACAATTAGTACACACATTGTTGTATGACATTGGTTAACAACCCCATGACATGTCATGACAAGTCAATACTCTCCCTTCTTGACCCTGGGTTCCCTATTACCAGCTTTCCTGTTCCCTCCTGCCTTCCAGTCCCTGCCCGATGACTGGTGTGCCCCTTTAGTCTGGGTTTGTTCCATGGGCCTGTTCGATCTTTGGCTGAAGGGTTAACCTCAGGAGTGGCTCCATTACTGAGCTGAAAGGGTGTCCAGGGGCCATACTCTCAGGGTTTCTCCAGTCTCTATTAGGCCAGCAAGTCTGGTCTTTCTTTTTGAGTAAGAATTTTGTTCCACATTTTTCTCCAGCTCTGTCTAGGATCCCTGTCAGAGTAGTCAGTGGTAACAGCCAGGCACCATCTTGTAGTACTGTACTCAGTCTGTTGGAGGCCGCAGTAGATGTGGTCCATTAGTCCTTCGGACTAACCTTTCCCTTGTGTCTTTAGTTTTCTACATTCTTCCTTCCTGCCAAAGCGATGACACCAGTGAAGTATCCTAGGTGGCCACTCATGGGCTTTTAAAACCCCAGACGCTATCCATCAAAATAGAATGTAGAACATTTTCTTTATAAACTGTTATGCCAATTGAGCTAGATGTTCCCTGAGACCATGGTTCCCACAGCCCTCAGCCCAGCAATGCACTCCCTTAGGGAGTTTGGATGTGCTTTTTTTTTTTTTTTTTTTTATGGAGCTACCATGGCCTTGCCTTGTACAGGTTATGCTGGCTTCCCCAGTATTTTGTACTGTCTGACCACAAAGCATAAATTTCAACTTAAGCAAAATTGATTAAGCTAATAATATTTTTGATACTAGAATAACTTAAAATCACTATTATGTGATTATTATGCAAATGTTTATTATATATAATTATACATTCTAGGCTAGAAATGGGGATATTAGTTTTATTAGGTGTCTTTAGAAATTAGTAGGGACAGGCAGGCGCTTGCTTACAATTCCTTGAAAATATCTAAAGACCTCTCCTAATGTAATATCCTATGAATGAATATCTTTAAAAAGTCACCTTTTAAACAAACAAAAAAATGCCTAAAATAATAATGTCTTCTTTACAGAAGGTACTAGATAAATGGTTACTGATTGTCTATATATGCATAAGAGATTTGGAGCTTCATTATTCCAGGCTACTGAAATTTCCTAAAGAGAAATTTCTTTGAAATTTGCAAAGACTCACTCAGTTTCAAAATTGGAATTAGATTCCCTTTCTGTGAGTGTCCATAACACTGTACTCCTCTTATCAGAGCACTTCATCATCCCACTAAGTATAGATTCTATTAAGGCAGGGACTGTGTTTTGCATACATATATACATATATATATATATATATATATATATATAGTTTACATTAGCTTAGTGAAGTAATTTGGTCTTTGTCTTGAGTTCCTGAGAGATAATCTCTAAGTAAAACTCCAGAACACATCTAACTAATAGGTGAGGTGAGGTGAGGTGAGGTGAGGTGAGGTGAGGTGAGGTGAGGTGAGGTGAGGTGAGGTGAGGTAATGAAGTGTCTCTGGGGTAGGAGCTGGGTAGACCAGAAAGACCACTTAATAACTCATGGTGACTTTGTAATGTATCAACCAACTTCAGGGGAGAAGGGCTGGAGTTTGCATTACATAATAAGGCCCCAATAAAAGATCTGGAATAGGAAGCTCCATGGGCTTCCTAGTTGGTGAAAGATGTCAATGTCTGTTGGTGAGTAGCATAGCCTCGGGATATAGAAACCCCTCGTTGGGCACTACCTTAGTTTCTCAGTTCTTCTGTAACAGAAATACTATAAGTGGGTGACTTTAACAAACAGAAATGTCTTTTCTCAGAGTTTAGCAGGCTGCAAGTCTAAACTCAGGGCACCAGCTTTAGGGAAAGACTCTGCCTCCTCTGGGAGAACATCCTTGTCTCTTTGTAACATCTGTTCCTTGGTTCCTTGGTGATCTTCATGTGGCATATATTTTTCCCCCATTTGTGCTTGCTTGCTCCTGTGCCTAATCTGCTCTTTTTATATCTCAAAAGTGATTAGGTTTAAGGCAGACACACCCTACAATGATATAGCCTCATTAACATAACAAAGAAAACACTATTCCCAAATGGGATTACATCAACAGATAACAGGTTAGAATTCCAACACGTATTTTGGGAAGAAACAATTCAGTCCATAACAGGAACCCTCCCAGATCTTGCTCTATACAGCTCTTCATTTGTAGCCTCTTTTTGCTAGAACAAAGCTGTAACTTTTTGAGTTCTGTGAATTGTTACAATAAATTATTGAACCCTAAGGAGTAGTGGAAACTGGCAGGTTAGAAATTAGGGAACCCAGGGGGGACTTCTGAGCTTGTAGTTAGCATCCCGAAGCGGTAGAGGAAGTCTCCCGAATTTGTAGCTAGCAGGTTGGAAGTGAGAATGTTGTGTGGACTCCCAAAGAGCTGTCATTTGTCTCTTTGGCAGTCTGAAGGATGGTGTCATTTTAACTTATGAGATGTGACCTGGCTTGCAGTAGTGAGAGCCAGAGAAAGAAGTGCTGCATGGGCAGCTGATGTCAGAAATGAACAGACAGGGAGGGGTGTAGCAACATGGTGAAATGAGTTGACTCTCCCATTTACTCCTCCAGCAACTAACCCACTGAACGACAAATAAAAACAAGCAGATTGAGCTTTCAGAATTCCAGGTGGCAGTTGAGGCCTTGGAGAGTTGGGGTGAGTCCAGAAGCTGGGAAGAGGAGGAGTGGGATGTCACAGAAACTGGGAAAACATACCCACTAACATTGGGAGCACTTGCTCATTACAGTCATTTTGGTACAGGGCTCAGATCACACTAGAGAAGGAACACAGAAAGGGAAATAATCTGAGGAAGCTGTAGCCCAATTTTTTAAGGTGGTATAAATTGGCCATGGGAGTTCACAGGTCACACATCTGGAGGGGGTGAAGGGAGACCAAGGCACTGTGAGAGAGTACTATTGAATCTCAGTGATGTCCGAAACATATGGGCACTAGGACCAGGAGCAACTGCAAGGGCAGCAGGGAGAGGGGAACAGTTCAGACTGGCAGGAGACACAGAGGGAAATGACTGGCTCCCTCCCCACATTGGAACACCATGGGAGAGCTTGTGCAGGGGCATTCATGAGGGAAAGACATAAGGAGTCCCCTATCTTCACCACAGGAAAGTTGAGGCCCACCCTTTACACCAGCATCTGCAACCAGCTAAACCCCTTCTCCCATGCATGGGTATTGAATCCCAGAGATCAAGCATACAGAACTCCCTAATCAGCACTGAAAAAAAAGAGGATAAGAGTGTCCTCTAGTGGTTCTTAGGAGAAGATACCAAGCTCTTTGCCACTGAATTGATTCTGATCCATAGTGACTCTGTGGGGTGGAGTGGCTCTGGCTTGTGTGGGACCCAGGGCAGTGACCCTTTGCAGAGGCAAGCAGCTGCATCTGTCTCCCCCAGAGAAGCTGGTGGGTATACGTCCTGGTCTTTCGGTTGGCAGCTGGGTGGTTGGCCACTGCACCACCAGGGCACCCAAATAGGAATATTCCCACAAAAACCAGAATATAAAATTTAAAGTAATAATAATAACAGCAAGCCCAAGGGCAACCAAAAATAATAAAACACACAAAATCACAAGAGACTGAAGGACCAATCCAAAGCAAAACATGAAGAAGAGGAAATTTCTCCCATAGAGGCCATATTAACCCAAAGAATTGGTATTTTTCAGACTATGGTGCTAAATATGTTTTTAAAAAGCAAAAAGCACACAGAGAACAAATTAGTGGAGATCAGGAAACAAATGAAGGGACAAACTGAGGGACTCAACAAGGAAATTGAAAACATTCAAAAAAATCCAAAGGGAACTACCAGAACTGAAGAGTAAAATAACTGAATTAGAAAAAGCAGGAGAAGCAGTCAGCAACGGAGTTAAACAGACAAGAGATAAAATAAATGAACTAGACGATAAAATAACTGAACTTATCAAGTCTCAAGAGAAAGAAGAGAAAAGAGCAAAGAAAAGTGAACAAACCCAAAAGGAAATATGGGATTCATTGAAGAAATCTAACATTAAAATTATTGGAATTCCAGAGTACCATGATAACAAAAAAGGCACAGAAACAATTTTCCAAAAGATAGTAAGAGAGAATTTCCCAGAATTGAACACAGAACCAAGGCTCAAAACATGAGAAACAATATGAACTCCAATCTGAAAAGTCAACAAGAAGATCAACTCTGTGCCATATCCTAATAAAATTTTTGAAATCTAAAGACAAGGAGGGAATCCTGAAAGCAGCAAGAGGAAAATTCACTATAACATACCAACGGTCTTTCATAAGAATTACTGTGGATTTCTCCCCAGAAACTCTAGAGGCTAGAAGGCAATGGAGGAACATATATAAAATACTGAACAAAAACAATCGCAAACCAAGAATTCTTTACGCAGCAAAGTTGTCATTCAAAAATGAAGGGGAAACCAAGACATTCCCAAACAAAAAGAAGCTCTGGGAATTTGCCATTACCAGATCAGTATTGCAAGTATTATTCAAGGGAGTACTCCTAAAGGGAAAGCAAGAGCATTAAATACTTGTATCTACACCTGGAAAAATAAATAAATAAATAAATAACAGAAGAAAGACTTTCAAAAAAAGCAAAAACACAGGAAAGCATAAGGATCAAGTATATGATATTTTCAGGGGAAAAAACTCAATAATTAAATCTTGCAAACAATACAACATCAAATTTGTAAGAAATAAGCACAAAGTAAACTTTTTGATATAGATTGTATGTTGATGTTAATGGAGACACACCAACAGATATGGGAGAGGAAGGAGCATATCAGAAATAGATTTATTACCTTAAGATTGTATATTAACTGTGGTTCATTTGCTAAACTCTGTTGCAATTGAAAGTTGTGTAATGTAATATATGTGGTAACCACTAAGAAATAACCAAGAAAAAAAATTCAGAAGATGGAAAAAAGCTAACAGGCTCATTACAAGAAAGCAGCCAATTACAAATAAAAACAGAAAAATCAGAATAAAAAGCAAAGAAGATGTGAAATACTCAAAAAACAAATAACAAAATGACTGAGGTAGACAGTTCATTTATAGTAATGACCTTAACGTAAATGGTCTAAACTCCCCATGCAAAAGGCAGAGAGTGGCAGAATGAATTAAAAAAAAAAAAAGATACATTATTTGCTATCGAAAAGAAACACACCTTAGACATAAGGATATAGACTGAAAATAAAAGATGGAGAAAAATATACCAGACAACCTGTAAACAAAAAGCAGGGTGGCCATAGACTTTAAATCAAATACTATTGCAAGGGATAAAAAAGGACATTACATAATAATAAAAGAATCAATCCAGCAAGAAGACATAAGAATTATAAATACAGATGCACCTAACTGCAATCTACCAAAACACATGAAACAAACACTAATATGAAAGGAAAAATAGACAGCTCCACAATAACTGTAGGGGACTTCAACACACCACTTTCAATCATTGAATATCTACAAAGAAGGTCACTAAGAACATTGAGAACTTAAATAAAATCATAAACCAACTGGACCTGACAAATATATATATAGAACACTTCATCCAGAATCAGAACAATACATATTCTTCTTCAGTGCATGTGGATCATATGCTAGGACACAAAACAAGTGTCAACAGATATAAATTGATTGAAATCACACAAATTCATCTTCTCTGACCATTACAGTATGAAGCTGGAAAGGAACAACAGGAGAAATAAGGAAAAAACAAACAAACAAACAAACATGGAAACAAATAATACACTACTAAAATACTATTAGGTTACAGAAGAAATCATGAGTGAAATTTAAAAATTCCTAGAATCAAACAAAAATGAAAATGCAATATACCAAAACCCTTGGGACACAGCAAAAGGAGTACTCAGAGGGAAATTCATAGCAATAAATGCCTACGTTAAAAATGAAAAGACCCAAAATTAATAACTTAATCTTACAATTGAACAAATAGAAAAGGAAGATCAAAAGAAGCCAAAAGCTACCAGAAATAAAGGAAATTATAAAAATCAAAGCAGAAATAAACAAAATAGAAAAACAATATAAAGAATCAAAAAAAACAGAAGTTGGTTCTTTGAAAGGATCATTAATAGAGACAAACTGCTGGCTATGTTGAAATAAAAAAAGAAGAGGCAAATAATTAAGAAATGAAACTGGTGGCATTACAACTGATGCAACGGAGATAAAGAAGATCATAACTGATTACTATGAAACATTGTACTCCAACAAATTTGAAAACCAAGGTAAAATGGTCAAATTTCTAGAAACACACTATCTATACAAACTAACACAAATAGTGGTAGAAAATTTAAACAGACACATTACAAAAGAAGAGATTGAAGATGTCATAAAAAAAACTCCCAACAAGGAAAAAAAAAAAAAACCAAAGACCAGATGGCTACCCTGAAGAATTCTACCAAACATTCAAAGAAGAGTTGACACCAATTCTACTCAATCTCTTAAAAAAGGAACACTACCGAACTCTTTCTATGAAGCCGGCATAACCCTGATACCTAAATCAGGCAAAGACATCACCAAAAAAATAAAATTAAAGACCAATAACCCTTATGAATTTTCAACAAAATTCTAGTCAATAGACTTCAGCAACATAATCAAAAAGAAAAAAAAAAAACACCATAAACAAGTGAGATTCATACCAGGATTACTTGAGTGGTTTGACATTAGAAAATCAAGCAATGTAATATACCACATAAATGAAAAAAAGAAAGGAAAAGAACCACATGATCATATCAATTGATGCGGGAAAGGCATTTGATAAAATTCAATATCCTTTCTTGATTACAATTCTCAGCAAAATAGGAATAGAAAGGAAATCTCTCAACACAATTAAGGGCATATGCAAAACCAACAGCCCACTTTTTACTCAATGGAGAAAAACTGAGAAACTTCCTTCTGAGAATGGGAACAAGACAAGGATCCCCATTATTACCATTTTTATTCAACATTGTTATAAATGTCCTAGCCAGAGCAATAACACAAGAAAGACAAATAAAAGGTATCCAAATCAGAAAGGAAGCAGTAAAACTACCTCTATTTGCAGGTGACATGATCCTATACATAGAATCCTAAAGATTTCAGAATAAAATTGCTGGAACTAATAGATGAATTCAGCAATGGTGCAGGGTAAAAGATCAACACACAAAAATCACTTGAATTCTTGTACATTAAGAAAGAGTTCCTTGAAAAAAGAAATCAAGAAAACAACCCCATTTACAATTGCCCACAAAACTATAAAATACCTATGAATTAACCTAACCAGAGACATAAAAGACTCATACAATGAAAATTATAAAACAGGTGACTAAAAGAGATCTACAAAAATGGAAAGACATTCTACTCTTACAGATTGGAAGACTTAATATAGTGAAAATGTCAATTCTACCTAAAATGATCTATAGATAAAATGCAACTCCAATACAAATCTCAACAACATTCTTTACTGAAATTAAAACAAAAACAAAAACTTATAAACTTCATAAGGAAGGAAACCCCAGATAGCCAAAGCAATATTGAAGAAAAAGAACAAAGCATGAGGCCTCATGCTCCCAAATCAATATATATCATACAACTACTGTAATCAAAGCAACCTGGTATTGGGTCAAGGACAGATACTTAGACCAGTGGAATAGAATTGAGAACTGAGAATTAAATCCAGCCATGTGTCTTTTTTTTATGTGTCAACAACTGATTTTTGGCAAGGGGTCAAAGTCCAGTCAGTGGTGCAGAAACTGGATATAATAAATAATGGTAGCAAAACTGGACATCCCACTGCAGAAAAATGAAACAGGACCCATATCTCACACCATACAAAAAAAGTGACTCAAAATGGATCAACAAGCTAAATGTTAAACCTATAGTCATAAAATTCCTGGAAGAAAATGTAGGAAGAAAACTATGTGACCTAAGCTTTTGTAAAAATAGAATAACAAACATAACAACAATTGCATGAATAGAAGACCGAATAGATAGATGGGACTTCATAAAAATTAAAAACTTACACTCATCAAAAAACTTTATTAAAAGAGTAAATAGACAACCTATATATTGGGAAAAAAGGTCAGACATGACTTACCCAATAAGGGTCTAATCTCTAAAATCTATAGAAAACTGAAACAATTCTATAAAAAAAAGACAACCCAATCACAAAATGGGAAAAGAACATAAACAGAACTTTCACCAACAGCCAACAAATATATGAAAATATAGTCATGATCATTAGCCATTAAAAAAAAGAAAACATTGCCATGGAGTTGATGCTGACTCGTAGTGACCCTGTAGGAAACCATAGTGTTTTCAAGAAGCTTCTTGTGGATTTGAACTGCCAACACTTCGGTCAGCAGTTGAGCTCTTAACCACTGCATCACAAGGGCTCATTAGCCATTAAAAAAAAAAAAAAAAGAACAATGCAAATCAAAACTACAATCAGATACCATCTTACCCTGGCTTAAATGGCATTGACAAAAAAAAAAAAAAAACAGATAACCACAAATGCTGTTGGGGATGTGGGAAGACTAGAATCATTATCCAACGTTGATGGAACTGTAAAATGGTACAACCACTATGGAAAATGGTATGGTGCTTTCTCAGGAAACTAGAAGTAGAACTACCCTATGATCCAACAATCCCACTCCTAGCTATATACCCTAGACTTAAAAGTAATGACACAGATAGATATATGCACACTTATGTTCACTGCTGCTTTATTCACAATAGCAAATAAATAGAAACAACCAAAGTGTCCATCAGTGGATGAATGGAGAAGAAAATTGTGCTACACACATACAGTGGAATGCTATACAGCCATAAAGAACAACGATGAGTCTGTGAAACATAACATGGATGGACCTGGAGGGCATAGTGCTAAGTAAAATAGGTCAAGCATATAACGACTTGTTATTATTACTGTTTAGAGATGGGAAAAGTGGCACTGAATGTGCATGTAGTGAGCACAGTACAACTAAAGTAAAAACAAGTGTTTGAGCATATATGAATAGGTATAGCCATACTGGTATATGGGTAAGTACGGGTGTGTACATAGGCGAGAACAGATAGGATTATCTGCAGGAACATGTAAACACAAACATGTGTGTGCAGGCACATATACTTACTGAAGACACAAATATGGATACTCCACAGACATAACCAAATACTCTCCAAGATTGGTTTTCTGGGTCTGAAAGCATAGGACCATAGTCTCATATGACAACTCAGTCAATTGACTTAAAATAGTTCACAAAAATCATGATCTGCATTCTAATGAAGTAAGTAGTGTCTGGTGTCTTAAAAGCTTGCAAGTGACCATCTAAAACACAACTATGGGCCTCTACTTGCCAAGACAAAAACTATAAGAAGGTAATCAAAATGTCAGAAAAGAAACAAGTCTACAGGAGCCACAACCTCATCTAAACTGAGACCAGAAGAACTAGATGGTGCCTGGCTACCACCACTGACTGTTCTGACCTGGGTCACCTTAGATGGTTCTGGATAGAATGGGAGAGAAACGTGGAGCAGAACTCAAAACCTTATTTAAAAAAAAAAAAAAAAAAAAGCCAGACAAACTGGAACAGTAGAAATCAGGGGGCTCCCTGAGACTATTGCCCTGAGACATTCTTTAAATCTAGAACTAAGTCTGTCGCCTGAGACCACATCGTAGTGAAATAGCAAAGTGGCACACAAAGTAAAGGATATTACACGGAAGATCAGTGCTTTACTTAAAAACTATTAGTATGAGACCAAAAGATCAATAATTACTCAAAAGCAAAGATGAAAAGATAAGGGGAGAGTGAAACTATAGCACTAGAAATGGAACAAACAGAACACAAAGAGGATTTTGACACATTGTGATAAATACAACTAATGTCACTGAACAATCTATGTGGAAATTGTCAGATGGGAACCTATCCTGCTGTACAATTTTCACCAAAAACTCAACACGATATTAATAAATAAAAAACACACACATTAGGTAGTCAAGTCGGAGTCAACTAGATGACAACTGGTTAACTTCTTTAAAATTACCAAGCGTTCCAATAGTTTGTGAGGTTATTTCCCCTCTACAAGGTCTTCCTTAAAAAAAAAAAAAAGACTTGAACAGAAAAGAATAGTGGATATTTGATCTTTGATAGTTGATCTGATTTGATTATCTATTGATACATTCTGCATTCGCCAATTCAATGTCTTATGGGTGTACAATCTAGTGACATCATTTACACCAATCAGATATGCACCCATTAACCCTAATCAATGCAATTTTTCTGTCACTATGAACAGAAACTCAGTGCTTCACAAGCAATAACTCCCCTTTTCCTCTCTCTCCTGTCCTTGGCAATTACTAATAAACTTTGGTCTCTATACTTTTGCCTGTTTTTATCTTTTTTATAAGTGAAGTCGTATAATATTTGTCCTTTTGTGTTTGACTTTATTTCATTCAGCATAATGTCCTCAAGCTCCATCAATGCTGTAGCAGGTATCAGGACTTCATTTCTTTTTCTGGCTGAGTAGTATTCCATTGCATGTATGTACCACATTTAATTTATCCATTCATCTGTTGATGGGCATTTATTTCCACCTTTTGACTTTTGTGAATAGTGTTGCAATGAACATTGGTGTACGTAAGTCTGTTTGTGTTACCTCTTTCAAGTCCCCTGGGTATATTCCTAGCAGTGGAATTGCTGGGTCATAGACAGCACTGGTTTTTTTTTTTTTTTTTATAGTAGATCTATTTTTAGTTTTTTGAGGAACTGCTATACTGTTTTCCAAAATCGCTGTATCATATTACATTCCCATCAGCAATGGATTAAAGGTTCCAATTTCCCACATCCTCACCAATGTTTGTTGTTTTCCTTTTTTTTTTTTTTTTATCTTTGCTATTCTAGTGGGAGGGAGATAATACCTCACTGTGGTTTTGATTTGCATTTTTTTAATGGCTAAAGAGAGAGTAATGGAGTTTTAAAGACAAGTGGAATATTAAAATTTATGTAGACAAGTCTCCAAACTAATACAGTTATCCATTCTAAAAAACTACTACAAATGGATGCCCATTTTCCGTTTGAGCACTTCTAATACTGAGACACTCATTCTTTTGGAAAAGCACCTATTTCTAATTTCTAACATTAGGAAAATAATTTTCTCTTGAACTTAATTGTATTTCTATGACTATCATCTCTAAGTGTCTCTTTTGCCATCTGAAGAAACCTAAGCACATTAAGCACTCTTCAAGATAGCACTTCCCATACTTGATCAGAGCCTACGTTGCCCACGAGTTTTCCTATACCCTTAGCTTTTTCAATCACTCCACACAGTACATGTTTTTACACAGTTTCATCATCATTACTCTTCATATTCTAAAAAAAAGCCCCATTCTTGTTCTATTATCCATCATAATATGTAGAAGAATGTATTTTCTGTTGAAGTTAGAATCATAATATTTCTAAAAATAGCCTGAGATTATTTTGTGAATCTTATGGTATTCTTGTGAATCCATATATTAGTAATTCCATGCTCCTCTTTCCATATTTAGAAAATGTTTTTTTCAAAAATCTAGTTTTATTACGGGGGGAGCACTCCACCATTTAATAAACTTGCATTATGTGCCAATTCTTTTGCTTTCAAAATCTAATTTATATCTCACTGTGTCTTCAAAGAAGGTAGAGTTTCCTCACTTGAACAATATAAGAAAGAGTTTACAGGTCAGGAGCCATGTTATACCAAAAACAACGTAAAACAAAATTTAAAAATACGAGCACAACAAAAATGTTTCTCAATATGACAGTGTACCTGTACCATGGAAGTTACATAGAATTGGAGACTCCCTGAAAGGGGAGAGGAAAACATCTCTTCTATCTTACCTGTATTATGAGAAATTTGCTCACAATTTTTTTTTTTCCAGGTGTTTTTCTGTGTTTTGCTTATGCAGTTTTTACTAAGCAGATTTAGTTGATTTGCTCTGGGTCAGATGCACTTATAATGGAAAGCTCATTCAACCTTGACGTCATATTATAAATAAGTTGAACTGCAGAAAACGAAAACACAAACAAACCAACAAACAAAACTAAGTTGAAAATGGGAGTAATTTAAAGGTTTAGGAGTCAAACCCTGGTCAGGTAATTGTAAAGGCCGTAAAACTTCAAACAATGAGAAAGCTGAGCCCATGGTCTGCCCTTCAAGGGATTCGTGACTAGAGAATTGATGAAAACCAACTGTTTCAGTCACAGAGTTGCAGGGTCATATCAGTAGAGTTGCCTTATTCAAACAACTGCAATTAGTGCGTGGACTTCCTGAGGACAAGTGCTCTGTCTCACTTACCTTTGTGAACCAACACATACTTACCTGAAAATGATTTCAATGAATAAAGGAATAAATGAATCAAGAAAAACTGAATACAACATAGGAGTGAAGAATACAAGTTTGTATTCTTGAAAATTAAGTGAACACCTGAGGGTAATAATAGCTTCCATTTATGACTGGCCTTCAAAATGCCAAACTCTTTGTATTTCTAACTGTTAAACTACATTAAAAAATTAAAACTTGGAAAGTTAAATGTTAATTTCTTGACTTTTCGGGTGAGGATACTTTGCTTCAGAGGATTCCCACAGCTATGAAGTGGTTGAGTCAGATTTAAACCCAAGATTCCCTGATGCTATCATCTGATCTCTAACTGTGTACATACCAATACCTTGTGCCTCTGGAAAATGAGGAAATAGTGAATTTTAGAATTTGCTTCACAATAGGCTGTAACAGTTGGATGGTTTAGGAGAATCTGACTGGGATATTTCAAAATTTACAAATTATATGCTTTTAGTAAAATGATACTTCCTTAGAGATGATATCTGTATGGCTGAAGCTTGTGATTACTATTTTAAGTAGCCACTGAGACAGTTATCACTTCCAAGTGTTTTCCATGAATTTACATTTATGGTATATTCCATTCATATATGATGCTGTATCTATGTATCTGTATAATATTAAACAAGTTTTGAGCAAAATTGATTCTCCCTTTGCAATATTCTAGTGCTGGTCACCACTTTATCAATTTCCTGAAACGCCTATGAGATCATAGGAATAACTTAATGATAAAACATCTGATTTGCTTGGTTTAATGTCTATATCCTTGCCTTTGATTCTGGTTATGATAATCCTTGAGTATTTTCACTCATATTTTTCTCTTCTCATATCTCTCATTATGACTCTTAATAATAATACTTGTTTGTCTTCCAATATATTTGGTTTGTTTTTACCTGAATTTTTTCTCCCATTTGTTTCTAATTTTACCATAAAGACCTCACGGTTTTGTCACCAAGATTCTTATCCCATTTCCTCTCTGTTCTCTCTCTCTCTATATATGTGTATATATAAATATGTACATAAAAAAACGAATGCAGAGCCGTCAAGTCCATCCTGACTCATTACAACCACACATGTTTCAGAGTAGAACTGCATTCCACAGGGTTTTCAATGACTGTAGTCTTAGAGAAGTAGATCACTTGGTTTTTCTCTTCTGCAATGCCACTGGATGGATAACTTCCAACCTTTTTGTTAATAACAGAGCACTAACCATTTGTACCACTCGGGACACACATATTGAAGTATTTAGGGTTAAAGTTCTGCAACTTATTCTTAAATGTCTCAAAAGTGATCAGGTCTTAAAGGTCTCAAAAATAGATCTTTTTGTGTGCTTATGGCAGAACAAAACTATGGATTGTGAGAAAGGTTAATTTATCATACTAGGGTATGAATAGAAAACCAAAGAAACCCATTGCCATCCAGTCAATTCTGACTCATAGCCACCCCATAGGACGGAGTAGAACTGCCCCATAGGGTTTCCAAGGAGCACCTTTTAGATTTGACCTGCCGACCTTTTGATTAGAGTAGGATTTTATTATTCAAATATTCAAACCCACTATTCTCACTGAGACATGGGTACTGGTGAGCTATTGTTCATTATATTCAAAATATGTTTCTACTGCTGTGATATTGATACTTCTTTATCTGTTTATTGGTCTGGTCAAAATACTTCTAAAGATTATTTTTTGAGATATCACCTATGGTAGATCTAGATTTTGTGAGCCTTAAAACTGTAGACTGACTTCAAGAAAAAGAATAGAACATTGTGAATACAAAATGAGGTTCCAGCAAAGGCCTGTGCTATCATCATGTCTACAGTGGTCGGTCATTAGCCATAGACCTCCCAGAATGCCCAGCTCTCTGCATGTGTAAGCAAAGCAGCCCTATTAGCCTGAGGGAAGGTTTTGTAAGAGTCACTAAGGCAGCAGTTAAAGTCAAAAATGCTTTTAGGATGGATGTATAAAAAGCTATAAAAGGAATATGAGAGGGCCTAGCATGCAGCAGTGATAGTACGGTGGTTGAATTCTTGTCTTCCTTTTAGGAGATCCAGGTTCAAATTCCGGTCAATGTATCTCAAGCACAGCTACCACCTGTATTTTAGTGCTGTGATGCTAAACAGGTTTCAGTGGTTTCTAGACTGAGATAGTCTAGGAAGAAATGCCTGATATTCTATTTTTGAAAATCAGCCTATGAAAACCCTATGGACTATATCAGTTCTACCTGTTGTGCACGGAGTGGCCATGAATCCAGAGCTGACCGAAGAGGAGCTAACAGCAAAGCAAGGCACTAGCAGTATGTACTGCAAGTATCAACGCAAATATTTATTGGGAATGAGAAAGTAGTCACCAAAGTTATGAAACTGACACCACAAATTCTCATATCCAGAAAGAGAACATAATTTTTTTTACTAATTAACTGTGATATAATACTTTTAATAGTTCTTTCCACTCAATTTTTCCCTGAATTCTCTTTTAAGTAATCTTCTCATATGATTAAAAATATTTATAATATTTTCTAAAGAGTACATAAATTAGAAGGAGAATTAAATATTTCCTTAGTCAAGCTGATCACTATTTGTTTTATATTATTGACAAACGGGATGAAGAAAAATAACAGCTCACATAGATGTATTTACCGTAATGTTGGAATAAGTGTGTATATACAGGAATTTGGGTACATTGTTTTTTGTGCAATTCCCATCTAAAAAGATGAAATGGAAACTTATTGTGTCAACGTATTATACTTTTACAAATTTGTAAAATGTCTATGACTTTGTGAACACAGCATGCATAGCATTGTTGGGGATAGGCAATTGAAAGTTACTGATGATTAAATGTCATTAACTTTACAGCAAATCTGCCCCATGATGTGTTAACTTTTTCTCTTTTTATTAACATAGTAGGCATTATGATATAGTACCAAATATATGGGATCTGGAGTTAGGCATACTTGAGTACAAATTTCATTTCTAATACTTGAAAACTATGTGAAGTTCTCATTCTCTAATCCAGTGAGATCTACCTGGAGTCTCCGGATAGTGCAAAGTGCTAACTGAAAGGTTGGAGGTTCATGTCTACCCGAAGTCTCCTCTGTGGAGCATAGTCCTATTCTGACGCACATGGGGTCACCGCGTGTCAGAGCCAACTCAAAGGCAACTTCAAAAAAAAAAAAAAATCTGTCCAATAGGATTGTTTTCGAAAATTAATTAATAAATCTAAATCCCATGATTCATAGTAGTTCCCAATTTATTTTATTTAATTTCCCCTTCAATCCTTGATAACTCAACAGAATTTCCACTTGTAAGTAAAATGATAGTCTTTTTGTAAATAAAATGATAGAAATATGGAGTCTCTCACACTATAGATCAGTATAGTTCAATGTAGGTGTCATTCTATTATTTCATAGTTTTCTTTGCTCTCAACCCAAGTGAAGTTAAATCACTGATGAGTGTTTAACATGACTGTTATTCTCCTATATTTGGAGTCTGCTTTCATTTTTTTCTAGTATTTCACAAAAGTAAATATACTGGTTATGCTGAGCCTGTTTGTTACTTCTCTTGCATGTGTTCTAAAGTGTGTATAACCAAGGTAATATCTCTGAAGTTAATGGAAACTCTGACCCTTCAGATCCTCTGAATAAACAAAAAGGAGAGAAAGAGGCTTTTGATTGTTAGAAGGTAAAAGTAGATGGAAACTTAGTCTAAGCCGAAAGGGTATTAGTTTTATACCCCAAAGCAAAAGAGTTGAAAAATATTTTACTTTAAACGTATTAATAACTCCAGGGATACAGTAAAGAAGATGTTAACTATATTTAGCCTATCTTCTGATTTGAAGCTTCCACTTCTTTCCTTAATAGTTTAGCTTGATGTTGAGCTTTCTATTTGCAAATAAATAAAAACCATACTGAGTGTTTTTGAGTAAGTAAAAACTTAGCTACTTGCTTGACATTTACATGTTTTTTAGAGAAATTAAAACTAACATATTGCAATCTTAGTTTTTCCAAAATCAAATGTTAGTAACATGGAAGGAATTAAAATGTTCTTTACATTTTGATACACTAAAGTTGAGTATTTAACAATTTATGCATTCAATTTGCATAAATTGAGTTATCAACTGAGTATCAAACTTTGAAGATGCATTTGAAAATTTTACTAGTGTTATATTCATTTAAACATGCCAAAACTTAATTGAAAAATATGCATGGCAGTTTATTTCAACTATTAATACTCTCAAGGTATTATTTAAATTATTAATTGTACATTAATCATGCAGAGCAGAGATCTAGACACAAAAACATAAATATTAGTTGTAAGTTACACAATATTATCAAGAATCATTAAAAACACATTTTGATGGTTTGGATTCACTAAATTTTATACTCATATCAACATGATTAAAAAATTATTGCTGTTGTTGCCATCGAGTTGATTCTGACGCACAGCAATGCTATGAGACCATAGTACAGGGTTTCCTAGGCTGTAATCTTCATTAAAAAAAAATTGCTGTTGAGTCAATTCCTACTCATAGCAACCTTTTAGTCTATGAGTGGATATTATTACAGAGAAAGAAAAAAAAAATCAAAACAGAGTACTATTTTAAAGCCTTGCATTTCCTTCCAAAAATATATCTGCTTGATAGTTTTCATTTGCAATTTTTGGAAAAAGCTTCTAGTAATGTAGCTATTGTTGCAAATAATAAATGTTAAAAAATTGGATGAAAGCCAAATCCATCAAATACTCCCTCCAAAAGTGAACTTCCCAGTCCATCCCAGATGGCAGTGCCTTGAACATCTTTAACTTTTCCATCAGAACCATTTAGCATTCTCATGCTTCTGCGCAGCTTGAATATCACTACCATTGTCAGAACCAGGCAAACACATTCATGATGGTGTTCCCGGGAATATGGAACTAATGCAAAGGGGATTTCTCTGTAGTTCTTCATTAACATTTTATTCATTACAACACGGGAGTTTTAGGAGTTTCCTTTTAAGCAAATTAGGTCACAGGATAAAAAACAGGCAGCATAGAAACACAGTGTAGTACTACACAGAACAAAAGATCTGGTTAATAAATTATGATAATAGGATTAGTCCTTTGCTAATGTTAAAAGGCACATTTAAATATTGTGGAACTTACTTATAGAGAAAAGAGTTTTCATGTGTTTATTATATTTTTTTTGTTATTTTGTTCATGGTTTTTGTGCCATTTTCCTCTGTATGTATTCTTTGAATGATTTAAGATTAGAAAGATAGTATACACAGGCAGAAGTTGTGTGTTTTAATCCTTAATTAAGAATAAGGAAAAGGTTGATGAATAGAGTTTTTTTTTTTTTTTTCCCCTTAAAATGCTGTCATGATACAGTTTTGAGGCCTTAGCTGAAGGCTGGTCAGTTCCCTTTAGTGAGTAGTTGATTAAGGCTACTCATCAACCATTCCGTTTATAGAGTCCTCATATTCCTGCAACTTCCCTAATAGACAGGATATACCTGTCCAACACCAACTTCCCTAATAGACAGGATATACCTGTCCAACAACTAAGGACAGTCGCTGTCCTCTGGATCCTGCACAATTATTCAAACTACACAATCCCTAGGAAGCCTGAGAAGCCTAGCTAACTCCACCCTGCTTACCATGCTTAATCTGTCTCCTACAATTCCAGCTTGTTGTTACCCTGTCTTAATGTACAACCCTCTGAGTGACCTGCGTCATAGTGTGCTGTGAATACCAGGGTCTGTGAATATAAGAAATCTTTAAATAATTTTTCCAGCCTCCTTCTCATGACTTATATTCAACCTTGCCATACCTCAAACATCGCTATTGTATCAATTGAAATAGACATCAACACAAATAAATCAAAAACAGAATCTAGGAAACCATCTTCCTCATAAGAAGTCTTTTTTTTCCCACTAATATCAAAAGATTGGTTAAAAATAATTTTTTCTCCAAAAAGAAACATAGTTTTCTGCATATTCCCCCTGATCCAAATGTAGTTTTACTTTTTCATCAGTTTTGAAAGTACTTTGAAATGGTGACATCCTAGGTGAAGGCATTGACATTGTTTTCCAAGTTGCTTTTTATGTGTTCCAAAGTATTTTGCTCTCTCCAAAGTTGTTTCAAAATTTAATGAGTAGGCTAAGAAGCTGAAGGTAAAATAGAGGAGGTGGTGCTAATTCCCATAAAGAGTTGTCTTAAGTTGAGTGCCCTAGAAGTAGAAGGTTCAAAGATTCAGGAATATGTGATGTACTCAGGGTGTGCTGGCAGGAGAATGAGGGAAGCAGGATAGGGCAGGGCAAGGCACTCAGCAAGGATGGGTGCTCCAGTCTGATCCTCCAAGAAGCTCTGGAATACGAACTACATCTCAGAATTCATCTCACCTTGGGTCAAGAAGACCCTCCATTTTGTACCCTTTTGTCCATCAGTTATTGCATACAGGAGGGGGAGATGGTGTTTGCATTCCCCTGAGAGGAGGCCTTTGTTCAGTCTGAGGACAAATTTCAGAGAAAAGATCAGCTGAGGGCTGCCATTAACAGCCAACATTCACAGAAGAAGCTAGGGGATGGTATACTGGCTGTCCATTAAGGTTCTTGACAGAACACAAATCATGCCATTATAAACACCACTAATATTTTAGCATATAACATTTGGTAATATTGTATTTATATAAACCAAAAACCAGTTGTTGCGGAGTCAATTCTCACTCACAGAGACCCCATGAGTTTCAAAGTATAACTACGCTGTATAGTATTTTCAGTAGTTGTGAACCTTTGGAAGTAGATCTCCAGGCCTTTCTTCCAAAGCACCTTTGAATGGATTTGAACCATCAACCTTTCAGTTAGTAGCTGAGCAGTGAGCCATTTTTATCACCCAGGGACTCTTTGTATTTATATAATGTTTTAAGATTTATAAAATACTTTTATTTTCATTGTGCTTTTGGATCCTGGTGAAAACAGTATACGTATGACATATAATATTACCATATTTATACAAATGAATCGATGAATATGCTATAATTCAGAGGGATAAAGTCACTTGCCTCAGTTCACATGACACTAACTTTGAGTAATAGGACTCAGTCACATGTTCTTATTATTAATGTGTATTATTTTTGGTACTGTGATATCTTTTATTGGTTTTTAAGGATGAAGAAACTGAGGCACTATGAATTCAAATAATCTGACCAATGTTGCAGAGCTAATAAATAAAAATAAGATTTGCATCCAATTATTATCAAAACAATATGCTGTTTTAATAGTAAGCATTGCATGTAAATCATGTGTTTTCTACTTACATGTAACATATTTCAGAAAACAATTTAAGCATATTTCTGTTTGTGTATATTTTCTGTTAACAAAATATCCAGAAGTATCTAAAAAAATGTGACTTAACACAACGACAAAGTTGTTTATCTTATTCGGGGAGCACAGAGAATGGCCATATTACACAGTCCTGGAGAGGGAAGACAAAACATTAGGAAAGCCACTCTTGGTGAAGCCAGGCCTAAAATAAATATTTGCTAAACAAAATATTAGGAAGTGAGGAATGAGCAGACATTCCTAACACCCTGACACATAATAGGTTTTTAATTAATACTTTTCAAGGAATTAATGAATAAACGACTAAATAAATAAGTGCATAAATAAACTGTTAAGCAAGCAGATCCAAACCAAAACCAAACCCTGCCGAGTTGAAACAAGCAGATATCACAATCAAAGCTCATAGGTGATAAGTAGCATAGAGTATGTAGAGTGAAAGCGTCACGGAGAATGTAGAGTGAAGGAATAAGAGTGAGGCAGGAAGTTGAGATGAGACTGACGAGGTAGAGAGAGGTAAAATCATGGCGGTTTTCGTGAGAATATTAAGGAGTTCTCTACAGTTTGAGGCAATGTGGAGACAGTGAAGTATCATGTTAGGGTTGTGCTCTAGATAAGTCACTTTGGTAGCTCTCTGAAGGATTACCATATAGGGACAACAGGGCTGGAGACAAAGATATTCAGGAAGATGCTGTCACAACCCTGGTAGAGATGGCCTCAATGAGGTCAGAGAAAGTTGAACTTGAAATGAGTGGAGATAGTTGACACATATTTGAAATCCAGATGACAAGTAAATTTTAATTCAACTGCCAGTACTCATTGTGGTACAAGTTGATTGGTTAGTGACAAGAATCTTTGCATCCGTGAACCTTGATTTAGAGGTTACTTGTGCCTTTTTTTTTTTTTTTTTTTTTGGTGCCTGGAAACCCTGGTGGTGTAGTGGTTAAGTGCTATGGCTGCTAACCAAGAGGTTGGTAGTTTGAATCCGCCAGGTGCTCCTTGGAAACTCTTTATCAGGCAGTTCGACTCTGTCCTATAGGGTCGCTATGAGTCAGAATTGACTTGACAGCAGTGGGTTTGGTTTTCAATGTGCTTGAATAATTAATATGAGAGCAGAAGTATGGAGTGGGAGGAGCCAAGCATCAGTTAGGGTTATGGATGGTATATCTGGGTGCATAGTAGTCTATCGTTTGAATTAAGAGATGTATATAATGAGAGGGTGGAAGGGTGATGATTCCAGTTTTGAAGGTCATAGATGGTAAGCATCTAAAAGAAATATTTTTGGAAGCGTAGTCTGTAAAACCTTGAATATGCACATAACCTTATGCTAACTGCTGAGTAAAATTTGTATTTTTTAAAAATATGTAATGAACAATTCCTTAATGCCTATTTCTTTGGAAAGGGGTTGGAAAATATACGGAGCAGTTCTATCACATCTCTCAGTTATTGATCATCAACGATAACTTTGATGATCTTTAGGCAGACTAGACTTCACATTCTTTCTCAATACAAGTTTTTAGGCAGCTCCTAACCACCATTTAAAGTAGAATCATGACTAGAAGCTGATTGGGCATTCCTGTTCTTTACTACACCAATTTTTATGACAGCAAATGAAAAATAAACAAACAAAAAATCCCAAAATCATATAACACTATTTTTCACAATGATATATAATAACGCGTGCAGTCTTTATTTCCATAAATAGGGATATATGTGCACATATAAAAAAAATTTTTTTTTATATAATAGCTAGGGAAAATAAGTGTATGTGTGTGTGTATGAATATAACATATACATGTATATCAGAAGCAAAAATATACTTTTAAAATAAATAATATTCATGCTTTGAATATCTCAGTGCAGAGTCACTTCATAATGAAAGCACAGTCTTTGTACAGCAAATAAGACTGGTGGAAATGAGTTTGGCAACAATCCAAGAGTAATAATTCCATCGGGATTATGTGTTTTTTCTATAATCCTGAACTTTCCTAACTCCCCTGTTGTTTTCCCTGACCCTAACCACTTCAAACGCACTAAAAAATCCTTCACAAGGTAGAGACCCTACAAAATCATGCAAGCATACAAAATAGATAGCAGGGCCACAGGCCCCGTCAATTATGCTCTTCCTATCTCTTAAATAAATTGACTTCACTTTTAGGTGAACTGACTTTTGTGAAAAAATACCTTGAACTGAGCCTATTCTTGCCAACTAAAGCAAATAAAATTTAGAATATTACTAAGATAACAAAAGCCAGCGCTGCTTTTTTTAATCTCAATTCTCCACTTTCATGTAAATGTGCTTTTCATCTTAATTGTCTGTATTGACAGAGCCAAAGACAAAGAACTAAACTCAAAGGCAGGCCAGGCTCCTATCAGTATTATTAGAAAATGGACTTTATTGTCCAGCACAAAAAAGATTTGCTCAAGGGAAAGGGTAGAACAAAAGTTCCCAACAAAGCAAGATAAAGTCACATTAAAAAAAAAAAAAAAAGTTAGAAAGTCTTATCATGAACAGAATGTGCTGTATAAGAAATAGGAACACAGAGACACATGCTTTGGAGAAGATAATTATCAGTCTAAGAACATGCACTTTTCATATAGCATCTCTTCCCCGTCCTTATACAATAAATTTATTGATTGCCTGCTGATTTGACAATGTTTCTACTTGTTGTTTAACAGAGAAGTGGCCTGTACTGGTATGTAATTATTGAAATTACAGAAGTGGCCTGTAGCTTCAATAATTACATACTAAAATAAATCTTCTGTTGTTGTCACTTGCCAATGAGTTGATTCAGATTCATGGCAACCTCATGTGTGCAGGGTAGAACTGCTGTGTAAGGTTGTCAAGGCTGTGACCTTTTGGAAGCAGATTGTCAAGCCTGTCATCCAAAGTGCCTCCGTGTGGGTTTGAACTGCCAGACTTTTGGCTAGTAGTCAAGTGCTTAACTGCTTGCACCACCCAGGTACTCCAAAATAAATTTTAGTCAAATAAATTATGAAGAATGCATAAAAAAAAAAAAACCCTTTCATTTAGAATAAATACAAAAATTAAAGATATAATAAAATGAGATATGATAAAAAGTATTTTTTAGGAAATAAAAAATAATCCTCAAATTCTTGGCATTCTTCTGAATTTTTAACTTTTTAAAAAAGCATGCAAATGTCTTTCAATTCAAACATTGAGAGTCCAGAACACTCTTGGTTATTTCAATATTCATGATGTGAATGTTTGGTTTTATAATTTCCCTCTATTTTCACTTTTGTTTTAAGTATAAACTTCATCCAAGTTAAACCAACTCACACCATCACACCATCTCAAGTAAAGACAGGTATTTATTTTCTACAATAAAGGAATGTCTATGGATATACTTGTTTCTAGGACTCACAGGATTACCAGTTATTCTAGTGCTCTCTTTCTTTCTCTTCTCTTTTTTTTTTTTTTCCTTTCTCCCTCCCACTCCTTCTACCTCTATCTTTTTTCCTCACTCTCCATAGCTTATTTCTGTTTTTGCTTTTCTCTATGGTGACTTAACTGAAAGAGGCTTGTCCATGTAATGGCCCACACAGGTTAACCAGAAAATCAAGAGTCTCTTTCCTCTTTGTTCCAGAAAATACACAGGATTAACTCTGATCAGGTCATGTTTCTTTACCTAGACCAGTCACAGTAACAAAATGAATGTGATTGATAAGTTAATTAGCCCTGCCTATTTTTTTTTTTTCTTTCTTTTTAAGTGGAGCAGTGGTTAAGTGCTATGGCTGCTAACCATAAAGGTCAGCAGTTCGAATCTACCAGCTGCTCCTTGGAAAACCTATGGGGCAGTTCTACTGTCCTATACGTTCGCTATGAGTCAGAACTGACTTGATGGCAACGGTTTCTTATTTATTTATTTATTTGGTTTTAGGCTTTGCACAGGTTCCTGAGTGGCTCAACTGGTTTGCAGTTGACTACTAAGAGAAAAGTTGGCAGTTCAAACCCTCACAGCAGCACCTCAGAAGAAAATCTTGGCAATCTGCTTCAATAAAGATTATAGACAAGAAAAATCTATGGAGCTCAGTTCTACACTGTAATACATGGGATCGCCATGAGTGAGAATTGACTTGACAATAATTTTTTTTTTTTTTAATTTTATACCAACTTATAGACCAGGCACAGAATCAGTTCCATCTAAATTTTGTAGACAGAAACTGGGGAATTGGAGGAAATGGAGATTTTCCATGGCATATTCGAGTGCCATAATGAAATCAGGATACCGCGGCATAGGCAAGGAAATATCATAGGTCTCCTACAAGGGTCAGACAGATTGGAATGCAGTAGAAAGACATTTCACATACTATAAAAGGTATTAACAAAAACATTACAATGGGAAAGTGTGGAAAATTCAGGGAAAACAAAAAAGTGATAAGTAGGTTATGATGGATGAAAAGCAAATATGCTGCATTAGGTCCCTGAGAATGTGACTTAACTAGCCAGAGAGATTGAAAAAAAGTAGATTAGGTCAATCACAGAGAAGAATGAATGCCAAGCTAAAGAGCTGGCAGAGTGTGAAGCCACACAAGAATTTTAAGAAAAGACAGGCTTGATACAAGCTTTCCCTTAGGGAAAAAAAAAAACCTTCAGTAGTACTTTAGATGGATTATAGTGTGGGAATACCAGAGATAGGAATATCACTTAAATTATATTAGGCTAAAGTAAATGGATATTTGGGATTGTAATTGTGGAGGATTGTGAGAAATGTATTCAGGTAAAAATGTCTAGTAGCAAAATAAATATGAAAATAAAAAAAACAATGGAAATAAGTGGCTCAGGAATGATCAAAGACCTTAAATCTAGTAGCAAGAAAAACATTAGCCTAAAACAGAAAAAAACATGAGGCTACTTGGTTTGAGCACGCAAAATGATATGAAATGTATATAACTAAATGGAAACACTAAAAAAAAAAAAAAACCAAACCCATTGCTGTCAAGTCAATTCCAACTCATATCGACCCTATAGGACAGAGTAGAACTGCCCCATAGAGTTTCCAAGGAGCACCTGGTGGATTTGAATTGCTGACCTTTTGCTTAGCAACTATAGCACTTACCCACTACACCACCAGGGAATGGAAACAGTAGTAGGTACAAATTTTAAGATGATGTTACAGCATCTGATTCATAACTAGACTTTGAATATCACTGAATTATAAAATCTCAAGGTTACAAAACTTACAAAATCATGTGGGCATTTGACTGAGTTATCTGCAATGATAAAAGCTGAAACAATATAGAAGATGAGATCCCAATGGAGGGAGAATATATTCAGAAAATAATAACAAGAATAATTGTTAACAGTGCCAGACACAGTACTAGGCAAATTATGTGAATTAATATATTTATTTTCAGCGATATTTAAATAATATAATTCCTATTTGATTGCCATTTTAAACATTAGGAAACTGAGGCACAGGGTAGTAAAGTCAATTACCCAAGTTCACACAGTTGAGAGTGTCAGGGCCCAGATTGAAACCCAGACAGTCTGACTCTAGGGCTCAAACTCTGAAGCAATACCAAGAAAAATAACTTAGAAATAGTTGCACTTATAAGCAAAGAAGTAAAATAGTTGGTCAATCAATGATAAATGACATCCATCAGTATCGGACTATGTGCATGATATAGTGTAGATAATTTTCATTCAAATTTATTTTGGGCAAATCAAAGAACTAAGAGTTAATACTGATCAAACGAGTTTAAACCACTAGTCCTAAAGAAATATTCAGGCTACTAAGTCCAGAAGAGGTAGCAATGTTTTTGAGACATGTGTATATGTTACAGTTTCCTTGTAACCCAAAAGGAATAAATAAATAAACAAATAAAACAAAATAAAAATTGTACTATTCTCGACAACGTCTGAGTAAATCTGTGTTTACTTATTCAGTAGGCCTTCCAACTACATTTTACATAATCATCAATACTAATGGATTTGAACGGCCGGATAAAACAAAAATTCTATTTATGATCAATAGTGCAAGCAATGATGTATGTAAGGGAATGTAAAGTATGTTGGCCCTCAGAGATGCTTATAAGGAATGTATTTTTCTTAGCAAACTGAGCAAAATATAATGTAGAAAAGATATAGACATTGGTAACTCTAATGTTAACATTGTTAATAACATACAAAACTTAATTCTATCAGGACACAAGGCCGAAGCCATAAATAACCTTCAAAATGGAATGACAATCTCTGCAGATTATTGGGGTAATACAAATCTTAATTTATTAAATATTTGTAAAATTATGTCACTCAATAAATGTTTGATATTACTATACAAATTTCACATTCAGAGGAAAATGAGTGACTCAAATCGTAGTCTTAGTCATCTAGTGCAGATATAACAGATACCACAAGTGTGTGGTTTCAACAAAGAAAAGTTTATTCTCTCACAGTCTAGTAGGCTACAAACTCCAAATTCAGGGCACCAGCCCAAGGGGAAGCGTTTCTCTGTCAGCTCTGGAGGAAGGTCCTTGTCATCAATCTTCGCTTGAACTAGGAGCTTCTCAGGCACAGGAACCCCAGGACCAAAGGATGTGCTCTGCTCCAGGCACTGCTTTCTTCTTGGTATGAGGTTCCCATGTCTCTCTGTTTGCTTCTTTCTTTTATACCTCAAAAGAGATTGGCTTAAGACACTATCTAATCTTGTAGATCTCATCAGTATGACTGCCGCTAATCCATCTCATTAACATCATAGTGATAGAATTTTCAACACATAGGGAAATTACATCAGATGACAAAATGGTAGACAATCATACAATACTGGGAATCATGACCCAGCCAAGTTGACAGACATTTTTTGGGGACATAATTCAATCCATGACATGTGAGAAATGCAAATAAGGTGATTTTAGAATATTTGTGATGGGTCACAGTGGTTTGGGTGGTAACAGTGGTGAAAGTGGGGAAGAAAGTTTTGAGAGCTACTTAGTAGGTAAAATGTACAGGAATTGTTGTTGTTAGGTGCCTTCGAGTTGGTTCCAACTCATAGTGACCCTATGTACTACAGAATTAAACACTGCCTGGTCCTGAGCCATGCTCACAATTGTTGTTATGCTTAATTAAGCCCATTGTTGCAGCCACTGTGGCAATTCATCTTATTGAGGGTCATTCTCTTTTTCACTTACCAGTCCAGGGTATATTCAATGTTCATCACCAACACCACAATTTAAAGACCTTCTTAGGTCTTCCTTATTCATTGTCCAGCTTTCCCAAGGACATGATGCAGTTGAAAGTACCATGACTTGAGTCAGCTGCACCTCAGTCTTCAAAGTAATATCTTTGGTTTTCAACACGCTGAAGAAGTCTTTTGCAGCAGATTTGTCCCATGCAATGTGTCTTTTGGTTTCTCGACTGCTTCTTCCATGGGTGCTGATTGTGGATCCAAGTAAAATGAAATCCTTGACAAATCCAATCTTTTCTCCATTTATCATGATGTTGCTTATTGGTCTAGTTGTGAGGATTTGTTTTCTTTATGTTGAGGTATACTCCATACTGAAGGCTGTGGTCTTCATCAAAGTCATTATACCAAAAAGAATAGCTTGATGTTCAGCCCTTTCAAGAGGTAGCATATGATCAGGAATCTATGGTACTGAAGGAAGATGTCCAAGCTGCACCAAAGGCATTGGCGAAAAACAAGGCCTCAGGAATTGATGGAATATCAGTTGAGATGTTTCAACAAACGGATGCAGCAATGTAAGTGCTTACTCTTCTATCCAAGAAATTTGGAAGACTGCTACCTGGCCAACTGACTGGAAGTGATCCATATTTATGCCTATTCCCAAGAAAGGTGATGCAATTGAATGTGGAAATTATCGAACAATATCGTTAATATCACACACTAGTAAAATTTTGCTGAAGATCATTCAAAAGTGGCTGCAGCAGTATGTCAACAGGGAACTGTCAGAAATTCAAACCACATTCAGAAGAGGACATGGAACCAGGGATTATCACTGCTGATGTCAGATAGATCCTGGCTGAAAGCAGAGAATACCAGAAAGGTGTTTACCCGTGTTTTATTGACTATGCAAAGGCATTCGACTGTGTGAATCATAAGAAATTATGGATAACATTGCAAAGAATGGGAATTGCAGAACACTTAATTGCTCTCATGAGGAAACTACAGAGATCAAGAGGCAGTTGTTTGGACAGAGCAAGAGGCAACTGTGTGGTTTAAAATCAGGAAAGGTGTGTGCCAGGGTTATATCCTTTCACCATACCTATTCAATTTGTATGCTGAGCAAATAATCTGAGAAGCCAGACTATATGAAGAAGAATGGGGCATCAGTATTGGAGGAAGACTCATTGACAACCTGCATTATGCAGATGACACAACCTTGCTTGCTGAAAGTGAAAGTACCGGAATAAGTGGTAGGTATTTATGTGGATCCAAGAAGGTTTTGCAACGAGAAGATTTGTGATACTTATCACTAAGTAATGTTACCCCAGAAAAAGTGGGAGTTAGGGGTAGGGAGTATGTAGAAGAAACTAATTATGAGTTTAATGTCGAATATTTGGAGTTCGAGATGCTTTCAAAACACCCAAGTAAAGATGATGAGCAGGCAGTTAGATATGAGCCTGGAATTAAAAAGAGAAATCCGGCCTGGGGATATGAATATGGGTATTATTAGTATGTAACTGTAAAATATAAAATGACCCCGCATCATTAAAGAAATTGGAATAATTAAAAACCAAACAAAAAAAACCCAATTAATTTCACCCTTGGAGAAAAAAATAAAAGAACTAAGCCCAGATAATTTAACAGGTGATTTATTGTCATTCTCAGGGTATAATTATCATGCTGTTAAAAGCCTAAAGAAAAAGTGAAAGTTTCCAAAGTTGTTTACTAAATAAATGGAGCCCTGATGATGCAGTTAGTAAAGTGCTCGGCTGCTAACCTAAAGTTTGGTGATTCCAACCCACCAGTTGCTCTGAAGGAGAAAGATGTGGCAGTCTGCCTCCATAAAGGTTATAGGCTTGGAAATCCTATAAGGCAGTTCTCTGTCCTGTAGGGTCACTATGAGCTGGAAGTTGGCTTTGGTTAACAAACCTAGTATAATGATTACACAGTGTTCCAAAGATATCACAAAAAAAGAAAACTAAGACTGATCTTACCTATTAATATAGAAACAAATATTCTTAAAAAATTGCAGATGGTATCAGTGGCACATTAAAAGAATATCATGCCATCCCCATAAAGGGAGAAATGCTACAATATTAAGAATATATTCACAGAAATTGTCATTTAGAAAAATATAACAATAAATAAATTTCCCCCAAAGTAATTCAGTGAATTTCATCATCTACTTTTGAATAAAATTTGAAATAAATTTAGTTACACTGCAATCTTTCCTATTTAAGTTGAGAAAAAGATAAACTTGTCTATTATCACCATTATTATTGAACATTATTCCAAAAATTTTAACTTACTTGATTATTGGTTACGACAGTGTAATAAAGCACATGAATATATTAAAGGATACATTAAAATTATCATTATTCATGAATAACATTAAGTTGACTGCCTGATTTTATTATACCAAAATAAGTTTCAGATATATAAAAATTTATTTTAAATATAAATACATAATCATATAATTATGCATGTAATACATACAGTAATATTTAATAAAATTTTTTATTCTATTAAAAATATGATCTTAACTGAGAACGGCTATTTTGGAGCTACAAAAGGAAGTACAATTAAAACACAACTGTACATAGATTTTAAAGTTATTTAAAAAATTAATGGCAGAACTTCAATGATAACCTGGGGAAATTTATTTGCAACAACACCTCATGTAAAAATACAAAAATATATTTAAAGAAAAAAGTTAGAAAAAAGTCATGTATCCATTATTAAGATAGGATAAACAAAATATATTAAATTTTAGCAATAGTAGTCTATTCAATTATTTAAACAGAATAAAGTTGAACTATATGTGCCCATGGACTTATGCCCAAGACCTATTTTGTGGAGAATGTGTAATACAATCTCATTGTGAGGATTCATCTAGAATTGGATATAGATATGGAAGAAAGTACACTTGTTTTTTTAAATTTTTATCATGCTTTAAGTGAAAGCTTACAAATCAAGTCAGTCTCTCACACAAAAACCCCTATGCACCTTGCTACACACTCCCAATTACTCTCTCCCTCCACTCTCTCTTTTCATGTCCATTTGGCCAGCTTCTAACCCCCTCCACCATCTCATCTCCCCTCCAGGCAGGAGATGCCAACATAGTCTCAAGGGTCCACCTGATCCAGGAAGCTCACTCCTCACCAGCATCCCTCTCCAACTCATTGTCCAGTCCAATCCATGTCTGAAGAGTTGGCTTCAGGAATGGTTCCTGTCCTGGGCCAACAGAAGGCCTAGGGGCCATGACCACCGGGGTCCTTCTAGTCTCGGTCAGACCATTAAGTCTGGTCTTATGAGAATTTGGGATCTGCATCCAACTGCTCTCCTGCTCTGTCAGGGGTTCTGTGTTACGTTCCCTGTCAGGGCAGCCATCGGTTGTATCTGGACACCATCTAGTTCTTCTGGTCTCAGGATGATGTAGTCTCTGGTTCATGTGGCCCTTTCTGTCTCTTGGGCTCGTAATTACCTGTGTCCTTGGTGTTCTTCATTCTCCTTTGATCCACGTGGGTTGAGACCAATTGACGCATCTTAGATGGCTGTTTGTTAGCGTTTAAGACCCCAGACACCACTCTTCAAAGTGGGGTGCCGAATGTTTTCTTAAGATTTTATTATGCCAATTGACTTAGAGGTCCCCTGAAACCATGGCCTGCAGACCCCTGACCCTGCTACACTGGCCTTCAAAGCATTCAGTTTATTCAGGAAACTTCTTTGCTTTTGGTTTAGTCCAATTGTGCTGACCTCCCCTGAATTGTGTGCTGTGTTTCCCTTCACCCAAAGTAGTTCTTATTTACTATCTAATTAGTGAATGCCCCTCTCCCACCCTGCCCCCCTACTCTCGTAACCACAAAAGAATGTTTTCTTCTCAGTTTAAACTATTTCTCAAGTTCTTATAATAGTGATCTTATTCAATATTTGTCCTTTTGCAACTGACTAATTTCACTCAGCATAATGCCTTCCAGGTTCCTCCATGTTATGAAACGTTTTACAGATTCCTCACTGTTCTTTATCGATGCGTAGTATTCCTTTGTGTGAATATACCATAATTTATTTACCCATTCATCCATTGATGGGCACCTTGGTTGCTTCCATCTTTTTGCTATTGTAAACAGTGCTGCAATAAGCATGGGTGTGCATATATCTGTTCATGTAAAGGCTCTTATTTCTCTAGGTATATTCCAAGGAGTAGGATTGCTGGATCTTATGGTAGTTCTATTTCTAGCTTTTTAAGGAAGCACCAAATCGATTTCCAAAGTGGAAATACCAATTTACATTCCCACCAGCAGTGTATAAGAGTTCCAATCTCTCCCCAGCCTCTCCAACATTTATTCTTTTGTGTTTTTTGGATTGATGCCAGCCTCGTTGGAGTGAGATGAAATCTCATTGTAGTTTTGATCTGCATTTCTCTAATGGCTAATGATTGTGAACATTTCCTCAGGTGTCTGTTAGCTACCTGAAAGTCTTCTTCAGTGAAGTGTCTATTTATATCTTTTGCCCATTTTTTAATTGGGTTATTTGTCTTTTTGCAGTTGAATTTTTGCAGTATCATGTAGATTTTAGAGATCAGTTGCTGATAGAAATGTCATAGTTAAAAACTTTTTCCCAGTCTGTAGGTAGTCTTTTTACTCTTTTGGTGAAGTCTTTGGATGAGCATAGGTGTGTGATTTTTAGGAGCTCCCACCTATCTAGTTTTTCTTCTACGTTCTTTATAATGTTTTGTATAGCGTTTATGCTATGTATTAGGGCTCCTAACATTGTCTCTATTTTCTCTTCCATGATCTTTATCGTTTTAGATTTTATATTTAGGTCTTTGATCCATTTTGAATTAGTTTTTGTGCATGGAGTGAGGTACGAGTGTTATTTCATTTCTTTGCAGATGGATATCCAGTTATGCCAGCACCATTTGTTAAAAAGACTGTCTTTTCCCCATTTAACTGTTTTGGGGCCTTTGTCAAATATTAACTGCTCATATGTGGATGGATTTATGTCTGGATTCTCAATTCTGTTCCCTTGGTCCATGTATCTGTTGTTGTACCAGTACTAGGCTGTTTTGACTACTGTGGTGGTATAACAGGTTCTAAAATCAGGTGAAGTAAGTCCTCCCACTTTGTTCTTCTTTTTCAGTAATGCCTTATTTATCCAGGGTCTCTTTCCCTTCCATATGAAGTAGGTCATTTGTTTCTCCATCTCATTAAAGAATGTCCTTGGGATTTGGATCAGAATTGCATTAAATGTATAAATCGCTTTTGGTAGAATAGACATTTTTATAATGTCAAGTCTTCCTATTCAGGAGCAAGGTATGTTCTTCCACCTATGTAAGTCTCTTTTGGTTTCTTGAAGAAGTGTACTGTAGTTTTCTCTGTATAAGTCTTTTACATCTCTGGCAAGATTTATTCCTAAGTATTTCATCTTCTTGGGGGCTACTGTAAATGGCATTGATTTGGTGATTTCCTCTTCGATGTTCTTTTTGTTGGTGTAGAGGAATCCAACTGATTTTTGTATGTTTATCTTGTATCCCGATACTCTGCTGAACTCTTCTACTAGTTTCAGTAGTTTTCCGGAGGATTCCTTAGGGTTTTCTGTGTGTAAGATCATGTCATCTGCAAATAGAGATACTTTGACTTCTTCCTTGCCAATCTGGATGCCCTTTATTTCTTTATCTAGCCTAAGTGCTCTGGCTAGGACTTCCAGCACAATGTTGAATAAGAGTGGTGGTAAAGGGCATTCTTGTCTGGTACCTGATCTCAGTGGGAACATTTTCAGGCTCTCTCCATTTAGGGTGATGTTGGCTGTTGGCTTTGTATAAACATCCTTTATAATGCTGAGGAATTTTCCTTCTATTCCTATTTTCCTGAGAGTTTTTATCATGAATGAGTGTTGAACTTTGTCAAATGCCTTTTCTGCATCAATTCATAAAATCATGTAATTCTTGTCTTTTGTTTTATTTGTGTAGTGGATTACATTAATTGTTTTTCTAATGTTGAACCATCCCTGCATACCTGGTATGAATCCCACTTGGTCATGGTGAATCATTTTTTTGATATGTTGTTGAATTCTATTGGGTAGAATTTTGTTGAGGATTTTTGCATCTACATTCATGAGGCATATGGTGTCTTTACCTGGTTTTGGTATCAGGGATATGGTGGCTTCATAGAATGAGTTTGGTAGTATTCCATCCTTGTCTATGCTCTTTAGTAGTAGTGGTGTTAACTCTTCTCTGGAAGTTTGGTAGAACTCTGCAGTGAAGCCATCCGGACCAGGGCTTTTTTTTTTTTTGTTGGGAGTTTTTTGATTACCTTTTCAGTGTCTTCCTTTGTTATGGGTCTGTTTAGTTGTTCTACCTCTCTTTGTGTTAGCTTAGGTAGGTAGTGTGTTTCTAGGAATTCATCCATTTCTTCTAGGTTTTCAAATTTGTCTGAGTATATTTTTTCATAGTAATCTGATATGATTTTTTTAATTTCAGTTCGGTCTGTTGTAATATCGCCACTCTCCTTTCTTATTTGGGTTATTTGCTTCCTCTCCTGTTTTTCTTTTGTGACTTTGGCCAATGGTTTATCAATTTTGTTGATTTTTTCAAGAAACCACCTTTTGGTCTTGTTAATTCTTTCAATTGTTTTTCTGTTTTCTCTTTCATTTAGTTCAGCTCTAATTTTTATTATTTGTTTTCTTCTGGTGCCTGTTGGTTTCTTTTGTTGCTCTCTTTCTATTTGTTCAAGTTTTAGGGATAATTCTTTGATTTTGGCCCTTTCTTCTTTTTGGATGTGAGCAGTTATTGATATAAATTGGCCTCTGAGCACCACGTTTACTGTGTCCCAAAGGTTCTGATAGGAAGTGTTTTCATTCTCATTGGATTCTCTGAATTTCTTTATTCCATCCTTATTGTCTTCTATAATCCAGTCTTTTTTGAGCAGGGTATTGTTCAGTTTCCAAGTGTTTATATCTTTTCCCTGCTTTTTCTGTTATTGATTTCCACTTTTATGGCCTTATGGTCAGAGAAGATGCTTTGTAATATTTCAATGTTTTGGATTCTGCTCAGGCTTGTGTTATGACCTAATATGTGGTCTATTCTAGAGAATGGTCCATGTGCACTAGAAAAGAAAGTATACTTGGTTGCTGTTGGGTGGATTGTTCTGTATACGTCTACGAGGTCAAGTTGGTTGATTGTGGAATTTAGATCTTCCGTGTCTTTATTGAGCTTCTTTCTGGATGTCCTGTCCTTCACCGAAAGTGGTGTGTTGAAATCTCCTACTATTATTGTGGAGCTGTCTATCTCGCTTTTCAAAGCTGATAGAGTTTGTTTTATGTATCTTGCAGCCCTGCGTGCATAAATATTTAATATGGTTATATCTTCTTGGTGTATTGTCCCTTTAATCATTATACAGTGTCCTTCCTTATCCTTTCTGATAGATTTAACTTTGCAGTCTATTTTGTCAGAAATTAATATTGCCACTCCTGGTCTTTTTTGATTGTTACTTGCTTGATATATTTTTTTCCATCCTTTGAGTTTTAGTTTGTTTGTGTCTGTAAGTCTAAGGTGTGTCTCTTGTAGGCAGCAAATAGACAGATCTTGTTTTTTAATCCGTTCTGCCACTCTCTGTCTCTTTATCGGTGCATTTAGTCCTTTGACATTCAGGGTAATTATAGATAAGCATGTGTTTAGGGCTGTCATTTTGATGTCTTTTTTGTGTGTTGACGGTTTCTTTTTCCCACTTGATTTTATGTGCTGAGTAGATTTTCTTTATATATTGTCATTTCCTCATATTTGTTTTTGTTGACTTTGTTTTTGCTGAGTCTGTATTTTTCCCTTGCATTTTATTTTGTTGAGTAGGATAGTTTGTCTCCTTTGTGGATATGTTATTATTTACCCCTATTTTTCTAAATTTAAACCTAACTTTTATTTCTTTGTATTGCCGTATCTTCCTCTCCATATGGAAGGTGTACGATGACATTTCTTAGTTCCTCTTTATTATTTTAATGTTGTCTTCTTTTATGTAATAACATCGTTGTTACACTGTTTTGAGCTTTTTTTATTTTATTTTTTATAATCTTGCTTTGTTTTTTTTGGATTTCCCTGTCTGGGTTGACTTCTGGTTGCTCTGCCCAGTGTTCTAGTCTTGGGTTGATACCTGATATTATTGATTTTCTAACCAAAGAACTCCTTTTAGTATTTCTTGTAGTTTTGGTTTGGTTTTTACGAATTCCCTCAACTTGTGTTTATCTGGAAATGTCTTAATTTCACCTTCCTATTTAAGAGACAGATTTGCGGGATATATGATTCTTGGCAGGCAATTTTTTTCCTCCAATTTTTTAAATATGTTGTTCCATTGCCTTCTTGCCTGCATGGTTTCTGCTGAGTAGTCCGAGTTTATTCTTTTTTTTTTTTTTTTAATTAACTTTTATTAAGCTTCAAGTGAACATTTACCATTCCAATTAGTCTGTCACATGTAGGTTTACATACATCTTACTCCCTTCTCCCACTTGCTCTCCCCCTATTGAGTCAGCCCTTTCAGTCTCTCGTTTCGTGCCAATTTTGCCATCTTCCCTCTCTCTCTATGTTCCCATCCCCCCTCCAGTCAAGAGTTGCCAACACACTCTCCAGTGTCCACCTAATTTAATTGGCTTCACTCTTCATCAGCATCTCTCTCCCCCCCACTGACCAGTCCTTTTCATGCCTGATGAGTTGTCTTCGGGGATGGTTCCTGTCCTGTGCCATCAGAAGTTCTGGGGAACATTGTCTCTGGGATTCCTCTAGTCGCATTCATATCATTAGGTATGGTCTTTTTATGAGAATATGGGGTCTGTATCCCACTGGCCTCCTGCTCCCTCAGGAGTTCTCTGTTGTGCTCCCTGACAGGGCAGACATCGATTGTGGCCGGGCACCAACTAGTTCTTCTGGTCTCAGGATGATGTAGGTCTCTGGTTCATGTGGCCCTTTCTGTCTCTTGGGTTCTTAGTTGTCGTGTGGCCTTGGTGTTCTTCCTTTGCCTTTGCTCCAGGTGGGTTGAGACCAATTGATGTATCTTAGATGGCCGCTTGTTGGCATTTAGGACCCCAGGCGCAACAATTCAAAGTGGGATGCAGAATGTTTTCATAATAGAATTATTTTGCCCATTGACTTAGAAGTCTCCTCAAACCATATTCGTCAGACCCCAGCCCCTGCTCCGCTGACCTTTGAAACTTTCATTTTATCCTGGAAACCTCTTTGCTTTTAGTCCAGTACAATTACGCTGACCTTCCTTGTATTGAGAGTGGTCTTTCCCTTCACCCAAAGCAGTTCTTATCTACTGATTGATCAATAAAAAACCCTCTCCCTCCCTCCTTCCCTCCCCGCTTTGTAACCACAAAAGTATGTGTTCTTCTCCGTTTTTTCTATTTCTCAAGATCTTATAATAGTGGTCTTATACAATATTTGTCCTTTTGCCTCTGACTCATTTCGCTCAGCATAATGCCTTCCAGATTCCTCCATGTTATGAAATGTTTCAGAGATTCGTCTCTGTTCTTTATCGATGTGTAGTATTCTTTTGTGTGAATATACCAGAATTTATTTACCCATTCATCCGTTGACGGACATCTTGGTTGCTTCCAGCTTTTTGCTATTGTAAACAGAGCTGCAATAAACATGGGTGTGCATATGTCTGTTTGTGTGAAGGCTCTTGTATCTCTAGGGTATATTCCGAGGAGTGGGATTTCTGGGTTGTATGGTAGTTCTATTTCTAACTGTTTAAGATAATGCCAGATGGATTTCCAAAGCGGTTGTACCATTTTACAATCCCACCAGCAGTGTATGAGAGTTCCAATCTCTCCGCAGCCTCTCCAACATTTATTATTTTGTGTTTTTTGGATTAATGCCAGTCTAGTTGCTGTGAGATGGAATCTCATCGTAGTTTTAATTTGCATTTCTCTAATGGCTAATGATCGGGAGCATTTTCTCATGTATCTGTTGGCTGCCTGAATATCTTCTTTAGTGAAATGTGTGTTCATATCCTTTGCCCACTTCTTGATTGGGTTGTTTGCCTTTTTGTGGTTGAGTTTTGACAGAATCATGTAGATTTTAGAGATCAGGCGCTGGTCAGAGGTGTCATAGCTGAATATTCTTTCCCAGTCTGTAGGTGGTCTTTTTACTCTTTTGGTGAAGTCTTTAGATGAGCATAGGTGTTTGATTTTTAGGAGCTCCCAGCTATCTGGTTTCTCTTCATCATTTTTGGTAATGTTTTGTATTCTGTTTATGCCCTGTATTAGGGCTCCTAAGGTTATCCCTATTTTTTCTTCCATGATCTTTATCGTTTTAGTCTTTATGTTTAGGTCTTTGATCCATTTGGAGTTAGTTTTTGTGCATGGTGTGAGGTATGGGTCCTGTTTCATTCTTTTGCAAATGGATATCCAGTTATGCCAGCACCATTTGTTAAAAAGACTATCATTTCCCCAATTGACTGACACTGGTCCTTTGTCAAATATCAGCTGCTCATACATGGATGGATTTAGATCTGGGTTCTCAATTCTGTTCCATTGGTCTATGTGCCTGTTGTTGTACCAGTAGTAGGCTGTTTTGACTACTGTGGCTGTATAATAGCTTCTGAAATCAGGTAGAGTGAGGCCTCCCACTTTCTTCTTCTTTTTCAGTAATGCTTTGCTTATCCGGGGTTTCTTTCCCTTCCATATGAAATTAGTGATTTGTTTCTCTATCCCCTTAAAATATGACATTGGTATTTGGATTGGAAGTGCGTTATATGTATAGATGGCTTTTGGTAGAATAGACATTTTTACTATGTTAAGTCTTCCTATCCATGAGCAGGGTATGTTCTTCCACTTAAGTATGTCCTTTTGAATTTCTTGTAGCAGAGTTTTATAATTTTCTTTGTATAGGTCTTTTACATCCTTGGTAAGATTTACTCCTAAGTATTTTATCTTCTTGGGGGCTACCGTGAATGGGATTGATTTGGTTATTTCCTCTTCGGTGTTCTTTTTGTTGATGTAGAGGAATCCAAGTGATTTTTGTATGTTTATTTTATAACCTGAGACTCTGCCAAACTCTTCTATTAGTTTCAGTAGTTTTCTGGAGGATTCCTTAGGGTTTTCCATGTATACGATCATGTCATCTGCAAATAGTGATAGCTTTACTTCCTCCTTACCAATCTGGATACCCTTTATTTCTTTGTCTAGCCTAATTGCCCTGGCTAGGACTTCAAGTACGATGTTGAATAAGAGCGGTGATAAAGGGCATCCTTGTCTGGTTCCCGTTCTCAAGGGAAATGCTTTCAGGTTCTCCCCATTTAGAGTGATATTGGCTGTTGGCTTTGCATAGATGCCCTTTATTATGTTCAGGAATTTTCCTTCAATTCCTATTTTGGTAAGAGTTTTTATCATAAATGGGTGTTGAATTTTGTCAAATGCCTTTTCTGCATCTATTGATAAGATCATGTGGTTTTTATCTTTTGTTTTATTTATGTGATGGATTGCATTAATGGTTTTTCTGATATTAAACCAGCCTTGCATACCTGGTATAAATCCCACTTGAACAGGGTGAATTATTTTTTTGATGTGTTGTTGGATTCTATTGGCTAGAATTTTGTTGAGGATTTTTGCATCTATGTTCACGAGGGATATAGGTCTAAAATTTTCTTTTTTTGTAATGTCTTTATCTGGTTTTGGTATCAGGGAGATGGTAGCTTCATAGAATGAGTTGGGTAGTATTCCGTCTTTTTCTATGCTTTGAAATACCTTCAGTAGTAGTGGTGTTACGTCTTCTCTGAAGGTTTGGTAGAACTCTGCAGTGAAGCCGTCCGGGCCAGGACTTTTTTTTGTTGGAAGTTTTTTGATTACCGTTTCAATCTCTTTTTTTGTTATGGGTCTATTTAGTTGTTCTACTTCTGAATGTGTTAGTTTAGGTAGGTAGTATTTTTCCAAGAATTTATCCATTTCTTCTAGGTTTTCAAATTTGTTAGAGTACAATTTTTTGTAGTAATCTGAAATGATTCTTTTAATTTCATTTGGCTCTGTTGTGATGTAGTCCTTCTCGTTTCTTATTCGGGTTATTTGTTTCCTTTCCTGTATTTCTTCAGTCAGTCTGGCCAATGGTTTATCAATTTTGTTAATTTTTTCAAAGAACCAGCTTTTGGCTTTGTTAATTCTTTCAATTGTTTTTCTGTTCTCTAATTCATTTAGTTCAGCTCTAATTTTTATTATTTGTTTTCTTCTGGTGCCTGATGGGTTCTTTTGTTGCTCACTTTCTATTTGTTCAAGTTGTAGGGACAGTTCTCTGATTTTGGCTCTTCTTTTTGTATGTGTGCATTTATCAATATAAATTGGCCTCTGAGCACTGCTTTTGCTGTGTCCCAGAGGTTTTGATAGAAAGTATTTTCATTCTCTTTGCATTCTATGAATTTCCTTATTCCCTCCTTGATGTCTTCTGTAACCCAGTCTTTTTTCAGGAGGGTATTGTTCAGTTTCCAAGTATTTGATTTCTTTTCCCTAGTTTTTCTGTTATTGATTTCTAGTTTTATTGCCTTGTGGTCTGAGAAGATGCTTTGTAATATTTCGATGTTTTGGATTCTGCAAAGGTTTGTTTTATGACCTAATATGTGGTCTATTCTAGAGAATGTTCCATGTGCGCTAGAAAAGAAAAGTATATTTTGTAGCAGTTGGGTGGAGAGTTCTGTATAAGTCAATGAGGTCAAGTTGGTTGATTGTTGTAATTAGGTCTTCCGTGTCTCTATTGAGCTTCTTACTGGATGTCCTGTCCTTCTCTGAAAGTGGTGTGTTGAAGTCCCCTACTATAAATGTGGAGGTGTCTATCTCGCTTTTCAATTCTCTTAAAATTTGATTTATGTATCTTGCAGTCCTGTCATTGGGTGCATAAATATTTAATATGGTTATATCTTCCTGATCACTTGTCCCTTTTATCATTATATAGTGTCCTCTTTATCCTTTGTGGCGGATTTAAGTGTAAAGTCTATTTTGTCAGAAATTAATATTGCTACTTCTCTTCTTTTTTGCCTATTATTTGCTTGATATATTTTTTTCCATCCTTTGAATTTTAGTTTGTTTTTGTCTCTAAGTCTAAGGTGTGCCTCTTGTAGGCAGCATATAGACGGATCGTGTTTCTTTATCCAGTCCGTGACTCTCTGTCTCTTTATTGGTGCATTTAGTCCATTTACATTCCGCGTAATTATAGATCAATAAGTCTTTAGTGCTGTCATTTTGATGCCTTTTCATGTGTGTTGTTGGCCTTTTCATTTTTCCACATACTTTTTTGTGCTGAGACGTTTTTCTTAGTAGATTGTGAGATCCTCATTTTCATAATGTTTAACTTTATGTTTGTTGAGTCGTTACGTTTTTCTTGAGTTATGGAATTGATATTCCTTTTTGTGGTTACCTTTTTATTTACCCCTATTTTTCTAAGTAAAAACCTAACTTGTATCCTTCTATATCGCCTTGTATCACTCTCCATCTGGCAGTTCAATACCTCCTATATTTAGTCCCTGTTTTTGATTATTGTGATCGGTTATCTATTGATTTCCATGATTTCCTGTTATGTGTATTATTTTGTTTATTTATTTATTTTTTAGAATTAATCTTACTTTGTTTTTGTGCTTTCCCTATTTGAGTTGCGTTGATATCAGGACGTTCTGTTTTGTGACCTTGTATTGTGCTGGTACCTGAAATTATTGGTCATCAGGCCAAACAATCTCCTTAAGCATTTCTTGCAGTCTTGGTTTAGTTTTTGCAAATTCTCTAAACTTGTGTTTATCTGTAAATATCTTAATTTCTCCTTCATATTTCAGAGAAAGTTTTGCTGGATATATGATCCTTGGTTGGCAGTTTTTCTCCTTCAGTGCTCTGTATACGTCGTCCCATTCCCTTCTTGCTTGCATGGTTTCTGCTGAGTAGTCTGAATTTATTCTTATTGATTCTCCCTTGAAGGAAACCTTTCTTTTCTCCCTGGCTGCTTTTAAAATTTTCTGTTTGTCTTTGGTTTCGGCAAGTTTGATGATAATATGTCTTGGTGTTTTTCTTTTTGGATCAATTTTAAATGGAGTTCGATGAGCATCTTGGATAGATATCCTTTCGTCTTTCATGAGGTCAGGGAAGTTTTCTGTCAGCAGATCTTCAACTGTTTTCTCTGTGTTTTCTGTCCTCCCTCCCTGTTCTGGGACTCCAATCACACGCAAGTTATCCTTCTTGATAGAGTCCCACATGATTCTTAGGGTTTCTTCATTTTTTTTAATTCTTTTATCTGATTTTTTTTCAGCTATGTTGGAGTTGATTCCCTGGTCCTCCAGAAGTCCCAGTCTACATTCTAATTGCTCGAGTCTGCTCCCCTGACTTTCTATTGCATTGTCTCATTCTGTAATTTTATTGTTAATCTTTTGGATTTCTACATGCTGTCTCTCTATGGATTCTTGCAGCTTCTTAATTTTTCCACTATGTTCTTGAATAATCTTTTTGAGTTCTTCAACAGTTTTATCAGTGTGTTCCTTGGCTTTTTCTGCAGTTATCCTAATTTCATTTGTGATATCTTTAAGTAGTCCGTAAATTAGTTTTTTATATTCTGTATCTGATAATTCCAGGATTGTATCTTCATTTGGGAAAGATTTTGATTCTTTTGTTTGGGGGGTTGGAGAAGCTGTCATGGTCTGTTTCTTTATGTGGTTTGATATGGACTGCTGTCTTGGAGCCATCACTGGGAAACTTGATTTTCCAGGTAATCAGCTGGTACGCTGGCTCTTAGTTCTGAAAACGATTGCTGTCTGCCTGTATTTGTTCGTTCTCCGTCTCTAAGTCTGTGTTTGTTGTACAGAGTTCGTAGATTGTTATGTATGTGATCGATTCACTTGTTTTTCCGAGTCTTTGTTGCTAGAGGGATCAGCGGTAGCATTCACCTAGTCCGCCATCTTGGCCCCGCCTCCCCAAGTTTATTCTTATTGGCTTTCCTTTGCAGGTGACTTTTCTTTTACCCCTCGCTGCTCTTATAATTGTATCTTTATCTTTGGTTTTGGCAAGCTTGATTATAATATGTCTTGGTGACTTTCTTTTAAGATCTACCTTATGTGGAGTTCGATGAGCATTTTGGATCGGTATCTTCTCATCTTTCACAATATCAGGGAGGTTTTCTGCCAGCAAATCTTCAACAATTCTCTCTGTATTTTCTCTTATCTCTCCCTGTTCTCGTACTCCAGTCACTCATAGGTTGTTTCTGTTGATAGAGTCCCACATGTTTCTTAAGGTTTCTTCCTTTTTTTTTTTTAATTCTTTTATCTGATTTTTCTTCAAATATATTAGTGCCAAGTGATTTATCTTTGAGTTCAGAAATTCTAGCTTCTACTTGCTGAATTCTGTTCCTCTGACTTTCTATTGAGTTGTCTAATTCTGTAATTTTGTTGTTAATCTTCTGAATTGCTGATTGCTGTCAGTCTATGGATTTTCCCAGCTTATACTTTTCATTATGTACTGAATAATCTTTCTAATTTTCAGTTGCTTTATCTGTGTGTTCCTTGGCTTGTTCTGCATATTGCCTCATTTCCTTCCTGATGTCTTGAAGGGTTCTGTATATTAAACTTTTGTATTCTGCATATGGTAATTCCAGGAATGCACTTTCATCTAGAAGATCTCTGGATTCTTTGTTTCGAGAGCCTGTTGAGGTGATCATGGTCTGTTTCTTTATATGACTTGATATTGACTGTTGTCTCTGAGCCATCTATAAGTTATTGTATTAGTTTATGCTTGCTTACTGTGTCGTAGCTGCTTGCTTTGTTTTGTTTTGGTATACCGCATGGTTTGCTTGAGTGAGCTAGCTTGATTATTTTCGCCTTTGGAGCTCTGTTGTCCTGTCCTCAGCTGGTTAGAGCTGTTATTAGGTGTATCAACCTAGAAGTCCATTCTGTTTTCTTGTATGAATTCAGCTCAGGTTTCCAGGTAGCTGATCATCAAGTGTGTGGTACAGGCTCTCTCCTACGCTCTTAGAGGGGCAGGGGTGATTGGCATATATACCGGTATCTGATTGCAGCAAGGGGTCACACTCTGAACAAGGCAGGGGGCTGAGACCCGACCCCCAAGTGTCTCTGAGGAAAACACATCTCTGTTGCCTAGGGAGTGCTGGTGGGTGGGTTCTGCAGAGGGACCATGGGCACCCAAAGTTTTAGGCTGTAAGGACTGGGAGGTGCCAGTTATCTTTGGACCCCTGTTGCGGGTGGCTGGGTGACCTGAGTGGAGCTACCAGTTCTTTAGGTCCCTGTTGTGGTAGGTGAAGACCTTGTTTAATAGGCAAAGCAATGTCAAACGTCAAACTCCCACCTCTCTACCGCACAGTTGAAATCGTTGGAGTTTGCCAACAAGGGTCTATTCTCCTAAAATAGGCTCACACAGTTCCATGCAGATGAGAGAGGTGCTCAAGGTCCATGGATGGTTTATGCCTGGACAGGAGCCACTTCTGTCCTGAGCTCCCCCAGTTAATGGAGCTAGCAAATTATCTTTTAACCCCAGTTGCAAATTTTTCCTTCTCCAAGGCTGGGAGGATGGCTCTAGGTGCTCACCATGGTCTATGTCAGGTGCAGGTATTCAGCTGCTGAAGCTGGCTTGGGGTGGGGGGGGTGCAGTAAAATTTACGCAAGTACTTAGCTTTTGCCTAAAGCGTCGTTCTCCTCAGGTTCCAGAGGTGTGAGTGGGCTGCGTGGCTGGCTGCTTTTCCTTATGGAAACTGCAGCTGAATGCTAGTACCAGCCTGCCTCTGCCACCGCCACCGTCGCTGCTCCAGGAATGGTGCCTGAGGGCTCCCTGCGATTCAGGTCCGGTAACTCCTCTCCACTTCTGAGCAGCCTCTTCCTTCCCCTTCCCCTCAGTTCATTGTGTAAGCTTGCCTTTGATGCTCAGGGCTCCCAACTTGTCACAAATATACTCATTTCACTTTTTTTTTTTTGGTCTTTGTTATAAAGAGGGCTTGACGGAAGCATCTGTCTATTCCACCAACTTGGCTCTGCCCCAGAAAGTATACTTTTATACTTCATATCTTATGTACCTTTAAAAAATGTCCATGTTACTCATTTTTGGATTTTCATATCACAATAAAAAATCAATTTGTTGTAATTGCAACAAGCCTTACAATAGTCTTAAAAAAATAAAATAAAATAAAAAAGCCAGTAATCAATCTACCCAAAGGAAAACATTCCAAAGTATCTCCTGATGATTTACATTATATCAACATGTTTTCCAAACTGTATGCTGATACAATGCCACCTAAATATGAAGTTTTAGATGCACGTTGATTTCAGAAAATTCTAGATTATTGGGAAAATATACACCTTTTCTAGTTTTGTCCTCAAGTATCCCAAGTATGAAACCAAAAAAAACCAAACCCTGTGCTATTGAGTCAATTCCGACTCATAGTGACCCTATAGGACAAAGGAGAACTGCCCCAGAGTTTCCAAGGAGTGCCCAGGAGTTTCAAACTGCCGACCCTTTGGTTGGCAGCTTTAGCACTTAACCACTACACCAGCAGGATTTCCATCCCCAGTCAGTATAAATCAGGCATTTGAGCCCTGTTTTAACTTTTTTTTTTATCTAAGTTTTAAGTGTTTTAGTATTTGAGTTTGCCTGCCCATAAAATGAATAATACTGATATCATCAAAATTATAAAATATTTGTCAAACAGAGATTTTCACTTTGGGTTGTGTTTATATATGTAAAAGAAAACTAGTTATTTTGTTCTAAGTTTTATCTCATTGTCAATATTTATCTAATTTTATAGAATGTTCACTAATAAGGCAAATTAAGTGAGATTATGTTAGATTTATATGCAGGTTAAGGAGTCCCTCAGTGGCAAAAACCTACAGGTTGGAGGTTCTAATCCACCCAGTGATGATATGGAAAAAAGGACTGAATGTCCTCTTTGGAAAGATCACAGCCATTGAAAACCATATGGAACATGGTTCTACTCTGAAACACATGGGTCACCATTTAATTGAAATCAACTTGTAACAACAACATGTTGTCCTCTAGGTTTGCTGGAGGAAAAATATTTGGCTTTACTTGATTTTTTATTTAATTTATATTTTTACTGTTTTTATATATTAATAGAAAGAAAAGTACAATGAACCTTGATGTAGCCATTGTCCAGCTTTGACAGTTAACGTCAGATGGCCAATTTTCTTTATTCTATACTCTCTTCAGTCTCCATCCCCTCCCATATACAGAATTATTTTAAATAAAATCCCAGACACCATTTTATTTCATTTGTACCACTTAAGTATGTATTTTAAGAGATAATAGTTCTTAAAAATTACATAACTCTAATAACATTATCATACCTGGACTTTAAACATAATAGCTTGGCATCATCTGTAATCCAGAGTTCAATTTTTCCCAATTGATTGTAAATGTCTTTTGAGAGTTGTTTGCTTTGACTAAGGATCACACCAAATCTATATATTAAATTTAGGTGATATATCTCTTAAGTCTTTTTGAATCAAGTACAAACTTTTCTTAATTTTGTTTTATTTCTTGCTACTTATTTATTGAGGAAAAAAAAAAAAGCTCTCCCGTAGAATTCCCCACATTCTAGATTTACATCTCATTATGTGGTTTAAACCCAGACCCAGTGCTTTCGAGTCAATTCCGACTCATTGTGACCCTATAGGACAGAGTAGAACTGCCCTCATAGAGTTTCCACGAGGCGCCTGGTGGATTCCAACAGCTGACCCTTTGGTTAGCAGCTGTAGCACTTAACCACAATGCCACCAGGAGTATGCAATAATATCTCCTGCATTCCCTGTTACATGGTAGCTAGAGCTTGATCAGGTACCTGGTTATTAATTAGACTCCTCTTCCCCTTGCAGGAGCCCTGGTTGCACACTGGTTAAGCACTTGGATGCTAACCCAAAGTTCTTTGTGAGAAAGACCTGGCTATCTACTTCCATAAAGATCATAACCTTGGAAACCCTGTGGGGGAAGTTCTACTCTGTCCTATAGAGTTGCTATGAGTTGGAATTGACTCCAAGACAATGAGTTTGGCTTGGTTTCCCATTGCTCACTTTGCTTCAGCCATAAGAGTCTTGTTGCTGTTCCTTCCGCTAAGCATCTGTACTTCCAAGAAATCAGTACTTCCTGGAACCATTTTCTAGAGTTCTGTTTACCAGATAGTTGCATGACTGACTACTTTTTTTATTTCATTTTGTTTTCTGCACTAAGGTCACCTCCTCAGGTGACAAGATTTATCACATATCTAAAATAACATCTGTTTCTTTTTTTCTTTTTAACCCCTGAATCAGCTTTCTTTTTCTTTCATAACTTAACTGGATTGTATTATTATATAACTGTTTGTTCTTGGTTGCCTTTCCCATTAGTATATGGAGCTCACAAGAGCATGGACCTTGTGTGGTTTAACACTCCATCCCAGGACAGTAGAATTCCTGACACATTGTTGTTGTACACCTTCAAGTTGTTTTCAACTTATAGTGACCCCATATGAGAGTAGAACTGCCCCAGACAGTTTCCTAGACTATAATCTTTACAGGAGCAGATCTCCAGGTCTTTTCTCTTGCAGGCTGACTGTTGGGTTTGAACCATTGACCTTTTGGTTATCAGCCTAGTCCTTAACTATTATGCCACCAGGGCTCCTTTGACATATAGTATGTACTCTAAATGTTTGTCAAATGATGAATTAATGAATTACAAAAAGCATGATGTAATAATAATAATATGTGAGGATACCTGACAGAGTAACTGATATAAATTTGTAATTAGTAAATATTATTTTCTTCTTCATTTTTACTCCTTGTTGTCCAGAATGTTTCTGTTAAGGAGAAGAATAATACAATTATGCAAATAACCAAAGTGTATATTCCATATTTACATCAAATTATGTTTAACTCATCTTTATAATTTTTGTTTAGTACATTAGAATAGCCGGTATCATACATGAAGAGTGTGCAGTGCATGTACTTTCCATTCCCTGATCATAGGAAAACAAATGAAGTCACTTTACCTGAGAACAAAGGCCAAAAAAACAAAAATTCTTCTTTAAAGTTGTAATTTGCATAAGTTGTTTTAATCTTTTTTATTTTTGCTTGCTATTTCAATTTTATGATGCATTTCAATGAAAAAACTTTGTAGTCTTTGGGATCAGATATGGAGGCTCTATCCTTAAGCTCTACATGTCACTATTAAGTAGCATACTAACACACGTGTTCTAGGAAAGCAACTTAAAAGGAAAACTATTCACAAATGAATCTATATTTCTCAAATTAATAAACACCATGCTGTGAAGTAACTAGTGATAATGTACTAATAAGAAAAATCAATAAATTTACACCGAGGGTCAAAGTAATTGGTGTTGTAGAGTAGAAAATGACATATTGTGCATTGATCCTTTTGCAATCTTCTAACCAAAAAGAAAAGAGAAACCTAATTACTTTAGTAGGTATCTGAAAATAATAAGATTAAAACAAGTTAATTATATATTCTTGAGTAATGATTTTGAGGAAAGTAAGTTGAGGAAAGTCATACTGGGACCCAGGCAAAGGAATATTAGAGCTTGCTAATTACAACACAATCCTGATACATTTAACTGTTTTTAACTTTTTTAAAGACGCTTTAATAGAAAAAACAGAAATTAATAAGAAATATGTGGCACATTTGCCCCCACACTATGCAAGATAAACTAAAATTTCAATGATGTTTGCATTTGTGAGAGGCCAAAGTCAATTAAAAAATTACTGGGTAAAATGCCATAAAATGTTTAATTAGCTTGCTTTTCTAATAGCAAAAACTGTAAAAGTAGCCTTACTATACAAAATTTGCCTATTTTAGACAATGCTTAAAGAAGTACACTTACAAGCTGATTGATTCTTAGATTCATTTGTGTAAATTTTATTTCAAATTAAGTTTTATAGACATATCACCAAGTCTGAAAAATGTTTAGCTTTTAGCATAACACATTTTAATTTGCATTTTACCTTGTATAAATATTTTGGAATGAATAATACACACCGTATAGCTACAGAATTTTTAGTTTCGAAGTCTTTATTCTTACCATTAGTACTTGCCTATCTATATTTTTTCTTACACCAAACTTCATACTTGAAAAAGATAAATTTAAATTCACATTTATTTCTAACATCTATAATATTTTAATAACAAAAATAAATCAAACCAAACCATTGCTGTTGAGTCGATTCTGACTCATAGACACCCTGTAGGACAGAGTAGAACTGGCCCCATAGCGTTTCCAAGACTGTAAGTCTTTTTGGAAGCAGTCTACGACATCTTTCTCCCACAGATTGGCTGATGGGTTTGAACCACAGACCTTTCAGTTAGCGCCCTAGAGCTTAACCACTGCACATGCCAATATTCAGGGTTATTAAATGGTTTGGAGTCAAACTAAGTATTCTACTTGGCATACAGAAGGTGCTTATAAATTGTACTTGTGTGTCCATCGTCGCCATGAGTGGGAATCGACTTGAAGGCACTGGGTTTTTTTTTTATTGAGTGGATTCTGACTAATAGTGACCCTATAGGATAGAGTAGAACGGCCCCATAGGATTTTCTTGGCCATAATCTTCATGGAACCATAGTTCCAGGTCTTTCTCCTATGGAACCCCTGGGTGGGATCAAACTGCTAACTTTTCAGTAAGCAGCCAAGCACTTAACCATTGCATCACCAGGATTCTTATATAAAATTGTACTACTTGGTGTAATTGGAGTAAAACTATTATTTTATTTTATTTTTACCATTCCTACCTCCTGGTTCTTTCAAAGTAACCCTGGGAGAAAGATGTGGCAATCTGCTTCTGTAAAAACTTCAGCCTTGAAAACCCTATGGGACAGTTCTATTGCATCCTATGAGGTTGCAATGGGTTGGAATCTACTGGACAGCAATGAGTTTTTGGATTGGGTGTTCTTTCAGTCAGTTTTCTTCTCATTCAGAGAACTGGGCAGTGAGATGGGAGACCTCTATCCTGATTCACCAGAGGCCTCACCTGAAACTTCCCACAAGATCCAAATCTGAAAGAAGAAAGTCAGCAGCAACCAAGTGACCAAGGAATGGGGCTAAGGACATCATGCAAATCCTCTTTGTCTGGATAGCAGGATTTTCAAATCAAGTAAAAGGATGAAAACAAACAAACGAACAAACAAAAAAGCAGAGTCCTCAACGGCACTGGTTATGGGCAATTTCTAAGGGATATTGTCTAAAAATTCAGTGGAAATACATTCCTTGAAAAATTATTCACTGATGTCAGTAGGAGAACATTTCACAACTCATTTCTTGTTGTTGTTAGTTGTCATCTAATCACTTCTGACTCACGATGACCTCATGAGTGCAAGCAGAACTGCTGCACAGGTTTTTGAAGGCTGTGGCCATTCAGAAGCAGATCTCCAGGCTGCTAGTCAAGAGTTTACAATTGGTGACACCCAGAGACTCTTATAACCATCCTTAAATAAGCAGAAATATGAAAAAGGGAGAAAAGATTTACATGGAAAAACCCAAAGATAATATCGGTAAGTAAAAAAAAAAAAAAGACTCAGGGGAAAATGAAAAGTTCAGTTAAAAAAAAAAAAGATTGAAAACCCTGCATGAAAGGCACTTACTTGTAAAGAAAACTTAGCAGTGCAAAAAAACGTAGATATGCAGAGCTCCTACTTAAGAAATACTACAGAATTCAAAGTAAAACACACACACACACAAAAACACAAAGATAGGAAAATTTTGAGAATAAATACATCTGGATGACAGAGAGTAAAGAACTCAGGTAGAATAAGTATTTCTGGAAAGAAAAAAAAAAGGAGCATTATAAAAAAAGAAGAGCAAACCTGAAATAGAATTAAACATTCTTGATTTGAAAAAATTCCTAATTATTCAGACAAATGAAGCTCACAAAAAAGTTGGTGATTTATATCCAGAAACTAAGAAAGCATGGCACTGTGACAAAAAAAAAAAAAAAAGCAACATCTACAACTAGCCATATAAAAAATACCTAAAAAAGAACAAATATAAGCTAACCTCATATTTCTAAATAAAACTCAATTAAAAAAGATTGTTTTGGAAAAATTTTGTGATAAAAGAGACACATGCCCAAATATCTTACTGTTCATAAAACATGCTGACATGTATTTTACTGTCATCCAAGTGATTTTTTTTTCCCATTACTTGTAATCTAGCTTCACCGACTTTAATTTGATGGTAAATTCTTAATTTTTACCAGTCTATATGGGATTATGTTTTGTTCCTTAGTGCTATTAAAAAAGATACACAATTGAAATAAACTGTTCTTGACCAATACACACTATATAAAATAAACATATTTTTTTATTAACCTAAGCTATGAAAGTCCTCTTTAGGGTGTTAAAAAGCAGTCACTTTGAGGACTAACGTGCCCCTAACTGAGCCATGGTATTTTCAATCACCCCATATGCATGCAAAAGCTGGGCAACGAATAAGGAGGACTGAACAGGAATTGATACATTTGAATTATGGTGTTAGTGAAGGAAATAGAATGTGCCGTGGACTGCCAGAACCTGTCTTGGAAGAAGTACAGCTAGAATACTCCTTAGAGGCGAGGATGGCAAGACTTTGTTGGGGCTTTTAAGTCTCACTTACTTTGGACAAGTTATCAGGAGGAACTAACCCTAGAAGAAGGACTTCATGCTTGGTAGAGGGTCAGCAAAAAAGAGAAAGATCCTCAGTGAGATGGATTGACACAGTGGCTGCAGAAATGGACTCAAGCATAGCAAGGATTATGAGGATTCACAGGATAGGGCACTGTTTCCTGTGAATCCTGCTATGAGTAGGAACTTACTGGACGGCTCCTAACAACAAACCATCAAAAGAAACAAAAGCCCCATGCAGTGGTTAAACTGCAACCCAGCAAGGCAAGTCAAGCCTTATTCTCTCAATAGTATTCATAGTTTTAGGGAGTTAAATGTTCTAAGTAAGTTCTCATACATATTACATGTAAGTTTAGGAGAAGTCACTGAAGGAGGGTAACCTACATATGGAAGTCAGGAGTTCTTAGACTGCCAGGAGTTGATCTCACATAAGGATAGAATGAGTCTCCTGAGGAAAAAAGAAGAAGAGATTATAACTAATGAGTGAGACCCCAGATACCGGAGCAATGAAGATAAGCTTCCAAGTTTGTAAAGGGAGTACTTGTTTGTTCAAAATATTGAACACGCACTTATTGAGCACTTCTATATAGTAGCTCCAGGTGCTCCTTGGAAACTCTGTGGGGCAGTTCTACTCTGTCCTATAGGTATATAGTAGCTAAATAAAAGGTAAAAGCTACATTTTTCACCTACATAAACAACAACTATACACCTGGATACTGCCACATGGAAAAACAGGAATCAAACCGACTACATCTTGGGAAAGAGAATATGAAAAAGCTCAATACCATCAGTCAGAACAAGGCCAGGGGCCAACCGCAGAACAGACCATCAATTATTCATATTCAAATTCAAGTTAAAGCTGAAGAAAATAAGAGCGAGTCCATGAAAGCCAAAGTATGATCTTGAATATATTCCGCCTGAATTTAGAGACCATCTCAAGAACAGATTTGATGTTTTGAAAGCTAATGATGGAAGACCAGACAAGTTGTGGAATGACTTTAAGGCCAACACACATGATGAAAGCAAGAGATCATTAAAAAGACAGGAGAGAAAAAAAGGCCAAAATGGATATCAGAAGAGAATCTAAGCTTGATCTTGAATGTAGAGTAGCTAATGCAAAAGGAAGGAATGATGAAGTAAAAGAGCTGAAAGGAATATTTCAAAGGGCAGCTGGAGAAGGCAAAGTAACGTATTATAATGCAATGTGCAAAGACTTGGTTTTAGAAAACCAAAAGGGTAAAACATGCTCAGCATTTCTCAAGCTGAAAGGAGTGAATAAAAAATTCAAGCCTTGAGTTGCAATACTAAGAATCCTACAGGGAAATATTAAACAATGCAAGAAGCATCAAAAGAAGATGGAGGGAATACAGAGTTATTGTAGCAAAAAGAATTTGTTGAAATTCAAACATTTCAGGAGGTAGCTGTCTTGGTTATCTAGTGCTGCTATAACATAAATACCACAAATGGATGGCTTAACAAACAGAAGTTTATTGTCTCAAGGTCTAGGAGTCTAGAAATCTAGAAGTCCGAAATCAGGGTGCCAGCTCCAGGGGAAGGCTTTCTCTCTCTGTTGGCTCTGGAGGAAGGTCCTTGTCATCAATCTTCTCCTGGTCTAGGAGCTTCTCCACACAGGAACCCCAGGTCCAAAGAACAAGCTGTGCTCCTGGCAGTACTCTGTAGGTGTTATGTGGTCCCCTTGTCTCTCTGCTTGCTTCTCTCTTTTTGTATCTCAAAAGAGATTGGCTTAAAATACAATCTAATCTTGTAGATTGAGTCCTGTCTTATTAACAAAACTGCCACTAATTTCATCTCATTAATATCATAGAGATAGGATTTACAACACATAGAAAAATCACATCAGATGACAAAATGGTGGACAATCACACAATACTGGGAATCATGACTTAGCCAAATTGATACACATATGTTTGGAGGACACAATTCGATCCATGAAAGTAGCATAAGATCAACGACCAATGGTATTGGAAGAAGAAGTCAAAGCTGTGCTGAAGGCATTGGCAAAAAAACAAAGCTCCAGGAATTGACAGAATACCAAGTGAGATGTTTCAACAAACGGATGCAGTGCTGGAGGTGCCCACTTGTCTATACCAAGAAATTTGGAGGAAAGTTGCCTGGCCAACCTACTGGAGGAGATCTGTATTTGTGCCCATTCCAAAGAAAGGTGATACAACAAAATGTAGAAATTATCAAATAATATCATTAGTACCACACACAAGTAAAATTATGCTGAAAATCATTCAAAGCAGTGGAAGCAGTACATGAACAGGAGACTGCCAGAAATTCAAGCTGGATTCAGAAAAGGACACGGAATGAGGGATATCATCGCTGATGTCCAATGGATCATGGCTGAAAGTAGAATACCAGAATGATGTTTCTTTGTGTTTTATTTACCATGCAAAGGCATTTGACTGTATGGATCAGAACAAATTATGAATAACATTCAAAGAATGGGGGTCCCAGAACACTTATGCACAACCTGTACATAGACTAAGAGGCAGTCATTTGAACAGAACAAGAGGATATGCGTGGTAAAGTCAGAAAAGCTGTGCATCACAGTGACCCTATGCACAACAGAACGAAACCTGCCTGGTCCTGCCCCATCCTCACAATCCTTGCTATATTTGAACTCATCGTTGCAGCCAGTGTGTCAGTCCATCTCGTTGAGGGCCTTCCTCCTTTTCACTGACCCTCTATTTTACCAAGCATGATGTCCTTCTCTAGGGACTGTCTCCTCCTGATAACATGTCCAAAGTACCTGAGACAAAGTCTCACCATCCTGGCTTCTAAGAAATATTTTGCCTACTTTTTCCAAGACAGATTTATTCTTTCTTCTGGCAGTTCATGGCATGATCAATATTCTTCGCCAACACCATCATTTAACTGCATCAATTCTTCTTTGGTCTTCCTTATACATTGTTCAGCTTTTGCATGCATGCGAGGCAATTGAACATACCATGACTTAAGTCAGGGACACCTGAGTGCTTAAAGTAATATCTTTGCTTTTCAATACGTTAAATAGGTCTTTTGCAGCAGATTTGCCCAATGGAATGTGTCATTTGATTTCTTGGCTGCTGCTTCCAAGGGCATTGATTGTGGGTCCAAGTAAAATGAAATACTTGACAACTTGAATCTTTTCTCTGTTTATTATGATGTTGTTTATTGGTCCAGCTGTGAGGATTTTTCTTTATATTGAGGTATAATTCATACTGAAAGCTTTAGTCTTGGATCTTCATCATTAAGTGCTTTAAGTCCTCTTCACTTTCAGCAAGCAAGGTTGTGTGATCTGCATAATACAGGTTGTTAATGAGTCTTCATCCAATCCTGATGCCCTGTTCTTCTTCATGTGGTCCATCTTCTCGGATTATTTGCTCGGCATACAGGATGAATAGGTATGGTGAAAGAGCACAACCCTGACGCACACCTTTCCTGATTTTAACCATGCTATATCCCCTTGTTGTGTTCAAACAACTGCCTCTTGATCTATATACAGATTGCTCATGAGCACAATTAAGTATTGTGGAATTCCATTCTTCCAATGTTATCCATAATTGGTTATGACCCACACCATTGAATGCCTTTGCAGAGTCAATAAAACACAGAATCTTTCTGGTATTCTTTGCTTTCAGCCAAGATCCTTCTGACATCAGCAATAATATCCCTTGTTCCAGGTCCTCTTCTGAATCTGGTTTCAATTTCTAGCAGTTCCTTGTCAACATACCATTGCAACCGTTTTTGATTTATCTTCAGCAAAATTTTACTTGTGTGTGATATGGATGATATTGTTTTATAATTTCTGCATTCTGTTAGATCACCTTTCTTTGAAACAGGCGTAAATATGAATCTCCTCCAGTCGGTTGACCAGGTAGCTGTCTTCCAAATTTCTCAGCCTAGACAAGCATGAGCTTCCAGCATTGCATCTGTTTGTTGAAACATCTCACCTGGAATTCCATCAATTCCTGGAGTCTTGCTTTTTCGCCCATGTTTTCAGTGCAGCTTGGACTTCTTCTAGCAGCACATCCAGTTCTTTTAAGAAAAGAGACAACTAAAAACACTTTGAAAGATCATTTCATTTAACACTAACTTAGAAACACCATGTATTTGGATATAGTCTTTTGGAAAAATTTGTTTATTATTGCTTATGTGATTTTACAAAGGTCTTTAGTCAGTTTAGATTAAACTTTTCCAATAACTCTTCAATGTCGATGTTAATATACTTGAGAAAAAACTTCTGAACATAATACATTTATAATAATTAAAGTCCCACTGAAATATAGCATAGCCATGAAGGCTGAAGGATCAGTGAAATTACTTGTTAAAAATGTGGGTGTCTCCCTCTCACTATGCCCCCTTTGGCTTCTCATTCAGTAGGTCTGGGATGGGCACAGTAATGGTCTGTCAGCAAGCAGCTGAGTAATTTTAAGGCGGGGTCCCACAGTGTACACATTGAGAAATGGTGCTCTGAGGAGAGCCTCAACAACCCCGCCAGAGGGCTTTTGCTTTCAGAGGCATAGTGAGGAGGACTTTAGGGGGTGCTTGCACCCAGATGCAAGTCCAAAGGGGCACAAGATGAGGCATAGAACGACATTCCAAAGCTCCACAAATATGAAAGGCCCTCGACTTAGGCAGCCAGACAAGAGCGTGGAAGGTATTTCTGCTGACGCTTCACCACTATCAACGTCTATTCATCTTGAAATTGGTTGGGGGGGAAGGGGCACAACTTAGAGATTGTCCCTGGGCACTCACTACCCTCGCTACCCCTCTGTTTACATTCCACATGTTATTGTGCAGGCAGTGAGTCCAGAGAAGTAAGGACTTGTATCAACCAGGAGTGTTGGAATCAAACTTGAACCAAGGTTTTTTTTACTCCAGAGATTCTAAGTATGATAATCACAGCCTTCGTGAGCAAAATATTGTTTAGGTCTGCTTGGATGCTGATATTTGGATCTTAGACTTTACCTAGATTCTTCTGGAATCAAGCATTTGTTTACATATTTCTATAATCTGGATATAAATTTCATTTACAAACTTCTATTAGCCCCAAGAAACAGTATTGTAGTTTCGTTGTTTTTTTTTTGGTCTGTTGCTTTTAGATTTGCTTTCTTTTTTCCCTTTATGGTCAATGATATCTTGCTTGTTGCAGCATGGGCCAGGGAATCTACATAGATTGAAAATATGTATTAGGTGATATAACTGAGATATTGACGGCCCGAGATTGTGAGTGCTTCAGAAACTTACTGCAGCAATGCCACACAGGTGCCTTTCTTCATCTGCTTTCACTCCTCAGCTCCTGTAATAACTGAAAGTTCTTTCTGCAGGTGGAAATGCCTTTTAGTTTGCATAATTCTGTGCTGCAATATCGCACCATATTGAAATATGATGAAACTTTTGTTTAAGATGAATAGGCAGTAAAATGTTTTACAAGGTTTATTTTTTTCATTGTTGCCATTAATGCTTTGGTAAAAAAACAAATAATGAAAAACATCATCATTAACACTGAAAAAAAGCACTTCAAGGTTAACATGTTTGCTTTTAACGTGATATACTGTATATGATTTGACATTATAACAGTAAAAGCAAATGAAAACTAAAATAATGGCAAGTTATTCTCCACTCTCACTTAGAAAACAAAACAAAGCAGAAATTTGCATAGTACCTTGCTAAACTTGCTTACTTTGTTCTCAGAATTAATTTTCTAGAGCAGCTTTGAAAATGACTAAAAAAGATAAAGTTGAGTGTATAGACTTTCATTATACTCATGAATATACCATTAATGCTTTTTTAGAGGGGAGGGAAGAAAGATTTGGAGGTTTAAATTTATGTTTTCTGCATTGTAGAGTTGTATATTTTTCATATTATAATATTTTAATTTTCAGAAATCTAAACTTTTGTCCACAAGGTAAAATGGAAAAAGTCTAATAAAAATCTGGCAATAAATATAGCTGGTATAATAGAGATAATTCAAGTATGCAAAAATAAATGAATGACTGATTAACCCATGACTTCTGGCAGTTGGTGAATAATACCTTAGCTCCATTGCCAAGGCACCTGAGGTGCAAGTTTTATATATCTCCAGAATTCCTACAGGAGGAAACTCATATTACCCTCAGTATTAACTTGCTTGATGGCACAAACGTCATTTATTATCATGTCTTTGTTGCCTCATTTTCCTATTACCCTGTCAGTTTTTCCTAAACCTCATCTCAGAATCTGTTTCTAGATAATGCAAGCTAAAACAAAGGATGAGGAGAATAGAGTTTGATAAGATGAAGATGCAGAGATGAAAAAGAACATGATTCAAGAAAATTCAAGGATAGCTACAAAAGTAGAGGTGGCTGTGAGGTGAGATATGAAGCTAGAAAATTTTGGTGTAAAGGAAATCATGATCACATTTCTTACTAAGACCTTTATATTTCATTAGAAAGGCAACTGGAAGGCACTGAATATTTTTAATAAGAAAAGAAATACAATTAGATTAGTATTTTTTTCAATTGTGAAAAATGTATTGATACATTTTGGGGTATCAGAACTGTGAAAATGCTCTCAAATTCCAATCTTTGGTTATGCTATATATCCTTATTCTCTATTAATCATAGGTGTGATACAATTGCTTCTTCCCTCTTTTTATTTCACTCTCTACTACCATTATGAGATAGTTAGCCTGGATGGTTAGCTGGCCAACGTACCTATGTATGGTTCAATAGTATGAACACAGGAAAGAAATACGTAGCCTGTATCTATACTTTCAATAAAGTATATATATATACTTACATACATTCATATAAACTAATATATAATTTTACCATACCAAAATTTGGGGAACTTTGCACATATTCTTCTTTAATTTCTTAATTTTTAAGGACACATTGAGTCATAAAAGCATGAGGAAATTGAGAGAAATCATAATTCTATATAGGTAGCCTCATGATTCAATTTATTTAAGTAGAAAAAAACTTTAAAATGAATTTTGTTTTCAGTTCAAGAGGAAGCAACAAATATTTTTGGAAAGGTACTAAAGTCGAAATAAATAAAAACGAATAAAGCTTGATCATAGCTTTTTAAAAGTATACAATTTTGCATTGTGTGGGGTGGTAATACAAAGTCTAAAATGGAAGAAGAAACACTGGAATGAGCGAGGAGTGAAAAGAAATTGTAGTTATCATACAGAGGAGATAAACGGGAATCTCCTCTGAGCTACCAGAGAGGGCACAAATTGTTCAGGAGGTGAAACGTGAATGAAAATCTGTTGTTCTTGTTTGCCCAGCAGGTGATTACGGAATCCTTCCTCAGAGCACCTGCCTACTCTTCACTCATGAGCTCTGGGTCTATGAATTTACTAAATTCTGGAGATTAGCAAAAAGGGCCATTAATATCTAATGTGGTAACTGATACCTTCTGTTTATCCAAAGTAAAGAAGTTTCTTGTTCCTTTTTTCTTTTATTAACTTTTATTGAGCTTCAAGTGAGCGTTTACAAATCAAGTCAGCCTGTCAAATATAATTTAATATACATCTTACTCCTTACTCCCACTTGCTCTCCCCCTAATGAGTCAGCCCTTCCAGTCTCTCCTTTCGTGAAAACTTTGCCAGCCTCCAACTCTCTATATCCTCCCATCCCCCCTCCAGACAGGAGATGCCAACATAGTCTCAAGTGTCCACCCGATATAATTAGCTCACTCTTCATCAGCATCTCTCTCCCACCCACTGTCCAGTCCCTTTCATGTCTGATGAATTGTCTTCGGAGATGGTTCCCGTCCTGTGCCAACAGAAGGTTTGGGGACCATGACCGCCGGGATTCCTCTAGTCACAGCCAGACCATTAAGTATGGTCTTTTTATGAGAATTTGGGGTCTGCATCCCACTGACCTCCTGCTCCCTCAGGGGTTCTCTATTGTGCTCCCTGTGAGGGCAGTCATCGATTGTGGCCGGGCATCAACTAGTTCTTCTGGTCTCAGGATAATGTAGGCCTCTGGTTCATGTGGCCCTCTCTGTCTCTTGGGCTCTTAGCTGTCGTGTGACCTTGGTGTTCTTCATTCTCCTTTGCTCCAGGTGGGTTGAGACCAATTGATGCATCTTAGATGGCCGCTTGTTAGCATTTAAGACCCCAGATGCCACATTTCAAAGTGGGATGCAGAATGTTTTCATAATAGAATTATTTCGCCAATTGACTTAGAAGTCCCCTTAAACCATGGTTCCCAAACCCCCGCCCTTGCTCCCCTGACCTTTGAAGTATTCAGTTTATCCCAGAAACTTCTTTGCTTTTGGTCCAGTCCAGTCCAGTTGAGCTGACCTTCCATGTATTGAGTGTTGTCCTTCCCTTCACCTAAAGCAGTTCTTATCTACTAATTAATCAGTAAAAAACCCTCTCCCACCCTCCCTCCCTCCCCGCCTCGTAACCACAAAAGTATGTGTTCTTCTCAGTTTTTGCTATTTCTCAAGATCTTATAATAGTGGTCTTATACAATATTTGTCCTTTTGCCTCTGACTGATTTCGCTCAGCATAATGCCTTCCAGGTTCCTCCATGTTATGAAATGTTTCACAGATTCATCACTGTTCTTTATCGATGCGTAGTATTCCATTGTGTGAATATACCACAATTTATTTACCCATTCATCCGTTAATGGACACCTTGGTTGCTTCCAGCTTTTTGCTATGGTAAACAGAGCTACAGTAAACATGGGTGTGCATATATCTGTTTGTGTGAAGGCTCTTGTTTCTCTAAGGTATATTCCGAAGAGTGGGATTTCTGTGTCGTATGGTAGTTCTATTTCTAACTGTTTAAGATAACGCCAGATAGATTTCCAAAGTGGTTGTACCATTTTACATTCCCACCAGCAGTGTATAAGAGTTCCAATCTCTCCGCAGCCTCTCCAACATGTATTATTTTGTGTTTTTTGGATTAATGCAGGCATGTTGGTGTGAGATGGAATCTCATGGTAGTTTTAATTTGCATTTCTCTAATGGCTAATGATCGAGAGCATTTTCTCATGTATCTGTTAGCTGCCTGAATATCTTCTTTAGTGAAGTGTTTGTTCATATCCTTTGCCCACTTCTTGATTGGGTTGTTTGTCTTTTTGTGGTTGAGTTTTAACAGAATCATATAGATTTTAGAGATCAGGCGCTGGTCCGAGATGTCACAGCTGAAAATTCTTTCCCAATCTGTAGGTGGTCTTTTTACTCTTTTGGTGAAGTCTTTAGATGAGCATAGGTGTTTGATTTTTAGGAGCTCCCAGTTATCTGGTTTCTCTTCGTCATTTTTTGGTAATGTTTTGTATTCTGTTTATGCCTTGTATTAGGGCTCCTAAGGTTGTCCCTATTTGTTCTTCCATGATCTTTATCGTTTTAGTCTTTATGTTTAGGTCTTTGATCCACTTGGAGTTAGTTTTTGTGCATGGTGTGAGGTATGGGTCCTGTTTCATTTTTTTGCAAATGGATATCCAATTATGCCAGCACCATTTGTTAAAAAGACTATCTTTTCCCCAATTAACTGACACTGGGCCTTTGTCAAATATCAGCTGCTCATACATGGATGGATTTAGATCTGGGTTCTCAATTCTGTTCCACTGGTCTATGTGCCTGTTGTTGTACCAGTAGCAGGCTGTTTTGACTACTATGGCTGTATAATAGGTTCTGAAATCAGGTAGAGTGAGGCCTCCCACTTTCTTCTTCTTTTTCAGTAATGCTTTGCTTATCCGAGGCTTCTTTCCCTTCCATATGAAATTGGTGATTTGTTTCTCTATCACCTTAAAAAATGACATTGGAATTTGGATCGGAAGTGCATTGTATGTACAGATGGCTTTTGGTAGAATAGACATTTTTACTATGTTAAGTCTTCCTATCCATGAGCAAGGTATGTTATTCCACTTAAGTGTGTCAGTTTTAATTTCTCGTAGTAGAGTTTTATAATTTTCTTTGTATAGGTCTTTTACATCCTTGGTAAGATTTATTCCTAAGTATTTTATCTTCTTGGGGGCTACTGTGAATGGTATTGATTTGGTTATTTCCTCTTTGATGTTCTTTTTGTTGATGTAGAGGAATCCAAGTGATTTTTGTATGTTTATCTTATAACCTGAGACTCTGCCAAACTCTTCTATTAGTTTCAGTAGTTTTCTGGAGGATTCCTTAGGGTTTTCTGTGTATAAGATCATGTCATCTGCATATAGAGATAATTTTACTTCCTCCTTGCCAATCCAGATGCCCTTTATTTCTTTGTCTAGCCTAATTGCCCTGGCTAGGACTTCCAGCACGATGTTGAATAACAGAGGTGATAAAGGGCATCCTTGTCTGGTTCCCATTCTCACGGGAAATGCTTTCAGGCTCTCTCCATTTAGAGTGATGTTGGCTGTTGGCTTTGCATAGATGCCCTTTATTTTGCTGAGGAATTTTCCTTCAATTCCTATTTTGGTGAGAGTTTTTATCATAAAAGGGTGTTGGACTTTGTCAAATGCCTTTTCTGCATCAATTGATAAGGTCATGTGGTTTTTGTCTTTCGTTTTATTTATGTGATGCATTACATTAATGGTTTTTCTGATATTAAACCAGCCTTGCATAACTGGTATAAATCCCACTTGATTGTGGTGAATTATTTTTTTGATATGTTGTTGAATTCTATTGGCTAGAATTTTGTTGAGGATTTTTGCATCAATGTTCATGAGGGATATAGGTCTAAAATTTTCTTTTTTTGTAATGTCTTTACCTGGTTTTGGTATCAGGGAGATGGTGGCTTCATAGAATGAGTTGGGTAGTATTCTCTCATTTTCTATGCTTTGAAATACCTTCAGTAGTAGTGGGGTTAACTCTTCTCTGAAAGTTTGGTAGAACTCTGCAGTGAAGCCGTCCGGGCCAGGGCTTTCTTTTGTTGGGAGTTTTTTGATTACCGTTTCAATCTCTTTTTTTGTTATTGGTCTATTTAGTTCTACTTCTGAATGTGTTAGTTTAGGTAGGTAGTGTTTTTCCAGGAATTCATCCATTTCTTCTAGGTTTTCAAATTTGTTAGAGTACAATTTTTCGTAGTAATCTGATATGATTCTTTTAATTTCAGTTGGGTCTGTTGTGATGTGGCCCATCTCGTTTCTTATTCGGGTTATTTGTTTCCTTTCCTGTATTTCTTTAGTCAGTCTAGCCAGTGGTTTATCAATTTTGTTATTTTTTTCAAAGAACCAGCTTTTGGCTTTGTTAATTCTTTCAATTGTTTTTCTGTTCTCTAATTCATTTAGTTCAGCTCTAATTTTTATTATTTGTTTTCTTCTGGTGCCTGATGGATTCTTTTGTTGCTCACTTTCTATTTGTTCAAGTTGTCGGGACAGTTCTCTGATTTTGGCTCTTTCTTCTTTTTGTATGTGTGCATTTATCGATATAAATTGGCCTCTGAGCACTGCTTTTGCTGTGTCCCAGAGGTTTTGATAGAAAGTATTTTCATTCTCTTTGCATTCTATGAATTTCCTTATTCCCTCCTTGATGTCTTCTGTAACCCAGTCTTTTTTCAGGAGGGTATTGTTCATTTTCCAAGTATTTGATTTCTTTTCCCTAGTTTTTCTGTTATTGATTTCTAGTTTCATTGCCTTGTGGTCTGAGAAGATGCTTTGTAATATTTCAATGTTTTGGATTCTGCAAAGGTTTGTTTTATGACCTAATATGTGGTCTATTCTAGAGAATGTTCCATGTGCGCTAGAAAAAAAAGTATATTTTGTAGCAGTTGGGTGGAGAGTTCTGTATAAGTCTGTGAGGTCAAGTTGGTTGATTGTTGTAATTAGGTCTTTCGTGTCTCTATTGAGCTTCTTACTGGATGTCCTGTCCTTCTCCGAAAGTGGTGGGTTGAAGTCTCCTACTATAATTGTGGAGGTGTCTATCTCACTTTTCAGTTCTGTTAAAATTTGATTTATGTATCTTGCAGCCCTGTCATTGGGTGCATAAATATTTAATATGGTTATGTCTTCCTGATCAATTGTCCCTTTTATCATTATGTAGTGTCCTTGTTTATCCTTTGTGGTGGATTTAACTTTAAAGTCTATTTTGTCAGAAATGAATATTGCTACTCCTCTTCTTTTTTGCTTATTGTTTGCTTGATATATTTTTTTCCATCCTTTGAGTTTTAGTTTGTTTGTGTCTCTAAGTCTAAGGTGTGTCTCTTGTAGGCAGCATATAGACGGATCGTGTTTCTTTATCCAGTCCGAGACTCTCTGTCTATTAATTGGTGCATTTAGTCCATTTACATTCAGGGTAATTACAGATAAATAAGTGTTTATTGTTGTCATTTTGATGCCTGTTTATGTGTGTTGTTGACAATTTCATTTTTCCACTTACTTTTTTGTGCTGAGGCGTTTTTCTTAGTAAATTGTGAGATCCTCTTTTTCGTGGTGTTTGACTTTACGTTTGTTGAGTCGTTACGTTTTTCTTGGCTTTTATCTTGAGTTATGGAGTTGTTATACCTCTTTGTGGTTACCTTATTATTTACCCCTGTTTTTCTAAGTAAAAACCTAATTTGTATTGTTCTATATCGCCTTGTATCACTCTGCATATGGCAGTTCTATGCCACCTGTATTTAGTCCCTCTTTTTGATTATTGTGATGTTTTACATATTGACTTCAGTGATTCCCTGTTATGAGCTTTTTTTTTAATTAATCTTAATTTGTTTTTGTGATTTCCCTATTTGAGTTGATATCAGGATGTTCTGTTTTGTGACCTTGTGTTGTGCTGGTATCTGATATTATTGGTTTTCTGACCAAACAATATCCTTTAGTATTTCTTGTAGCTTTGGTTTGGTTTTTGCAAATTCTCTAAACTTGTGTTTGTCTGTAAATATCTTAATTTCACCTGCATATTTCAGAGAGAGTTTTGCTGGATATATGATCCTTGGCTGGCAGTTTTTCTCCTTCAGTGCTCTGTATATGTCGTCCCATTCCCTTCTTGCCTGCATGGTTTCTGCTGAGTAGTCTGAACTTATTCTTATTGATTCTCCCTTGAAGGAAACCTTTCTTTTCTCCCTGGCTGCTTTTAAAATTTTCTCTTTATCTTTGGTTTTGGCAAGTTTGATGATAGTATGTCTTGGTGTTTTTCTTTTTGGATCAATCTTAAATGGGGTTCGATGAGCATCTTGGATAGATATCCTTTCGTCTTTCATGATGTCAGGGAAGTTTTCTGTCAGGAGATCTTCAACTATTTTCTCTGTGTTTTCTGTCCTCCCTCCCTGTTCTGGGACTCCAATCACACGCAAGTTATCCTTCTTGATAGAGTCCCACATGATTCTTAGGGTTTCTTCATTTTTTTAAATTCTTTTATCTGTTTTTTTTTCAGCTATGTTGGTGTTAATTCCCTGGTCCTCCAGATTTCCCAGTCTGCATTCTATTTGCTCGAGTCTGCTCCTCTGACTTCCTACTGCGTTGTCTAGTTCTGTAATTTTATTGTTAATCTTTTGGATTTCTGAATGCTGTCTCTCTATGGATTCTTGCAACTTCTGAATTTTTCCACTATGTTCTTGAATAATCTTTTTGAGTTCTTCAGCTGTTTTATCAGTGTGTTCCTTGGCTTTTTCTGCAGTTTGCCTTATTTCGTTTCTGATGTCTTGAAGCATTCTGTAGATTAGTTTTTTATATTCTGTATCTGATAATTCCAGGATTGTATCTTCATTTGGGAAAGATTTTGATTCTTTTGTTTGGGGGGTTTTAGAAGCTGTCATGGTCTGCTTCTTTATGTGGTTTGATATGGACTGCTGTCTCTGAGCCATCACTGGGAAACTTGTTTTTCCAGAAAGTCCGCTAAAAAAAAATGCAGTCAGATCCCTATCAGAACTGCCTTTGGATTATAACCGCCACCTTGTTCCCTGTAAGGATGAAAGTCTGAGATTTGGATCATATATGCTTGGCTGTAGCTGGTTCTGTGTTTTTAGTCCAATTAAGGATGGATTTTTGGTCCCTGGGTTTTTTGTGGTTCCTTGTTTCAGGCCGGAAGAGTGGGTTAGGAAAAGACCAAAAGAAAAAAAAAAGGGGGGGGGAGCAAAGCTGCCGCGGAGCCGGAGCTGTTCTCCCTCTGGCTCAGGCAATTCCAATGTTAATGAAGCCGCCTGGGGGTGTGGGGGAGGGATCAGAGAGATAGGAGAGTAGCACCTTGGAATATAACCAGAGTTGCTTGTCTTGCTTGGAATGACTATTTTATCTGAGATTCCCGAGGGGTGTGTCGCCTATGTGTGCTGGCTGTGTGGAGATTGCCCCCGGGGATCTGGTCCGCTGAAGTTGTGGTCAGATCCTCCGCTGCCAGTCCAAAGCCCAGCGTCAAGGTTCCCCTGCTGGGACGCTGCACTCCCGACTCCAAAGTCAGTCGCTGCCTCCCGGGGACTTCTCGTCCCACCAGCCGTGTCGCCGCACGGGACCAGCTGGGCCCTCTCCCACAGTGAGTTCAGGGGGGTAGGGCTGCGCCCCTAGTTTGCGCTGTCAGCTCCCCTGGGCCCTGACCTAAACCAGGTGCCAAGGTTACCTGACTGGGACGCTGGCTCCAGGCTCTGAAAACAGTCGCTGGTTCCCTGTATTTGTTCGTTTTCCGTCTCTAAATCTGTGTTTGTTGTTCAGGGTTCGTAGATTGTTATGTATGTGATCGATTCACTTGTTTTTCCAAATCTTTGTTGCAAGAGGGATCCGAGGTAGCATCTACCTAGTCCGCCATCTTGGCCCCCTCCCTGTTCCTTTGTTTTTATACAAAACAAATAAGGCCTTCCTTAGTAGTTTGTCAACTTTATTTCTGTGAATCCCATGATTCACTGAACATAGTCAAAGATTTCAGTGTTGATTCATTCCCAGAGATATGATTACCGTTTCCACCCTGCTGCCTACATGCCATTTAATCTCTATCAATCAGGCTTTTCCATTAAGATTAGGGAAATCACTCCCATCTGCCTTTACCAGGAGAGGTTCCTCTGGCTTGTGATAACATCAAAAGAATCCTAAAAATTATCTTTCCAATCTATTCCTCCCATTACCTAAAAAAGAATGAATATATATGTATGTGAGTTTCCAAGGAGTGCCTGGTGGATTTGAACTGCCGGTTTTTGGTTAGCAGCCAAACACTGAACAACTACTCCACCAGGGTTCCCATGTATGTATATATGTATGAATATATATATGTATGAATATATATATGTATGGATATATATATGTATGAATATATATGTATGTATGAATATATATATATATATATGTATGAATATATATATATCTGTTGCCATCGAGTCAACTCCAAGTGTAACAACCCTGTAGGACAGAGTGGAACTGCCCCATGGAGTTTCCAAGGAGTGCCTGGTGGATTCAAACTGCCAACCTTCTGGTTAACATATATATATATATGTTGTCGTGTTGTTAGCTGCCGTTGAGTCAATTACAACTCATGGTGACCCCATGTGTGTCAGAGTAGAACTGCTATAGGATTTTCAGGCCTATCTTCCTAGGTGCCTCTTGGGTAGGTTTGAACTGTCAAATTTTGCTGGTATTGAGCACTTAACTGTTTGTGCCACCAAGGACTCCAAATAAATACACATATATACTAAGTAGCCTGATTTAGAACTGTCTTTCAACAATAAGCCAGCATTAGCTAGAATTTATGCTTAGCATTAGAGCCTAAGTCCTGGAGCTTATATAAAGAAGATATAATTAGATTTACATTTTACATATTTTGAAAAACTACTGATAAATTTAAATTAATTGGTGCAAATGCAAAATTCATATATTATGCAATAAGTACAATTCTTATTTAAAAAGATGAAATAGAATAGAGCTATAGACATATTCTTGGGTAGTGGCTACTGTTCTGCAATGAATGAATAAGAAGTTTCAGCAAAAGGATCTATAGGTGGACACTTTAGAATGACCTTGGGCCTGAGCCAATTCATTTCTTTCAAATTTTCACTGGAAGACCTGTGTAAGTGAAGATATACATACGTGTATATATACACATACATACATACATAGACACATCTTCTCTTGCACAGGTCTTCCAGTGACAATTTATCTATATTTAAATAATTAAATTGACCAGGGTAACCTGTTCTAAGTATTTTTGTCCTTTGTATTTTCTCACAGCCTATTGGTACATAAATGGCTTCATAAAAAAGCAGCCATTTAGGCAAGATTCATGTATTAATTCAACAAATGTTTATGGAGTTCCTACCATGAGTGCTCTTGACTTTAACGATAAAGCAGTGAAAGTACCAAAGAGAAGCACACATCAAAAAAGTTTGCTGTCCTGGAAATTTTAGTCTAGTGGTTAAGAATATTCATGAGTTAAAAAACACAGATATCCCTTTATTAAGGCTGAGCGGATCAATCCCACTGCGGAGTTCCCAAACAATGAGCATTCCTGAGTTCCACAAAGCCAGTCCTTAGCAGATCCCTCCGTTAGTGGAAAGGCATAATCAGCAAGTTTTTCATACTATAATAGATACTCATTCTTGATCTGGATTTCTTTTCCTAATTTGCTTTCGCCAGAAAGAGTAATTAAATATTATCTTATAAAACATTGTCTCAAAATTTAAGATAATGGGCAGATTCTTTGGAATTCTCTGGTCTTATCATGCTTGTGGTCATCTAATGTAAGACCAAATGGCATCGTAGGACATAAGGAAAGCTTATTGTCAACAATAGCTTTTGAGGTTGAAGAGCGTTCTTCTGATATACGGTATATACTCTGATATAGTTTTTCTCAGATCAAATAACAAGAAGTGCAAGTGTGGATTATGTATCTTGTGATTATATCTAGTGACCAGCTTTGAAACTTTCAATTTATTGGTCAAAGGAGGAAGAATTCGGTGAATCCAGTAGTAGATTACATTGGTGTAAACTGTTAGTATGCTAAGCTATTAACCAAAATGTTGGAGGTGTAAGTCTGCAATGAGGCTCCTTGGAAGAAAAGTTTGGCTATCTATTTCTGAAAAATCAGCCATGGAAAACTCTAGGGAACTCAGTCCTACTTGGACTCAGCTCCGTGGCAACTTTTTTTTTTTTTTTTTTTTTAATTGTGGTTCTACTGAACTTAGGGTTTTCTGACGCTGGCATAATGTCAATTCTTGACTCCTCATGCTGCCAGAAAAAGGTGGGTTTTTTATGATGGCTAAGAAAGATTCTGTGTATCAAAATGGAGTTAACACTTCTGCTACAAGGTGAATTACAGAAGGATTCTTAGGTGGTTCAAACCCACCCAGTTGTCTCAGAAGGGAGGCCTGGGGATCTGCTTCTGAAAAGTCACAGCCTTGAAAACCCTATGGAGCACAGTTCTACTCTGACACACATGGGATTGCCACAAGTAGGAATTGATCTGACATCAACTAACAACAACAACGTGGATGTCAACTAGAGTGTTCTTTGGAATATTTCACTTTGTATTCATGGAAGAAAGGGAAGTCTACTACGGCTCTATTACCTTCATTTGATCACATATTCCAATTTGCTCATGTCACCGCTTACTAACTCATGTGTTAACTCTGACTATATTACTGATAAATGACTTATACACCACACTGCCCTCAATGTAGATCTACTCATTCATCCACCCATTTGTCCGTTCGTTCCACAATAATCTCTTTGTACCTATTACCAAGCTAAGGAAAGTACTGGATTCTACAATGACAATGATAAGTTCCTGCCCTATATAATCTTACAACAATTTAGTGGAGAAATGGATGAATTATAAAACGGTTACAATAAAATGTGGTATTATATTCTATAATTGGGCCTAGTGGGTAAGTGTGATGGGTTGCAGACACAGATGAAAGATGCCATCATGAAGAAATGACCCTGCATTGTCTTGAAAAAATTATTGAAAGACAAGCATAAGAGTTGTTGCAAACAACTTACGCTTAGAGACAACTTCATAGGTCAAAAGACTTGGGGGTAAGAAAGCATGGCATACTCAGGAGAACACAAATAGATACAAGTGGCTGGAGTGGAGGGTACAGATGGATAAAACTAAACTCATTAATACACACTCCTGTATATGTGGCATTGTTGTTTTTGTGTTCCGTCAAGTCAATTCTGACTTATATTGACCACATGTGAGAAAGTAGAATTGCCCCATAGGGTTTTCTTGGCTGTAATCTTTATGAAAGCATATTTCCAGGTGTTTCTCCCATGGAACTGCTGGGTGGGATTGAATCGTCACCTTTCAGTTAGCAGCTGAGCACTTAACCATTGTGCCACCAGGGCTCCTACAAGTGGAACAGTGCTTTAAAAATGAGCATGTGGACTAGAGAAGGAGACTACTTGGAATCTCTCAAGATAGTCTTTCACTTGCTCTTTAGTGTTATTCTTATCAGTTAAAGCTGTGTCTTCAGAAAAAACTTGTATGATACACAGATATTACCTATAAAAATATAGATCTGTTAATATGTGAGCACTCGCTCACAATTAACATGGCAGCATTTATCAAATTAACTATAATCCAAGAAAATGGAGGGTATCAAAGGAATGATAAACAGAGCAGGTAGTTTAGAGGAAGGAAGAAGGGAGGCATTGAGGATGTTATATTGAATATTTCCAAAAAAAGGCCAGTAAATGGAACGTTGCATAAGTACTTACCACCAAAAAATAACAACAATAAAAACACCAAACCCCTTGCCGTTGAGTTGATTCTGACTCATAGCAGTGGGCTCTAAATGTCTGGAAATTAGGGCTAAACAACGGAATAAGGCAAAAAGAAATCGCTATCCTTTTTTTATGGATTTGAGTTTGCTTGTAACTAATCCTTTTTTTTTTTTTTTTGTAACTAATCCTCAAAATATGTATATTTCTATTAGCAGAACTGTTGTAGCAATAGCCTTCCAAAGTGCCATTTACAAGCAAGGAAAATATTTGCACTGCTTTGGGGAAAAAATGCTTTGCAATATGTGACTTTCTAATTTTGCAGTTACATTTTATAAGAACATTTCAATTTTTTTTCAATCATCTTACAAATATTTTTATCTCCTGTTTCTTAACTCAAGAAGCATATGTATTTAAACCAAAAACCAAACCATTGCCCTCAAGTGGATTCCGACCCATAGCAACCCCATCGGACAGAGTAGAACTGCCCAATAAGGTTTCCAAGGAGCGTCTAGTGGGTTACGAACTGTCGACATTTTGGTTAGCAGCCGTAGCTCTTAACCACTACACCACTAGGGTTTCCAGGTACGTATTAGTAAATTTTAATTTCAACTTGATAATAACATAATTTTCAGGACTTATATATATCATTTTTCTACCAATGAACTAGTAATTAATCAATGCATGCTTGTCATTTTTATCGTTAAGTCACTTCAGATTCTCTTTAAGAGGAAAATATTTTACTTATAATTAGTAATTGTATTTCTTTTAAAAATCATGCAACAAGCTTTGGATAATTATGGGAAATCTTGATCAATTGCCACCTTATCTGCCATAAACTGGTCAACAAAATCAATCATATGATTAGTGTGCTTCTTCCTGATATGCTGCAACGCTTCTTTACAAGAAATTCTTTCTCACTGTGATGTGGCCTTACTTATAAACTGACATTGCTTATTCAATCTCCAGTATAAGCTTGAGGATTGCTAGGTCCTGTAACAAATGCACCCAAAAATGAATGCCTCAAACACAGTAGAATTTTATTTTTTCTCATGTAAAAGGAGCTGTTTAGGACAAGCAGGCAGTTTTCCTACACGTGTGTTTCATGGCCATACTTGTGGCTCCCGCATCTTCAGGAAGCTATTTTAGACCTAGGGAGGAAATCAAGGAATTGTCCTCTGGGATGGGCTTACAATGCCCATCCAGCAGCATTTTATCAAAATAAATAAATAAATAAACAAATTTTTTTTTTTTTTAAACAGACAGTGACTGCTTTGGGTATCACACTTTTTCTTCTCTAACTGACTGTTTAGTTGCTCTCCATCCATCAGCTACACTAACTTCAACTAAGTGTGTTGAAAAATAAACTTCCATTTTATTAAATCAAATAAAAACAAAAAACACAAACCAGTTGCAGTTGAATAGATTCCGACCTATGGCAAACCAATACATTTTAGAATAGAACTGTGTTCTACAGTGTTTTCATGGCTCTGACCTTTTGGAAGCAGATCATCAGGTCTTTTTTCTGAGGAGCCTCTGGGTGGGTTCAGACCACTAACCTTTTGGTTACTAGCCCAGCACCTAACTGTTTGCACCCCCCTGGAATTCTATGATCTATAAATGCTATTTTACCTAAGATAACACATATGAATAACAGACATAGAAATGAGACACTTAAGAAATTGTGGCAGTAGTACCAGTAGAATGGGTCAAGCATTAGGCTAAGAATCAGGGTAAAGTTTGCATAAAGGAAAAATCTATTTTTTAAATTCTTTCGGTGAGTTCCATCAACTAAGTTGTATGTTGATATTCTCAACATGCCAATAAAGTTTTCCTGATTGTACTGCTTAATTATGGTCTCTTCTCACCTCTCACTCTTTCAAGCTATAATCTAAAAATATTGGACTTTTTTTTTTCAATTTTTTTAATGTGACATGCTTTTTTCTCTCCTCCATACACAAGCTTAATAAATGTTTGTTCTTCCTGAAATGCAGTATTCTTAATTTGCTTAATCACTACTCAAACTTTAGCTCTTAACTTAAATGTTACTTCCTCCAGGAATGTAATAATAAGCCCCAGGTTATTAGACCAGAGCAGATCTGTATGAAATATGAGCTCACAACACCTACTCTGCACCCTTTCATTTAACAAGCATTTATTAACTCCCTCCTACATACCAGGGCACAGTGTGAGAGTTTGGAGATTCAACGGTGACCTGGAATAATTATGGTGCCCACTCTCCTGGAGCTTAAATTAATGGGGATGATAATACAATGGTCAAATAAATATATAAGGGGATTTTAATATTTTTCAGACATATGAGAGCTGAAGGAAAATTCTCTGAGAATTTGTGACCTAGATTGATGTTTAAGGGAGGTTTTCAAGGAGGAAATGATAATGGAGATGAAATCTGAAGGAGGAACACTTAAGTAAAGTGATACAGTGCACCTGAGAGTGAATCTCCATGTTGCACACCTACCTTGCTTGTTCGGTGGCTGTGTTCTTGAGTTAGAGATGATAATAAAACACACGAGAGTAAAGATGTCACCCAACACCAATGTATTTTGCTTTAAGAGAGGTGACACGGTAGGGAAGAACACAAGTTTATGAGAAAAGCATAGTAGAGGTCTCATAACCCTCACGTTTTTCACACTTGGAATGTCTGAAGTTCCCAAACATAAGACTAATCAAAGAACAAAAATAAACCCATTGCTGTTGAATCAATTCCAGCTCATAGCAACTCTATATGACAGAGGCGAAGTGCCCCACAGGGATTCCAAGAAGCAGCTGGTGGATTCGAACTGTAGCCTTTGGATTAGCAGCCCTATCCCTTAACCACTGTGCCACCAACTGCTTAAAGTTAGAGAATCAATCAGCTTTGGAGTTTATGTTTTACTGTTCTTGTATCCCCCAGGGATATGTGAGTAGAATCCATTCTACAGTGAAGCTGCATCTCATTAATACTAGTTTCTCCTTATCAATAAATTTACCACAACCATAAGGTACACGTGCTGGCTTCTTTTTGTAGTAGTCTCAGTTAGGTTCACATTTATCTTGGATCCAGTATACTTCTAAAGATTCCTTGATTTCATATTGCAATGAGGATTAGTTCAAGACTCTAAACCTCAGGCTTCTCAAAGGCCAAAGGATCAACCTCATAACTAATTGTTAGCACTTGCCTTCCTTGACAATGTGAGCATACGACCTGGGCAAAGATCTTGGTATTTACAGTAGAGTTCCATAGGTATAGTATATAACCCTATGGATTAGAATAAGTCCGGGAGAGCCCAGAGGACAAAGAGCAATGGATAAAGTGGTGCAAGAGGTGACTCAAGAAATAAGCATGGTTCAGATCACAAAAGTATTTTATATCTGTGTTAAGGAATTCATTCTAATAAAGATGGGAAGTGATTGTAGGGTTTTAATGCCTGTGAAGGTCAATGATAAGGTTTGATTTTGGAAAAAAAAAAAACTTAGGTGCAATATGGTACTTATATGAAGGGGAGAAAATGCCAGGCACTTGGCTAAAGTGAGAGTCTGGGCAAATTATATTTTTAGGTAATGGGTAATGGTTGTAGAAATGGTTGGACACGTATACACTCAGGATATATTTAAAGGGTAAAAGTGACAGGGCTTGGTGAGACATTGGCTATGGCGGTGGAGAAGTATGCGGTAGGATGGAGTTGGAATCCCATCCAACTAGATGCTTCATGGTATCATTCACTATTTTAGAGATCACAAGAAAACTAGTGATTGTGAAAATCATAATTTCTAACTGGGACTTTCTTAGTTGGATGTGTCTGAGAAATCCAAGTAGAAACATCTGTTAGCAGGAGTATGTGTATTTCTGAAGCTCAGAGGATATCTGTTGGATGAGTCTATGGACTTGCAAGTCATAATCCTGTAATAATTATATAGTATTTACTTATGTAATAATTAAAACCATAGGCATGGATGAAGTTGTCTAAAGAAAGTGTGGAAAAGACAGGATAGAATCAAGTCTTACAGATCTCCAGTACACAATGATCAGGATGAATTTGCAAAGAAATCTATAGCATAGTAGTTAATGAAGAACTGGGAAAACCTGGAGAGTTTTGTGCCAAAAGAAGAGAGTTTTTCACAAAATTAATGTTGAGAAAGTCTGTTGGATTTAGTGCTATGGAAATAACAGTTGACCCTGATGAAAACTAATTTAGTGGGGTGAAGTAGTAAAAGTCAGATTGCATTCAGACACTGGGTGAGTGAAAGTAATGATATTGTGACATTCAGTATAGTCAAAGTCTTTCTTATAGTTTGGCTATGAAAGGAAGAAAACAAGGAAGTATATCTGGAGGAATATAAAAGAACAAGAAAAAAATTAACCAAAAAGATAATTAATAATGTAAAGTTCCTGAATAGGAAAAAAAAAAGTGCTCAAAGGCAGTTAATAAGGTAAGACTGAGTTTGTATTTGATGAGAGACAAATTTGAGTGGTCCTAAGGGTGCATTTTCTTCCCCTTTTAGTAGCTTAGCAGACAGCTGGCTTAGCTAGACTAATCCATTCTCCACAGAGATAAGGCCCTGGGTAGATATCATCATCCTGCCCTACTTCCAAGTGTTGATCTTGGGCACAAAGACCTCTTGATGATACAATGCTTTTACTCAAGTGTATCCTAACCCTGTAAGGCTAACCTTTAAGTATGTAAATCAATGTAGGGTCAAGGCTCATTCTCCCTTGGAGTGTCTCCCATCACATGCTCATGTCCATTCTGGTGGCTGAGGCAAGGCCCATCAGGTAGAACCTTGGCCATGGTCCATGTAGAACATCTATGCCTGGCCTACGCTATGGAATAAAAGTCTTTCTGAGGAGTGGGGAAAATAAAGAAGTATTACATTCTTAACAGGGAGGAAAATAAATGTCAAACAAAGCCTTCTCCATTCCCTACTTCCTGCATAAAAATTACCCGTAGAAGAAAAAGGGCAAAATAGCTGAGAAGTGCTTAACCACTCCCACAATGCAATTTATGTATCTTCACAAAGCTTATATGTAACCTAAAGCTCCATCTATTTTAAATTTTCCTTTGTTTTGGATTAACAAAGCTATTTTAGCTTTTTCTAGCTTCAGAATTCTACCCTTTTGATTGCTAACAACAAACCTATGGAAAAAATCATTTAGCATTTATTAAGATGGAGAGAAAATACCTGACTTATTTGTTTTTTCCCAGACCCTTTGTTCTCTTTGATCAGAAGTTCTGGAAAAAAGGTCATAGCATGAGCTTAAGGTAATACATAATATTATATTGTGTCAGAACAGTACTTAGAGTCATAATACGTGTCCACAGTAGTAGCTATCAAGAGTAGGTAACGTGTATGTTCCAAATATTTAAATATTAGCAAAAGAAAGTGTTCTTTTTGACCAAATGCCAAGTATGAATGTGGAGATTTGTTATGAAAGCTGTTAATTGGTATATGATCAGACAGAAATTGCTTTTAAAATAATCCCTGACATTTCTGTCATAAATCATCATGTCGCATTCAGCTCTACCACAGTAGTTTATAAAATGAGAACATAAACATGACACAATTTGTCAATAAAATCCAATGGAGTACCATATGATATGCGCTAAGATTTGAAGGAAAGAAACAACTTCAGGTTTGAGACTGATTGCTAATTGCCATTGAGTACCTATCCTGACTTTTCCATAACAATAACTAAATATTCTTAATGCTGAATTAAATGTAAATCAACTGTACTAAATAGTTTAATTAATTCAATAGAATAAATGGGATGCTTTCACCCTCTCTCCAAACTAAGAAATTGTAACCACATATCAATAAAATAATTATTAATGTTAAAACAGAGTAAGAGGTCTACGGAAACAAAGTGTTTTATGCCAGATATCTGATGAAATATATATATTCATTAATAAATAAATATTCATCAAATAGCCACATAGAATGATGGAAAGAATTATTTCAATCTTTTCATTACAGAATGTAAAATGCTGTATGTCTTTTTTTTTTTTTCTATTTGTTTGGCTCGAACAGATATATTATTCTTTCTTTCTCTTTCCGGCTGAAATGAAGAACTAACCCCAAATGGTATAAAGAATACTTGATCATGAATGTACCAGATGTTTGATACAATATGTAAAGCCTGTCACATGAAGTAAGAGAAAAGTTATTTTTAAAAGAATATTTAAGTATATAACTCCTATTCATCTGCTTTTTTTCAGACAATACACAGACTTTTATATAAATTATAAAAGGTAGTTCCAAAGATGAAAGCTGTTTGTAATTTGTAGAGACCATTTTCTCATCAACTTAGTAGTCTTTCTCATGGCTTTTTCATTACTAGGCAAACCAATTAAGTTTGCTCAGAGTAAGCTACATATGCTAAGCACACAATTTGTATAAAATTCTGATCTGTTCATTACCTTTGCACCAGTGATTTTTTTTTTTCCCCCTGACTTGGGGTAGTGGGTTCATTTTTTTAATAAGAATTTTGTGTTAAAAATGGCACGTTGAAATGCCTGACATGAGAATTCTCAAACTGTCTTAACTAGATTTTGGCATTTAATAAGCTGTAAACTGCTGAAGCTATTTGCAGATGAAGTCTCATTTTTGTCCATCAGCAGGGGGCTGGAAGCATAATTAATTGAGTGAAAGTTAAAAGACGGACAGCCCGGTTACATTTATGCAAATATTGCTGCAGAACATCTAACGGAAAAGAAAAATAGCTTGCAACCAATTGGTTTGGTTTTGGACCAAAATCCTCAGGGTCCATTTAAACATTGCAGATTGTGTACCTGACAATTAAGACTTGTAGTGTTTTTTAATACTAGCTGTGATGGTAGGAATAGTCAGTAAAAAGTCAAAGTCCAGAGAGACAATTCTATTTCTGCTCTCATCTATTTTTTTTTTAACTTCTCATGAATGTTAAAATATAGTTGCAAAAAAAAAAAAAAAAATCAAATGATGCACGTGCGTGCAACCATATGCCAGGCTCTGCTGTTTGTTTCTTTTATTCATATCCTAGGCATATGTACCCTTGGACACCAAAGGTTCCATTTAATTAAAGTTAGTTAAAAGCTTAGGCCACAGAGATCAGGACAGCTGCTTGAGATATTAACCTGGGTGCTGTTCAGGGACGGCATAAATCTTTTGCTGGTATTTTGTCTCCTATTCCATATTTTGGTGGGGTTCTTCCCGGTAGCTTTTTGCCTCAGAAGATTGTTGATTTTTCCTTAAATGGTAGGGAAACATAAGCTTCCCCAATGATCGCAGGAAATTTTAAATTGAAATTTTGCGTATTCCTCGTTTGTATGGTTTTCTGTAACGATCTGCATGACTACCTTAGTGATTGATTTTGGACTAGTCCCTTTGTGCACACGTTTGGTTTGTTGGCTATTCAACAAGACACTGCTTCCCACAGAGACGTTTCTTACATACTCTTGTTTCTTTCTTCTCATACTTCTGTTCTTAGGGCAGGTCTAGTTGAAATTTTTAATCACAATTTACTATTTTTTTTAAATTAATAAATACGGAACAGGTGGGTTGTTTAACAAAACATGGTACATCAAAATAATAGGCTGTTATGCAAACATGGAATTATGAAGACACACTTTACGTTCATGGTTGAGGAAATAATACCTAAACAGATATTTGTGATAAAAATACAGATGAGGTGTTGAAAGATTTTTTAAAAATCCTTATTTTTCCCTACATTTTATTATGAACATTTTCCAACATACAACAGGTTGATAGAATTTTGCAGTAAATATCCATATACCCATCACTTACATTCTACCATTAACATGTTGTTATACTTTATTAAAATTAAATTTTTTCACTCAGCTATCAAGTAATAAGGAAATTCTGGTGGTGTAGTGGATAAGTACTATGGCTGCTAACCAAAAGTTTGACAGTTCGAATATACCAGGTGCTCCTTGGAAACTCTGCGGGGCGGTTCTACTCTGTCCTGTAGGGTTGCTATGAGTCAGAATTGACTCGATGGGAATGGGTTTGGTTTTTGGTTTTTTATCAAGTAATAATGTGCCATTGTCTTGAGACATGCTTATTCTTGTTTAATAGAAGTATAAGTTAAACTTCAGTTAAGAGGTTCAGAATAGGGCTTCGAAGTGTCAATTCTGGTTTGAACCACCACTAAGAATTTGCACCTCCAACGATGTCCCAGGCAATGCTAATGATTCCACCCCAGATATCCTGAATCAGAATCTGCATTTTTAACAAGACCCCCAGGTGATTTTCACGTATAATAAATTTTGAGAAACACTGCCCTACTATTGATGGCTCTCAGAATTGGTTCTCACTCAGCAGCATTAGCATTGCCTGGGAACTTGTCAGAAATGCAAATTCTCAGCAGCGGCCCAAACCCCAATGAACTGGCTTAAAATCCTAGGTCAGAGGAATGGTTTCTTTCTTTCTTTTTTTTTTAATTGTTCTTTAGGTGAAAGTTTACAGAGGACATTAGTTTCTCATTCAAAAATTTATATACAAATTGTTTCATGACATTGGCTGCCATTCCAGCAATGTGTCAGCACTTTCGCCCTTTTCACCCCAGGTTCCTTGTTTCTGTTCACCCACTTTTCCTAGCCCTTCCTTCTTTTTGTCTTTGCTTTTGGGCAGAGGTTGCCCATTTGGTTTCCAATACTTTACCTAAGAAACACATTCCTTATATGTGTTATTGTTTGTTTTATAGGCCCATCTAATCTTTGGCTGAAAGGTGAACTTTGGAAGTGGCTTCAGTTGGAGTTAGCAGGGTGTCCAGGGGCCGCAGTCTAGGGGGTTCCTCCACTCTCTATCAGACCAGTACGTCTGTTTTTTTTGTGTGAATTTAAATTTTGTTCTACATTTTTCTCCTGCTCTGTCTGGGGCCCTCTATTGTGATTTCTGTTAGAGTTGTTTTTGGTGGTAGCTGGGTACCATCTAGCTCTTCTGGGCTCAGGCTGGTGGAGGCTGTGATTCATGTGGCCCATTAGTCCTTTGGACTAGTATTTTATTTGTGTCTTTGATTTTCTTCATTCTTCTTTTCTCCAGATGGGATGGAACTAGTAGACTTATCTTAGATGTCTGCTAGTAAGCTTTCAAGACTCTAGACGCTACCCACCAAAGAAGAATGTAGAACATTTTCTTTAGAAACTATGTTATGCCAATTGATTTAGATATCTCCTCAGACCATGACCCCCAGCCCTTAGCCCCAGCAGCTTGATCCTTCAAGGTGTTTGGATGTGTCTGGGAAGCTTCCATTACTTTGCCTTGGTCAAGTTGCAGCTGACTTCCCTTATGTTGTGTGTTGTCTCTCCCTTCACCAAAGTTAACTCTTGTCTATTATCTAGTTAGTGATTTTCCCTTTCCATTCTTCCCCTCCCTTGTAACCATCAAAGGGTGTTTTTTTTTTCTGTGTGTAAACCTTTTAATGAGTTTTTATAATAGTGGTCTCATATAATGTCTGTCCTTTTGTGACTTATTTCACTCAGCATGATGTCCTCCAGATTCATCCATGTTGTAAGATGTTCTGTGGATTCATCATTGTTCTTATCATTGCGTAGTATTCCACTTTGGGTATATACCATAATTTGTTAATCCATTCATCTATTGTTCTGCACTTAGATTGTTTTCATCTTTTTGCTATTGTGAATAATGCTTCAATGAATACAGGAATGCACTATTTGTGTGATGGCTCATATATCTTTGGGATATATTTCCAGGAGTGGGGGTGCTGGATCATATCCTATTTCTATTTCTAGATCTTTAAGGAGTGGTATATCATTTGCCATAGTGGTTGTACAATTTTGGAATGCAATACTTTTGATGATTGAAAGAAAATAGTGTGGATTATTTTAAAACAAATATTCACACTTAAACAAAAATAAACAATGAAAAATTTTCCAAGGCATGCTCTCAGTGAATGATTGCAAAAGATTTTTAAAGAATCTAAACTCAAAAGTTTTCAAATATTAAAACCTGAGAAAGAAAAACAACTTAAAGTTACTTACATGAATTCACGTGCAGGCCTTCCAGATTTAATTGAACTACCCATAGTATTTATATTTCATGGAAAATTAAATGAAAATTCTATTCCTTACAATAAAATGTATTATTAAAACACAGTCTATTTTTAGCAGATTCACAACACATTGAATCACTAATGTACTGAATCAGTGAAATACCAAGACCATTTCAAAAAACTGAAATGCTAAAATCTAGTTAAGACAGTTTGAGAATATTCTACTTACTTTACATTCAAGTAAAAACATTAAGTTCATAATGAAAACATTTTAAATAAATAGTCATAATTTTTCATAAACACAATTTTTCATTAATTCTCAGTTTAATTTAAAATGTAGATTGTGATTACTTAATTTCTAGTACTATTAATCACTTTATGCCACATATCTACAAATGTATGTCTCTTGGCAAGTATATCGCTATTGCATACATTGTTTTGCAGTCAAAACACTAAAAATATTTTAGGATCTATACTATAAAGAGTGATAATGAACCATTTGTAGCCAATGATTTCTTTTATAAATTGATATAAGCTGCTTTAAAATTTTAATGTGAATGTATGTAGCAGTGCTAAGTGTACTATATATACATTTTATATAAAATAGATCAAATTCTGAAGAACTTATAGTTGGCTTTATTCTATTAAAAGGATCCAAGAAATGGTACTACAGTAATTCTGTTTTAAGATGAATACTTGTCCAAAGAGTTTTTCACTTATTGTAGTTATTATGTCTCTATTACATAAGTTTCATAAGTGAGATTTTCTTGAAGTGAAGCACTTTAAGATTTTTTTTTAATTGTTGTTTTGCTTCAGTTTTTTTTTTTTTTTTTTTTTACTTACACGATAACTATGAGCCCAAGAGACAGAAAGGGCCACATGAACCAGAGACCTACATCATCCTGAGACCAAAAGAACTAGATGGTGCCCGGCCACAACAGATGACTGCCCTGACAGGGAGCACAACAGAGAACCCCTGAGGGAGCAGGAGATCAGTGGGATGCAGGCTCCAAATTCTCACAGAAAGACCATACTTAATGGTCTGACTGAGACTAGAGGAATCCCTGTGGTCATGGTCCCCAAACCTTCTGTTGGCCCAGGACAGGAACCATTCCCGAAGACAATTCATCAGACATGGAAGGGACTGGACAGTGGGTAGTAGAGAGATGCTGATGAAGAGTGAGCTACTTGTATCAGGTGGACACTTGAGACTGTGTTGGCATCTCCTGTCTGGAGGGGGGATGGGAGGGTAGAGAGGGTTGGAAGCTGGCAAAATTGTCACGAAAGGAGAGACTGGAAGGGCTGACTCATTAGGGGGAGAGCAAGTGGGAGTATGGAGTAAGGCGTATATAAACTTATATGTGGCAGACTGACTTGATTTGTAAATGTTCACTTGAAGCTCAATAAAAATTAAAAAAATAATAATTATTTTATTTTTATTCTGGTAAGTTATAGCAGCTTTTGATTTATTGAGACTCTACTGACTTTAACATCATTGTAGAATTTTAAGTCATCTAATAATTTAAAAGGAGCCCTGGTGGCACAGTGGTTAAGAGATTGGCTGCTAACCAAAAGGCTGACAGTTCAAATCCACGGGCTGCTCTTTGGAAACACTATGGAGTAGTATGAGTCAGAAGCAACTCAATGACACACAACAACAATAATCTTTTAGAATATCCCTTTTCAGATAAAACAGAGTTTAATGATCTGTAATGTGAATATCTCATTTTAGGAAGGAAATGAACAGGTTCCCTATGTTGACATATAAATAATCTTTGGTTGAGAAATGAACAACACTATTTGTTGGCAAGGGGTAAATACCCTGGTTCATCTGACAACCAATGTTAGAATGCAACTTCTATTTTTTTTTTTCACTGTTAAATTACTTATTTATTTTCATGTTTTCACGTTCTGATTTAAATCACTCAGTAATTATTTCCCTTGAATATAAAATAGACATCAAAAGATCAAATGGATATTTTAAAATAAGTAAATTTAGAGAATGTTTATTTTAAAAATACAAATCCGACCATTTGGAGAGTAAAAAATGACTTTGTCTGCTACACAGTTCAAATGACATAAGCTATTTTGTGCTAAACTTAGTTAATAAGAGTCATGCTTCTTGTTTTCAAATATAACAGAAATAATTCAGAGATAAAATTAAAAAGGTATGTAGTTTTAGAATCTCTGAGTAGCAATTACTAAGCATGAGTTACTCTTGAGTAATAAATAGAAAAGTTCCCAGCCTGAGGAAAAGGAAAAGAAAAGAAAAGAAAGAGAATCAACCAACATCTGTCTTTTAGTGTATATCCCTCTGGGATAAGTACCAGTTAAAACTATTAAAAAAGAATGGCAATGAAATTTCTGCTGGTTGTGAGTTAGTCAAGCTTGTAACCCTTCTTGGCTTGGAAACCTCATGAAAAAGGAACGTGATAAACACAAAACTACTTCTAACGAAGTTGTTTGCCAAATTTACTCTATCAAGGTAAGATTATGGAATGTTATAGACAGTATGTTGTGATGGGATTAAATACTACACTTATGGGAACAATTAGATTTCTGCTAGCATTTACTTTATTGAAGCAAGAGTGTTCCCAGAAGTAAATCTGAAAAAAAGGACCAAATGCTAAGTGAGATTTCTTCTTGCTTTTCTATGTCCATTATTCAACCATTTCTAATTAATTGGATCAAAATAACATTAGTAGGGGTTGGACTGTAAAGTCTAAGCATAAAAATATGTATAGATGAGTCATATAATCTCAATTTTTTTTTCAAGAGTGGGAGAGCATAAACATAGTAATTCATTTTATATTCATTATAATGTCCCTGACATAGAAAGAATTTATTTACACTTAAACGAGAATGAATCCTCTTTACAGGAACGTGTGCACCTCAATGGCTATAAGAATTTAACGTTCTTTCCTTCTGTTAGAAACAAGTGTAGTTGAATGAGAGAAGAGCAAACACATTTGCATTTTGGTCAGATTCTTTTTATGTATAGATAGGAGATACATAAGGCTCAAATAGGTCAAAATAATAATGATAATAAATAATGCAGATAAGGTTGTTACATACTTAACATATGTCAAGCACTATGTAAGTATTTTACGTTCATTTTCTCATTTAACACTAATGTTATAAATGAGAACACTGGAACAGAAACAAGTTACATGACTAGGTTTAAGTCAACATATATGATAGAAGGAAAAGGCAGGATTTGGACTCAGTTTACTTGAACCTCAAAGGTCAAGCTCTTGAGGATATCAAGAGCTACTAATGACAGGTTTCAATGGAAAACTAAATTTCACTGATATTTTATGTATCTGTAAGTATCTATTATTTTTTCTTCCTGACTGAACAAAATTAAGTAGAATAGAGAGAATAGTGGAAACAGGCGTTGGAGTTTTGTTTGAGTTCTGACCCTACCATTTATTTATTGAATGTTATTGAGTTTTTGATTAATATGCTCTTTTTATAAAAGTTATAATTAAAAAAAAAATACTAAAGTACCAAGGAAAATGCACAGCACATGTTTAGAAATTAAAATGTAAGTATCATTATTTCTGTCCTTCTTATTAAATTTATCAGAATTTTTACTTTTTTTATAAAGTCTGGTTTGGTCCTTTATGACACAGTAGGACTTAAATAAATAGATGTGTGAATAAAAATAATTCCTATATCATATCCCTCTCATTTAAATAAGAATCTTATACTGCCAGTTTTAATTTTATTCGAAAATAATTTTATCAGTTAGTTGGAAGCATATTAACAATTAGTAACTTTATTACTGGGAGAAAAAATTGTTATGTATAGCATAGACCAAGACTTATATGATTTGTCAAAATACACTCCTTTTTCTTTTTAACTGTTTGTACCCATTCACTTTGCATCACTTGTTTGTTCTAGATGCTCATAGCTGGAACGGTTAATTGCAAATTTATTACTCAAAGAATGAACTGAGTTAAAATCAATCAGCATAGACATGAACTACGTTACTTTAAATTCAATACAGTCACATCATATAAAAAATGATTCTAAAGAGAGGATAAACATTTTCTCATAAGTAAATACCATGAATCTGTAAATTATTGACAAATGGAAAGACCCTAATCAGGCCAAGGTTTTGAAATTCCTGTAAATGTATATTGGTCACTCTTGGTACACATTATTTGATTAAAAAATGCAAGCCATGACTTCCTCAAAGGCATTGGAGCCCAGTATACATTTTCCTGAGCTAAAGAGAAGAAAAATCGTTTCTGGTCTGTGATGGGTTCCTCAGCTTTCCTTCCTCTTCATTTCTAGCACTGCTCCCTAAGAAAATAATTTTATGGAAGTCCGTGTCTTATTTCCCCAGTGAAGAAGCTGTTCAGCTCTGAGTACTAACATATCAAGATAGTGAACAAGCTGAAGTGGATTATCACATACTCATAGATTAGTATCTCTGGAGAGAATCTTGGATGAGTAAACTGGGACTCATAAATGGCCTCGAATCCAAGCTCTGGAACTCATATTATCTTATTCCCGGGCCAACGCTCTAGCACTGTAGCCTGGGTAGAGTAAAAGAAAGCAACACCTTCAGCTTAACTTTGAGAAAGCCAAAAGTGATTTTGGCATAAGATCCAGCAAAATCCAAGACAAAATATACAACAGAAATAGATAATAAACATATATTGATAATTGTATCAAGATATTAGAATTTAGAGATACATGATTTAATGATTAAAGTAAGAGTACATACATGAATATTTGTATATAGGTACATAGCTAGAGATGGAAAACCAAAAGGGAAGAACACACCCGGCATTTCTCAGGCTGAAAGAACTGAAGAAAAAATTAAAGCCTCGAGTTGAAATAGTGAAGGATTCTATGGGGAAAATATTAAATGATGCAGGAACCATCAAAAGAAGATGGAAGGAATACACAGAGTCATACCAAAAAGAATTAGTTGATGTTCAACCATTTCAAGAGGCAGCATATGATCAGGAACTGATGATACTGAAGGGAGAAGTCCAAGCTGCTCTGAAGGCATTGGCGAAAAACAAGGCTCCAGGAATTGATGGAATATCAGTTAAGATGTTTCAACAAACAGATGCAGCACTGGGGGTGATCACTCAACTATGCCAAGAAATATGGAAGACAGCTTCCTGGCCAAATGACTGGAAGAGATCTATATTTATGCCTATTCCCAAGAAAGGTGACCCAACCGAAAGTGGAAATTATAGAACAATATCATTAATATCACACGCAAGCAAAATTTTGCTGAAGATCGTTCAAAAACGGCTGTAGCATATCGACAGGGAACTGCCAGAAATTCAGGCTGGTTTCAGAAGAGGACGTGGAACCAGGATATCATTGCTGATGTCAGATGGATCCCAGCTGAAAGCAGGGGTTACCAGAAGGATATTTACCTGTGTTTCATTGACTATGCAAAGGCATTCGACTGTGTGGATCATAACAAATAATAGATAACATTGTGAAGAAAGGGAATTCCAGAATAATTAATTGTGCTTATAAGTAACCTTTACATAGATCAAAAGGCAGTTGTTCGGACAGAACAAGGGGATACCGATTGGTTTAAAGTCAGGAAAGGTGTGCGCCGGGGTTATATTCTTTCACTATACCTATTCAATCTGTATGCTGAGCAAATAATACGAGAAGCTGGACTATACGAAGAAGAATGGGGCATCAGGATTGGAGGAAAGCTCGTTAACAATCTGCATTATGCAGATGACACAACCTTGCTTGCTGAAAGTGAAGAGGACTTGAAGCACTTACTACTGAAGATCAAAGACCACAGCCTTCAGTATGGATTGCACCTCAGCATAAAGAAAACAAAAATTCTTGCAACCTGCACCAATGAGCAAAATCATGATAAACGGAGAAAAGATTGAAGTCATCAAGGATTTCATTTTACTTGGCTCCACAATCAACAGCCATGGAAGCAGCAGTCAAGAAATCAGAAGATGCATTGCATTGGGCAAATCTGCTGCAAAGGACCTCTTCAAATTGTTGAAGAGAAAAGATATCACCTTGAAGACTAAGGTGCGCCTGACCCAGCATGTGGTATCTTCAATTGCATCATATGCATGCGAAAGCTGGACAATGAATAAGGAAGACCGTAGAAGAGTTGACGCCTTTGAGTTGTAGTGTTGGCGAAGAATACTGAATACACCATGTACTGTGAAAAGAACGAACAAATCTGTCTTGGAAGAAGTGCAGCCAGAATGCTCGTTAGAGGCAAGGATGGCGAGACTGCATCTTATATTCTTTGGACATGTTGTCAGGAGGGATGAGTCCCTGGAGAAGGACATCATGCTTGACAGAGTACAGAGTCAGCGGGAAAGAGGAAGACCCTCAACAAGGTGGATTGACACAGTGGCTGCAACAATGGGCTCAAGCATGACAACGACTGTAAGGATGGCTCAGGACTCGGCAGTGTTTCATTGTGTTGTGCATAGGGTCGTTATGAGTCAGAACTCATTCGAGGGCACCGAACAACAACAACAACAACATGTGTATACACATATAGTGTCAAATCACAGAAGATTAGAGATGCTCTTTTGGAAAATGTCTTTCAGTTTTAAAAACTGCTTCCTAAACTGGACAGCTTTCATAAACTGCATTGTGAAGAATCCAAAGCAGAGACCTTCCTAAACTAGGTCATTATGTTTGACACAACGTGATTGCAGATCTACCTTCCTCTAGGTAGTAAGTTAAAGGTAGTAGAATGATTCAAACTAAAGTATTTAATACTTACTTGAACTGCATAAGATTAGCTTTCTAGATATACATTTTCTGTACAAACTCAATAAGCCCTAAATTGCTAAACAATTCTTTGGAACTTAACAGCTTTAATGAAGTAAAAGCAAATACTTCATTCTAGCTTCTTTGATTAGAGTGGTTTGCTTTTGAGCAAAATAGAAAATTACACTCAGTCCATTTACAGACAACCAATCTACTGCTGCTCTTGGAAAAACAGTAAAAGATTAACATGAAAAGAGCAACACATCTGGTGCAAAGCTCTAATGCCTAGTGAGTCTGCAGAAAATTATTATACAAGGGAAATATACTGTACATTCATGGTAAATGCAGTATATCAAAGGCCTCTGGTGTAATAGGCAGAGCAGGTATATGACGAAGATGGCTTCACATTCACTCTGAGGTTGTTTGTTTAGAAATCCCTTACCTACTTTCTACAGCTACTGTGGAATAATCTAGAGACCAACTAATAATTTCATGATGCTATAATACTAATTTCAATTTTCTGACTGGCTTGTAGTAGCTTAAATGTCCTCCACGGATTTACATATGAAAGACATTGTTCAAATTCCAAAAGGAGCTGAAATGGAAAGATCCTCTCCCTCACAGTGCTTGTTGATATGCCCTCCCAAAATGAAAAAGATAAAATTAAGCAGAATACAGTTTAATGTATTAAATGAATTTATATAAAGCATTTCAGACTTTTAAGATTCATCGTTTGACATAACTACTGCTTAATAAAATATAAAAATTTCAGTAATTAACATTTGCTGAATCCTGCTAGGTGTCTGAAGTATGTTATACACTGTATATTAACTATATTATGCAATTTAAATAAAAATCCAAAGAGGATATTATTATTTTTTTTATCAATCACAAGAAACTGAAATTGAATGATGGATAGCAACTTACCATGGCTACATATATTATAAAAAGAAGATCCAGTCTCATTTACCACAATGTTTTTTTCATTTCCATCGAGTTGATTCTGACTCATGGAAACCCCATGTGTGCAGAAAAGAACTGCTCCGTAGAATTTTGAAGGCTTGTGACCTTTTGGAAGCAGATCACCAGGCCTGTCTTCCAAGGAGCCTCTGAGAGGATTTGAACCACCAATCTTCAGGTTAGTAGTTGAGCACTTAACTATGTGTGCTGCCCAGGAACTCCTATCTAACAAAACAACACATGTTAAATTGTTTTGATACTCTATATAATTTTGTATTTGTTTCTTTTCAACATAAGGTATGGAATGATAGCCTTAGGAATTATTCCAAAGGATATACATCAAAGAGATAGATTTAATATTTTAGAACAATTTTGCTCAATAAACTTTTTTGCAATGATGGAAATTTTTGGCACTGTCCAATATGGTAGCCACTAATCACATATGGCTATTGAGTATTTTATATATGTATGTCCGAGGAACAGAGTTTTATATTTTATTTTAATTAATTCAAATATAAATAGCCACATGTGGCTAGTGCCCTTTGTATTGGATAGCACAAATCTAGAGCATCATAAGTTTGACCTATATGTCTATTTTAATGATAAGTAAAGAGATCACTAGATTAGTAAGAATATTCTATCACCTGGGATTTTAAAAGAAGACAATTGAGAAAAAGAACATCATAAATGTTCTTGTAGTAAAACACTCCACTGATATATAAAGATTATAGGACATTACAGAATAAACCAAAATTTCCATTGACCAACTAAACATTGTCACTCTTGGCATTTTTCTCCCCCCTGCTGAATGTATTATAAACTATATTCAGGTTTTATAAAACCTGAAGGAGAGAAAGAGACTGAGAGAAGAAGAGAAAGAGACTGAGGGAAGAAGAGAAAGAGACTGAGGGAAGAAGAGAAAGAGACTGAGAGAAGAAGAGAAAGAAAAAAGAAAGGGAGAAAGAGATAGCTGCCATCTGGTCGACTCTAACTCACGGCAACCTATGTACACCAGAACAAAACATTGCCAGCTCCCGCGTCACCCTCATGATTACCAGCATGTTTGAATCCATTGTTGTGGCTGTTGTGTCAATCCATCTCACTAAGGGACTCCCTCACCCTCACTGGCTCACTACTTCAAAAATAGTGTGTTTCTCCAGCAACTGATTCCTCCTGATGACATGAGTTGGACAAGGTTCTGTTGTGATCTATGTTTTATTGGCTAAGTTTTGGAAGTAGATTGCCAAGCCTTTCTTCATAGCCTATCTTAGTCTGGAAGCTGCACTGAATCCTGTCCACAGTGGTTGACCTTGTCGGTATTTGAAATACTGGTGGCCTAGCTCCCAGCATCATAACACACAAACCACTACAGTAGGACAAACAGACTGATAGGTGGTGGAAACTTGAACTACTCCCACATAAATGACATAGCTTATTTTAAAGTACTTCCTTAATTGTAATCTAATTTTGAATTTTAGACTTCTCTCTAATAATGACGATTTAGAAAGAAGTAAGGACCTATTCCTAAAATGAGGCTATTTCAAAAGAATCAGATTACTTATACAGGGTATTTTGTACACATATTGATGTAGATAGTATTCTGATGACTCATTTGGGCTTGAAAAATACTAATTTTAAATGGGATGAAGGAAATTTGAACAGTGTCTTAGTCATCTAGTGCTGTTATAACAAAAATAACTCAAGTGGATGGCTTTAACGGAGAGAAATATATTTCCTCACAGTAACGTAGGCTAAAAGTCCAAATTCAGGGTGTCAGCTCCGGGTGAAAGGCATTCTCTCTCTGTTGGCCTTCTCATCAGTGTTCCGCAAACTAGGAACTTCTCTGCACAGGAACCCCAGGTCCAAAGGATGCACTCTACTCTCCGTGCTTCTTTCTTGGTATTGAGTTCCCCCTGTCTCTCTGCTCACTTCTTTCTTCTATATCTCAACAGATCGCCTAGAGACACAATCCAATCTTGTAGGTTGAGTTCTGCTTCACTAACACAAATGCTGCCCATCCTCCCTCATTAACAGCATAGAGGCAGGATTTACAACATATAGGGAAATCACACAATATCAGAAATCATGGCCCTGCCAAATTTATACACATATTTTTGGGGGACATAATTGAATTCATGACAAACAGTCATACAGATATTATACCTACTGCTTGGCAATATTACATTTATGCTGTCCAAGGAATTGTAAAAAAAAAAAAAAAAAAAAGGTTCACTCTATTTACACCTTTTACACCACTTACATGTTATAATTAGGTAAAATAAACTATTTCATGTGTGAGATCATGCAATTCTATCCTTTCCATATTCTATGTTGAAATGGCTCATGAATATGTGTCATACAATATCCTATGTCATAATGAAAAATAACAATAAAGTTTCCCTCTACTGTCTTCTTTTCATGATTAATAACAGAATTATTTTTCCCTATTTAGAACATTATTTGGTACCTTACTTTGGTGTTTTTAATTTAGTAGCTATATTTTATTTAATTTCTAGGACTCATATTGGACATAATACATTTTTGAAAATAACTTGTGCACAGTTTTATTGTCATTGCTAGTTCAAATCTGAATATTAAAATTTTTGAGTAACAGGAGGACCCAAGGCTAATCTTTAACTGGCCACTAAGGGAACATGATTTATGGTGACTAGAGAAATAATGGAAACCCTGGTGGAGTAGTGGTTAAGTGCTACAGCTGCTAACCAAAAGGTCTGCAGTTCAAATCTGCCAGGCACTCCTTGGAAACTCTACAGGGCAGTTCTACTCTGTCTAAACGGTTGCAATGAGTTAGAATTGACTCGACGGTGGCGGGTTTTGTTTTTTTCTGGTTTAGAGAAGTAATATAAATTTATAAATTTTCTCAAACTTTTCCCTTTCTTTAGAAGTGAGATAACCTAAACATAGGCTTCTTAACAGAAAATAGCACTCGTTTCAGAAGCATAACAATTATGATATTAATGGCAAGATTTAAAACCAACAAAAAAAAAAATCTGGCCTTGCCCTTCTCCTGAGCAGAAGGAATTACCCTGAAATCATCACCTCTGAGAGAAAGCAAGATTGAGAAAATGGGACAAATCAAAACACAAAGCAAAATCACCAAAACAAAGTATTTGAAAGAGATTAAACACATACTATCTCAAGTTAAGCTATCCTGACATCTTTCTTCCCTCATTTTCATGAAAAATTGGGAAAACCAAGAAAAGCTATAAACAGCTACAAGCTTGACTCTCAATACAATGATAAGAGCACACAAAATCTATGTGAACATTTATGAACAATTTGAAACACACAAGGGAAAAAGTTAGTTTTCCTTCACTGATACTTATACATCTTAGAAATTCCAACTGAGCAAGCTGCCAAAAAGACACAGGTGCATAAAAGATAAACAGGTGAAAGAAATAAAATGTTATTGCGGAAGAAATATTATCTTGGTCCATTACGCATTTACCTTAGGACATATTAGCACATCTGTTACGTGTTTATTGGAGATACAGCTTTATCTGAACAAGCTTTATTAAGTTATCATTCCAAATCGACCTTCTCTTCTCCAAATCTGTATTTATTACACTGAAGTTATAATGTCTGGGTTACTATTTAATAAATGTGTTCCAATGGATTCCACCAAAGATTGTATTAGGAGTCTGATTCAAGTAGGACATCATTCTAAGGTTTTAACTTGGGCACTTAGAGTAGCAAACAGTTGTTAGTTACCTGGTTTTGAACTAACACTGATGTTGTGTTGTTGTTATTTTGACTTGGGCCTATCCCCTAGTCACTTTAATTGACAACTTTTTTAGATTTTTATAAACCCAAAGAGGAATGCTTGTGGACAAACAAGACTCAGGCCAATTGAGTGCCCAGCCACTCTTGTAAGCAATTAGCAGTGAGGTCCAAATTAAAAAGGGCAAAAAATTACTTATTCTGCTTTTAAAAAACATTATTTCAGTTCCTACCCTCAAGTAACTAAAAATTTAATTTTGTAGAAAAATATATACAATGATAAACTATAAAAATGTAAATTGAAAAGGGACTAAGAATCTGTTCTTAGATTCTGTACTGGAGCTGTTACCTCTGGGCTACTTGACCATAAGAAAGTCGTTTTATTTTTCTATTTATAGATTTGAAAGTTATTTTTTTGTTGTGCTTTAAGTGAATGTTTACAGAGCATTTTCATTTCCTGTTCAATAGTTTTTACACAAATTATTCTATGACATTGATTGCAATCCCCACAACGTCAGCATTCTTCCCTTTAACACCCTGACTTTCTCATTTTCATATGTCCAGTTTTCCTGGCCCTTCCTGATGTCTGAACTTTGCTTTTGGGCATGTGTTGTCCTTTTGACCTCATGTAGATGACTGTTTTAAGGAGAACTTTTTCCATGTGTGTTACTGTTTATTTTATCTGACTTAGAGGTGATCTCTGGGAATGGCTTCAGTTCCAAGTCAGGAGGGTATCTAAGAGCTATAGTCTTGGGGGCTCCTCCAGTCTTTTGCAGACCAGTAAATCATGTCTTTTAATGGATGTGAATTTTGTTCTACATATATGTATATTTTTTTCCCACTCTAATCAGGACCTCCTATAATAATCCCAGTCAGAGTGAGCCACAGTGGTAGCTGGGCACCATTTAGATCTTCTGGGCTCAGGCTGTTGGAGGCTGTAGTCTCTGTGGTCCATTAGTCCTTTGGACTAATTGTTTCCTTGAGTCTTTGGTTTTCTTCACCCTTCTTTGCTGCAGATGGAAAGAGATCAGTAGTTGTATCTTAGATGGCTGCTCACAAGCTTTTAAAACCCTAGGTGATACCAAAGTAGGATGTAGAACATTTTCTTTACAAACTATGTTATGCCAATTAATCTAGATATCCGCAGAGACCATGGTCCTTAGCCTTCAAGCCAGTTGCTCAGTCCCTTGAGGTGTTTGGATATGTCTAGGCTTTTTCCATGACTGTGCCCCTCGTGCACTCTATTACGTATATGAGTATACATGCAGCGCTTACAAATATGTATGTAGAAATATCCACAGATACAGCCTCCCACACCTACTCAGCATACATAAATTTTTAAGGATCACTCCAAGTGTAATTATATGAATTTATCCATATATATGCATGTTTAATTTATATGGTTTTAATTAAAATTACATGTTTTATCACAAAAATGTGTGTTTATTCTAGAAAATTCAGTAGATATATACACAAAAAGGAATAAACTTTAAACAAATAACATCACTTGAAATAGTGATGACTAATATTATATGCACATGCATGCACACACTATAAAGAAAACTAAAGAAGAGATGATGCCTTTGAATTGAATTACGGTGTGGGCAAAGAATATTGAATATACCATTAACTGCCAGAAGAATGAACAAACCTGTCTTGGAAGAAGTATAGCCAAATGCTCCTTAAAAGTGAGGATGGCGAGACTTTGTTTCACATACTTTGGGCATGGTATTGAGAGGATCCAGTCCCTGGAGAAGGGCATCATGCTTGGCAAAGCAGAGGGTCAGTGAAAAATAGACAGACCCTCAATGAGATGGATTGACACAGTGGCTGCAACGATGAGCTCAAGCATAACAACAGTCATGAGGATGGCGCAGGACTAGGCAGTGTTTTGTTCTGTTGTACATAGGGTCACTATGAGTCAGAACTGACTGGGTGGCACCTAACAACAACACACACATAGAAGGATGATAAATAAATATTCCAATCATATTTCTACACAATACACATATCTTTAATAAGATCATACTTTAAATAATTTTTGATTTGTGTGTTTCAGTTTCTAAATTATCTAAAACTTTCTATGATGTTATTTTTAAACATTCTTCTAGGATATGCTTTTAAATGTCTTTATGTTATTCAATTATGTGTATTTAACCAATACTTGTGCAATATGCATTTAGTTCTTTCCCTGTTGATTATCATGAGTTTGGTAGTTAGGCATGCTACAGACCAATATCTCAGTGGAATTTCAGGAAAAAATAAGATTATTATCCTTAGAAAACTCTTTTCTTCAATGATTTGGCACTTAGAAAGCAAATCACAGAGCATAGAAAATATCCTTTCTTAGTGTCTCTGAAGCAATTAGATTACAAAGATTAATTCACAGACATTAAAATGTAAAGATATCAAATGTTTATGTTAAATTTGGGATTTGTGTATCATAACAAAACATATACTTGTTTATAGATGCTCTTCATACATAATAAGTAAAACTACATTGTCCAATTTTGGTTAAGATGTAAATATGGTATGGTGTATTTAAACGAAGGAGACGGATTTAGAGCCAGACTTTACAAAGTGATGCAGGTAAAATAGTGAATAGAACTTTATAAAGGTGGGTGATAGCAAGAGTCAGAACTAATAAGTGTGACTTCAAAATAATTTTTAAAAGTACCAGCAGATTATCTTCTTTTTAAAAAAAATATTTTACTGTGTTTTAGGTGAAAGTTTACCTAGCAAATTGGGCTCCCATTTAACAATTTTAATACAAATCATTCTATGACATTGGTTATATATTCCACAATGAGTTAACATTCTCCTTATTTCCATTCTGTTTCTTCTGTTTGCATAAATCTAGCTTCCCTGCCCCTCCCTTAGTGTCTCATCTTTGTTTTAGTGTAAATGTTGATCATTTGGTCTCATGTAGGAAATTATTTAAGGGAGCCCGGTACTCATGGATGACATTGTTTATTTTATAAGTCAATCTACAATTTGGGTGAAAGGTGACCCAGCAGATTATCTTCTACATCATAATTTTGAAAGATGTTTCTCTAATAAATTGTTGGAAAACTCTCCAATTGGTAGGAAATTTCCCATTGGTAAGAGATTATTTCTGAATTAATACCAAATATATTCAATATTCAAATATACCTCTAGTGAAACATAAGAACACGGAATTCTATTTATGGAAGAAGCAATCTACTGAAGAAGACTGAAGTATTTGCTTTCACATACTCTTTATGAAAATTTGATTATATAAAGATATTTAATCAACCAGGTTATTTAACATAGCATACACAAGTATTATTAGTTGCAGCTGCATGCAGAGTTATCTGAAGCTATACATTTTAAAATACGTTCCTAATTTTAAAGTACTAGAGAGAAACAACTCATGCAAACAAATAGTAATAATTTTCCACATACATGTTGATAGAAGAAACACTGAGGTGTTTGTGACATCACTTTAAGGTGTATAGCATCTGAGAGGATATTTCCACAGTTTGTTTCAATCAAAGAGGCATTTAATGAAAGCAGAATAGAGGCTATCTAGTTTTATATTTTATTTGCATTTTGCATAATACAAAAAGGCTGTAATTTCTACAGCTTCAGATTAAGTCACTGAAACTATTGCTATATATTCTTGGTTCTATTTTTCCAGTCATTACCTGTACATTTGATAAGAGCACTTTTGTTTCGTAGATATAAATTCCAATGAGACTTCAGATTTTGTTAAAAAAAATTACTGCTTTATTTCAGAAAACAAAGTCCATGAATTTAATGAAAAGAGCAAGCTATATCTCAAAGAAAATCTTCCTTTCCTGCTTGGGGGTCCAAGGGCCATTGCCAAGTACCACTGGACTTTGTAATCATTGAATGAATATACATTGGACATATGGCCCAGGATAAACTAATCACATATTTTACCATGAAATTTGGTATTTGGAATAGAGTGGAACTGACTTAAGTCAAATGTAGTGCTTTGGAACATTAGTTTTTTGACCTTGGCTGCAATAAGAAATATAAAACACAAGAAACCTAGCACACACAAACATTCATTAAAATAAAAAGAGAAGTTTTAAAAAAGCAACAGTTATGCTGAGTAGTATGTTATATTTTCTATTTTATAATGTATTCTGTTATTTTGAGTGTTGATCATGCCCCACTAAGTGGAATGTAGGAGCTACTAGTGCGGCATGCCAACAATGCTGCTTTAGGTAGAGGTCAGATTCACTCTTATTACTGAAACCCTGGGCATCCCTGGCTCCTTCATTTCCCAAATCTTGTTTTCTCAACTCTCTTTTAAATCTGTAAAATACCCAGTATATGTCCAAAAAGTTTGACTTCTAATTTATGCAAACCATACTGTTGCGCACGCCCACAAATCAGATAACCTAATATTAATCCTTCTCAGAGCTCATAAATTTTTCTCAATTTCCTCTTTCTTTTGAATCTAGCAAATGTATTTATTAGTGTGGAGATTCAAAGTGAAGGAGGGTAATAATAATTACTTGTTCTTAGGACTGTCATTGGCTATGCCACATTAAGAACTATGAGGGCCACAAGAATACTTGAATTACCACCTTTCTGCTCAGTTGTAGAATTCCAGACACACACACAAAAAAAGATTCTTTAAGACATTTGTTTTCTTCCTAGTGTGGTGAGTAACACTTGAGGTCTTAAAAATTTACAAGTGACCATCTAAAATAAAACTTCTGGTCTCTACTCATCTGGAGCAAAAGAGAAAGGAGACACAAGATTCAGAAAAAGAAAGGGTCTACAGGATTAACTGTCTATATGAACCCTGGCCTCCTCTACCCTGAGACAAGAAGAACTAGATGGTGCCTGGCTACCACTACCGTACATCTTGATCAAGACCTCAATAAATGGATCCTGATATAAATTGAGAAAAATGTGGAATAGACCTTCAAATTCTCAAAAAATCCAGACATACTGGACTTATTGACACAAGGAGAATCCCTGAAACTATTGCCCCGAGATATTCTTTAATTCTTGAACTAAAACTATCCCAAAGTACCTTTTTGCTAAATAGGACTTTAGCTCATAAAGTATTGAATATCACCCTTTAGTACTGTGCTTTTTTAAAAAAATCATATGTATGAGACCAAATGGTCAATAAATACTCTAAAGCATACATGAGATGTTTGGGGGTGCTGTGAGACTAGATGGATGGGAATAGAATGACTAGAATGGAATTAATGAGAATGTTGATACAATGTGAATGTAACCAAGGACACTGAAGAATATATGTAGAAATTGTTGAATGGGAACTTGTTTCGCTGTGTACGCTCCCAACAAAAATACAATAAAATGTTATTTAAAAAAAATAGAAATTTGTCTTTAATTTCATTCGACTATATTCAATAAGATGCCAAGCTGTGTCTGTGGTCTGAGATAAGAAAGTTTCTTTGGCTCCATGTACACTTGTTGACACCAACATTATTTTACATATTCATGTGTTCATTTTACAAGTACATTAAATGATTATGATTATAATTTTGAAAAATTATAAATATCTGACGTCAGATAAATCATATAAGTACTTAATAAAAAGTATTTCTATCATTCATTCAAAAATATATTTGGACTGATATTGAGAATATATGTTTTTCTTGTTAGGTGCCTATGAGTTAGTTTCAACACATAGCCACCCTATGTACAACAAAACCAAACACTGCCCAGTCCTGCAACATCCTCAAAATCATAGTTATGTTTCAGCCCATTGTTGCAGGCAATATGTCAATCCATCTTGTTGAGGGTCTTCCTCTTTTTTGCTGACCCTCTACTTTACTGAGCATGATGTCCTTCTCCACGGACTGGTCTGTCCTGTAAACATGTCCAGAGATGAAGTCTCACCATCCTTGCTTCTAAGAAGCCTTCTGTTTGTACTCCTTCCAAGGCAGATGTGTTCGTTTTTCTGGCAGGCCACAGTAAATTCAATACTCTTCTTCAACACCATAATTCAAAAGCATCAAGTCTTCTTTGGCCTTACTTATTCATTGTCCAGCTTGTGCATGCCTATGAGGCTGTAGAAAAGGGCCCATGGCTTGGATCATGCACACCATAGCCCTCAAAACACGGGTAAACATCTTTCTGATATTATCTGCTCTCTGGCAGTTCCCTGTAAATGTACTGCTGCAACCATTTTTTAATTATCTTCAGAAATATTTTACTTGTGTGTATGAAACTAATGGTATTGTTTGATAATTTCTGCATTCTGCTGAATCACTTTTGTATGGAATAAGCACAACTATGGATCCCTTCTAGTCAGTTCGGCAGAGACCTGTCTTCTGCATTTCTTGGCATAGACGAGTGAGTGCTTCCAGCATTGCATCCCTTTGGTGAAACATCTCAATTAGTATTCCATTAATCCCTGGAGCCTTGCTTTTTGCTAGTGCCTTCACTGCAGCTTGGACTTCTTCCTTAAATACCATAGGTTCTTGATCACATGCTACCTCATGCAATGGTTAAACGTCAACCAATTCTTATTGGTACAGTGACTCCATATATTCCTTCCATCTTCTTTTGATGCCCTGTGTCATTCAGTATTTTGCCCATAGAATCCTTCATATTACAACTCAAAGCCTGAATTTTCTTTTCAGTTCTTTCAGCTTGAGAAATGCTCAGTGTGTTCTTCCCTTTTGTTTTCTAACTCCAGGTCTTTGCACATTTCATTATAATACTTTGTCTTCTCGAATTGTCTTTGAAATCTTATGTTCGACTCTTTTATTTCATCATTTCTCCCATTTGCTTTAGCTACTCTAAGTTCAAGAGCAAGTTTCAGAGACTCTTCTGACATCCATTTTGGTCTTTTCTTTCCTTTCTGTCTTTTCAATGACCTTTTTCTTTCTTCTTGTATGATGTCATTGATATCATTCCACAACTCATCTGGTCTTCAGTCATTAGTATTCACTATGTCAAACCTATTCTTGAGATGGTCTTAAATTCCAATGGAATATATTCAACATCATATTTTGGCTCTTATGGACTTGTTTTAGTTTTTTTCAGCTTTAACTTGAACTTGCATATGAGCAATTGATGGTCTAATCTGCAGTCGATGAATACCAGAAAGATGTTTACCTGCATTTTACTGACTATACAAAGGCATTCAATTGTGTGGATCATAACAAATTATGGATAACATCCTAAAGAATGGAAATTCCAGAACATTAAATTGTGCTCATGAGGAACGTGTACATAGACCAAGAGGCAGTAGTTCAGACAGAAAAAGGGGATATTGCATGGTTTAAAATCAGGAAAGGTGTGTGTAAGTGATGTATCCTTTCATCACACTTATTAAATCTATATGCTAAGCAAATAATCTGAACACCCAGAAGTATGAGGAAGAACATGGCTTCAGGATTGGAGGAAGCCTCATTAACAGCCTTCAATATGCGGATGACACTACCTTGCTTGCTGAAAATGAATAGTACATGAAGCACTTATGAAGATCAAAGATTATAACCTTCAGTATGGATTACACCTCAACATAAAGAAAACAAAGGTACTTACTACTGGACCAATGAGCAACATCATGTTAAATGGAGAAAACACTGAGGTTGTCAAGAATTTAATTTTACTTGTATCCACAATCAATACCCATGGAAGTAGCAGTCAAGAAATGAAACGATGTATTGCACTTAGCAAATCTGCTGCAAAAGAACTCTTTCAACTGTTGAAACCAAAGATGTCTTAAGAACTAAGTTGCACCAGACCTAAGCTATGAGCCATTTTCTATCACCTCATGTGGATGTAGAAGCTGGGCAATGAATAAGAAAGGCATAAGAAGAATTGATGCTTTTGGATTATGGTGCTGGAGAAGAATATTGAATATACCATGGACTGCCAGGAGAACGGAAACCCTGGTCACATAGTGGTTAAGTGGTACAGCTACTAACCAAGAGGTCGGCAGTTGAAATCCACCAGGCACTCCTTGGAAACTCTATGGGGCAGTTCTACTCTGTCCTATAGGGTTGCTATGAGTCGGAAATGACTCAGCAGCAGTGGGGTGGGCCAGGAGGACAAACAAATCTGTCTCGGAAAAAGAACAGCCAGAATGCTCCTTATGAACGAGAATTGGGAGGCTTTGGACATGCTATCATGAGGAACCAGTCCCTGGAGAAAGTCACTGTACTTGGTAAAGCAGAAGGTCAGAGAAGAGGAAGATCCTCATGGAGATAGATTGACACAGTGGTTTTAACAATGGGCTCAAACATAGCCATGATTGTGAGGACAGCACAGGATCAGGCAGTATTCATTCTCTTTTACATAGAGTTGCTAGGAGTTGAAACCAACTTGTCAGCACCTAACAACAACAACTTGTAGGTAGAAAATCAAATAGCACCCAAAACCTTTATTCTATCCTGTCAATATATGGTGTTGTTCTTAATACTCAAACGTTGTTCTCAGTAAAATCAAACTTTCATTGTTTCCTTAGAATGTAAGGACTAGAACCATAACTTCCGGGTTAGCATAATAGTTGATTTTAATAAAAATATTTATTTTTGCAGGATAGTCAAGTGAAGTGATCTTCCAATTATCCTTCATCCTACTAACAATCTGTATACACAGTCTAATAAGGATATTGTAAAACTAAACTCCTTATTTTGGGCTATCTTACATTGTCACTTTGTGAGATGTCATCTCCTAGATCATGAAAACCAAAACTGACCCTAGAGTAGATCGTTCATAGGTTAACCTGAAAATTTGCAAGAGAAATGAAATGCAATTTTTGAATTCTAAATTTAGTGACATACTTGTCTTTCACAACCATTATATGTCAAAAATTACTGACCCTACTTAATGTAATCTTTATAATTTTGGGAAAGCTAAACAGTGGTAACAAATAGAACTGTAGGTATAATTACTCAGACACAACGGGTGCTCCTTCTTGTTTTTATAACAGTGCAAACAGTGTTCACATTTGGTAGGGATCCCTTGCAGAGATTCCAATGTCCACATTCCTTCTTTTTTCTAGCTCTGCTGTTGCAAATGTCATCTGCATCCATTCAGAGGGAGGGAAAAATAACACAAAGATGACACAGCCACTTCTTAAATGTCTTGGCTTAGAAATGATATGTACCAGTCACTCTTAACAGTCCGTTATCTGGAAATGGCCACACCTACCTGCAAGGGCAGAAGGAACCTGACGTCAAGCAGTATGCCTAGGACAAAGAGAACACATCTTTGGATGGATGAGCAGTTTATTGTCTTTGTCACATCAGTCACATTAAAAAAAATTTTTTTTTTCTCAAGTAAAGATTATTCTGAGATTAGTTTGGAAAACAAATATAATATAATAGCCGGAATTTATCACTGTAAGGAAATTTTAAAATGTAGCAAATTCTGGTAAGGTTTAATAATAAAAGAACTCAACATATGCTTGTGAGCACTTTTATGGTGCTACCAATTTCACTCTTTTAGGGATTCATGAGTCTATTTTGTTCTTATTTATACAGAGAACAAATGCCTATATTGTTAATGTTTGATCTGATATACATCTCTTACTAAAATAAAAAGCTTTCAAGTTATTGTTGCTATTAAGAAGGCTAGGATGTATTGACTTCTCACAGTTTAATTAAATGACAAAATGTTATTGAAGCAAAGGGAAAATCAACCATGTATTGATAACCCAAGAAGTTGTACACTCAAATATATATATATATATATCCAAAAATGAACAGAATCTTGAGTTTCTTTTTTTAATATAAGCATTTTCCCACTCCTTTTTAAAGTGATCCGTTAATCAAAATATATTTTTAAGTTTATGGGTAGAATGCCTGTATCTTAGATATCAATACAGGAATAATCCCTCTGTGAGTAAAACATTTTTAGAACTGTATTTGACTGATAAAAGATAACTGCGATGGATAATTCAAATAAAAATGTTTAATTATAAAAACCACAACAGATATTATGGGCATTTAAGGCTTCAGGCTTCATGCTGCATTCTATTTGGTTCAGAGTATAGTTTTTATGATTTATTGACAGCAGCTGTAGATGGTTCTTTATTTTCAACTCATCCCAACCCTGGTCAAACAACACAACCCTCCTGCTTTTTTCAATATTTTCCTAATATCTCAGCTCATTTAATTCTATTGATCCACTGAAGAGTATAATGGCATTGAAACTGGAATTAATAGCACCTCCCTTTCGCCAGTGCTAAGAGCTTTCCTATTGAGTCTGTGGACCATCACACGAAATCATAAAAGTAGACAAAAAAGTAGAATGACCTTTATCTGCTACTACTGTACTGAAAAATTCAGCAAAGCTCAGAACATCATTTTCCATTTTATGGCACTGTTTTCTTGAATAATAAGAGAAGGGGGAAAAAAAGGAACAACTGACCCCTGTTCAGCATTTACTTAAGCCGAATTGGCATTAATAGAGTATTCTGTCAAAAATTCAAGCTCAAGAAAATGTATGGCTTTGTCCACAGCAGCAGCTATCTTAGCAGATTGCACTGTCACCGCTTCACACAAAGCGCATTGCAACGCCATTAGTGGACATAAATAATGCACAAGCTCTTATGCAGTACTCAGCTAAGTGCATGGAAACCTTGGGCTCCTGTTGTCAGAAATTCAATGGATTAGTACCTAGATTTATTTTAAGTCTGTAAAGCACTTTGTTCTTGACAGCGTTCAAAGTAGAAAGAGTGCTATCCTGAATGTGCATCTTAATACTGTCATTCCTGTCTTGTAAGAGTAGATGATATATGGGCTGCAATATTTCGTTTTAATATTTAAAGTTTTCACTGTGCAGATGCAAGGAAATATATTAATAGTTATCTGCTGTTCCTTTATTGATCTGGAAGAGAACAAAGATAACCTGTAAAGTTTCACAGGGAAGCTAGTAACACAGAGGCATTATGATTACATTTTAGTAAAACAGATACACAAACGGTAATCATCATTGTATTAGAAAGTAAGGGCATTTGGGCATTTGTTTTCTTATTTTCCAAGTTAACATCTGTATATTTGAAATCAACAGCATTCTTCTATTGTTTCCTTCCAGGAGTTGAAGTGATTTTACACCGTTAACATGTTGTTGCCCAAGAACTATCCTAAAATCAGACCTGCTTCCCCCCAACTGCAGAGATTGGAGGCAGTTTCTGCCTGTAGGCATGTTTAGGTTTTCAGCCTCGTAATCCTCCATATACTGAAAGGGTAAAAGAAACTTTTGCGTACATTAAAAAGAGTTTTCTATTGATATTGAGGATGGTAACATAAGAACAGAGATATCTCATGTGAAAGTCAATCTTCCTCAATCTATGAAGACATAAAACTCTTCTTTTAAAATAATAACTGCTACCCTTTCATTCAGTCTATAACCCTTTCATTCAGTCTATAGGGTCCATGAATTTCAATACAATTTGTTGAAATGTCACTCAATGAATTAGCTATCAATCATCAAGACCTAAGATTTTAAAGTGAAATATGTAACTAATGACTGTTTATAATCACATACATTAAATATATTTATTAACTACAGTACATGATACTATTTTACACAATTTGTGTTTGACCATATCTGAAACTTTAAATTCTGATTTTTTTAAACACCTATTTTCCAGTTTGTGAAAAGTCATTCTATTCTACTTACATAGTGATCTACTGACTAAAAAGGAGATATGTTTATGTCCCATTATTTCAGTAGGCAACGCATTAAACATCCTGTTGAAAGGGTTTTGATTTGATGTTCATAAAGACAATATGAAGAAAGGCTAGTTAAGACTATGTTACAAGATGTATTGAATATATCCTTAAATAGAAAGATAATGTTCTTGAGAATGAAATTGACTTAAAGGATGTTAGGATTAAAGAGCTAAAATCTTCAATGTAGTAATAAATTCTTGCACTACAACACAGCATACCTGAAAAGTTCAAAGACCAGCAAATAATTTGCATATTCTGATCAATAGGTGGCGCTTTTCCCCCTTCTGACAGTGTGGATCACAGACTTCTGGTAGACTGAAGCTCTGTATTGACTGGTAAATATTCAATGCCATCTACAAAATACCAAATATTTCAACCACTTTAAAGTTAATTTTTAATCTCTGCAAGTTCCTGAGGATTTACATTATCGAAGGTTTTTTAAAATTATATTTTTATGTATCATCAAATTTTGCTATCAATGACCATAGTTATAGAGCTCTTAGTTGTTTTTCCTGTAGAGCCATTCATAAAGTGTCATTCAGTTTCTTCACTCTTTGAATTATCCCCCACTTTTTTTTTATCCAAGTAGAAAACTTCTGGAATATAGCATTATGGAATATTTGATGAATAGGGCCTCTTAAAGTATCTCTATCTTGAAAAATGCACATTAGTTATGATTTATAGGAAATTTCTTAAAAATAAAGCATACACTTATATTTTTATCAGCAAAATTTATATTTATATAGAAAAAAAAATTAAGCGTAAATAGAAAATCTCAGCAAAAGTAACACTTTAAAAGACACAATTCTGAATATACTAAAAACAAAACAAACCCCTTGCCGTTGAGTCTTTTCCAACTCATAGTGACCCCATAAGAAGTAGAACTGCTCCATAGGGTTTCCAAGAGCGGCTGGTGGATTCAAACTGCTAACCTTTTAGTTAGCAGCCAAATGCTTAACCACTGCACCACCGGGTTCCAATCCTATGTATTGATAGCTTACATAAGGATTTATTTGATTTATTTATACCAAATCTTATTTAGCTAAATTTTGAGGATTACAAGCCATCCAAAATCTTTGTCAACAGTAGTTAATAGGATTTGTAATTTGAAGTACAGTGGGATTTATAAAATATTTCTTTCATAATGCATGTCTCTAAATTTTTACTGAAAATACATGCCTATGCAATGCTTTCGTTTCAATAAAGCATATACTCTGGTATAAACATACGGTAACTAGTTTATATTGTCTGTGTTGTAGAAAGGTAATCTCTACTTTTCATTTAAGAAATGATCACCTAGTAACAAGAGGTTTAAGATACCCTATGAGTAACACGATCACTTTCTCATTAAAATGACAATGTTCATTTTTTTTATTTTAAATATTACACCTTGATTAAAAATAATCCTTTGGGTAAAATATGGGCACTAGATTTTTTAATGCATAATAAAGTTATATGATACCTATGTCTTTTTTACACTTTATTCCTTATTTTTATGTGTGTCTGTTCTTTTGTTTTTGCTTATTTTTTCTTCTTCAGATCCACATTGTACTTATTTTAAAGCATTTAAACCAGAAAACCATATTTAACACCACATTTTGACAAATATGTAGCTAGTTAGAAGACTAAGAAAAGGTTACGAAAGTTCTAAATAGAATTGACTTTCCTGCATCGTTTAGCTAAGTGAAAAACCCATAACCCATTGCCAAGATTCTGACTCATAGTGATCCTATAGGACAGAGTAAAACTGCCCCATAGAGTTTCTAACGGGAGGCTGGTGGATTCAAACTGACAGCCTTTTTGTCAGGAGCTGAGTTCATAAACACTGCACCAGATAGACATGTTTATATGAATTATATTAAAAAAAAATTAAATTATTCTCCCATATATAGTGTGACCTTCACTCTATATATAGGAGGCAGAAACACATTTTACAACTAATTTAGGCTTCTAGCATATGAGCTTAAGTCTTCTCCTCAAAAGAAATACTTTCATGTTAGAGACTTGACGTTGTTTTGCACTGTGTGTTCTCAGTGATATTCTCTTCCTGGGTTTTACTGCCCACAGAAACTACAAGCAATTGTCAGTGAGGACATAACAACTTCCACTACCTCTCAAAATAACGGTGTTTGGTTTTTCTAGGATTCCCTAGCATCCCTTAAGCTTCACCACCTCTTTCTTCCTCTAGATGGAATTCCAAGCCAAAAAAAAAAAAAAGCCTAACTTGTTGCCATCAAGTAGATTCTAACTCATAGCAAACCTATAGGACAGAGTAGAACTGCCCCATAGAGTTTCCAAGGAGTGCCTGGTGAATTCGAACTGCCAACCTTTTGGTTAGCAGCTGTAGCTCTTAACCACTATGCCACCAGGGTTTTAGGTAATTCCAAAGGAAGATTCTTTCTTTTTTTTTTTTTCTTTTAGAAATCAAAGGCATTTCCAGAAATAACATTCTAAAAATTAATGTTATTTTATGGTAAAAATGCAGAAAATTATATTGATATGAGACAGTGTCTTTTAGGCATTCAAATAAAGTGTCCTGTACCTCAAAGCTCTTTTGGGAGAGGAACGCATTGCATTATGTTGTAAGGCAAACCTTGTGGAGGTTAATTATATCTAGGGTATATTTCAAACATCACCACTCTTGGTGTAATGCTGGGTTGTGCTTATATACAGCCTGACATTATTAGATAACATTATAAGGTAGATCAAGTTCAAATTCCATTCCCTCAAAATTTAAAAGGATCACTATAACTCTGATAAATGTCAAGTATCAATAGTACTGTGCTTAAACAGTCCTGAAGAGACAAAAACTGTTATGATAGGCACAGTGCTGCATTATCGAGACAGCGATGATAAAGTACAACACTTAAGAGATTTTACTAACAGTTTAAGAGTTCTGGCACAGTATCGCCTGTGCATAATGAGGCTTCTAAATGTTCAGCTCGCAGAACTTGCATTTGAGAAGATAAAACACTTTACAAACTCTATTTCATTAATCTTTACAATATCTTTGTGAAGAATTATGAACACCAATCAACAGATTACAGAGTGACAGCATTGAAATATTGAACACATTGCCAATCTTCTCAGAGAGGCTTGATTCTTCTTACAATGAAGATTTTTTTTTTCTTTTTAAATAACAGTATGCTAAGAGCAAGTTAATGTGTTGAACCCTGTAAGAATCAATATGTTTTGCTTTGTTGGGCAGAAAGAAAACCGAGTTTTCTCTATAGAGAAGGTATGAAATCTCAGCATTTTAAATTTAATATCAGGTTAAACCAATATTTTAATGCTGAATAACATGAATATAAAAAATCATATCTTCTGAAAAAGCACTGTTTGTAATTGTCACTACTCAGGCTTCCTCTAGTGTCCATATTAACACTGGAGGGGAATTTCAATCTTGCAGCAAATTAGTCTAATCATGATATTAAATATCCCATTCAAGTGATTTCAATAGCACATGGTTTGCATTGTATTATTAACAGCTCTTTTTTTCTTTTCTTCAAAGGGCAGACAACATCATCACCATCAATAAATAGCTATTGATCACTTACTGTGTATAACTTGAGTTTTTGAAAGATCATATTGTTTCCAATTTGTTAAGCTAATCTGCTATAGAATTTTTTTTCATGTTGAGAAACCAAACTCATATCATATCCATATGAGAAAAGTTTTTTCAGACATTTCCAAAATTTTGAAAGCCATTCTTAACATAGGAATTTAAAAAAAAACATATTCAACTGTGTGTAATAGTTAATAAAGAATGTAAAAAGGATAGTATAGAAGCAATCGAGAATTAATAATAGGATCCATACCTGCCCAGTACTAAATGAAATGTGATTTTTTTTTCTAATTCTGTTTCTTTCCACCAATGTCCATTCAGTTAGAAAGGATGATTGATTCTATCTCTAAACTATGTAAACTAGTTCTGACTTATGACATATTCTAGTTATGATGAACCCTACTTACAACTGCCTGTTTTTTTTTTTGTTTTCTTTTTCTTATCGTTAGTGCTATGCACTACATATAATGTTGCAGCACGTAGTTTGCTGATGTTACCATTCTCAGATGTTCAATGTTATAATTTACTGTTCAAAACATTGTTGCATAGCAGGCAATGAAAATTAAAAAAAAAAAAAAAGAGGTGCGAGTTATTCGACTTACTTCAGAGCAGGTTTATGGTAGAGTCATTGGAGTGGAACCCATCATAAGTTGGGGTCTGCTTGTATTGATTGTGCCAGTTCTCTCCATCTCTACTTACACCACCTTTCTCCAAGCAGGGTCACTGTGTACAGTTTTTTATTGCACAATCCTTTGTGTAACCATTCACGTATCAGTCTCTGAAAATGGCACCCCACAGAGTTATGCAGTACAAGAACTGCACAGTCATATGTAACAGCCCTGTGCCCTGTGTCCAGCAGTACGTACCTAGTCTGTACCACTGCACTAGCTTCCTTTGATCTGCTTCCATAATTACTTTCTCCAATCATTCCCTTCATTGCAGCCAAAGTAATCCTTTAAAAAATTGCAACACATCATGACTTTTTCCTATTTAAAACCCTTGAATAGCTTTCCATTACGTATCAAACACAATTACATTCCCTTACCTTTTCAGTTGTTTTCTCTCTGCCTTAAATTCATTTTCCATGGTTAGTCCTTTCATCCACCAGAATACAACTTCAATGGACCCTCAACAAAAAGACTTTTGCTGATAACCCATTTAAAATCAACAGTTCTGACTGCTTCTCTTCATTTATTCTATGTTTCAACAACTGATTTGTCTCCTTTGTGGCACTTTTTATCATTAACAATATTTTCATGTTTATTTACTTTTTTTTTTGCCCATCTCATTCTAGAGTCTAGATTTAGGAAGAGACTGGGAAATACTTCTCTTGCTACCTATTGTCAATGCCTGATGCACTGCATCTCTGACATATGTATTTTTTTAATTAATAAATTGATGGTGAGTGCAATATTTAAAGTTTTAAATGTTAATATTGTGCTTTACTCACAATTCAATAATTTCATTTCTACTGATTGACAAAACTTGTTTCAACTAAAGAAAAAATGTAAATTCCTATCATTATAGTGATAAGACTTATCATCAGCCAGAAAAAAGCCAGGGGCCAACTGTGGAACAGACCATCAATTGCTCACATGCAACTTCAAAATGAAACTGAAGGAAATTAGAATAAATCCACAAAAGCCAAAGTACGACTTTGAGTATATCCCACCTGAATTTAGAGACCATCTCAAGAATAGATTTGATGCATTGAACACTAATGACCGAAGAGCAGTTGTAGAATGACTTCAAGGATATCATGCATGAAGAAAGTAAGAGTTCATTAAAAAGACAGAAAATAAAGAAAAGACCAAAATGGATGTCAGAAGAGACTCTGAAACTTGCTCTTGAACATTGAGTATCTAAAGGGAAAAGGAAGAAATGATGAAGTAAAGAAGGTGGACAGAAGATTTCAAAGGGTGGATCAAGGAGACAAAGTAAAGTATTATAATGACATGTGCAAAGACCTGGAGTTAAAAAAATCAAAAGGGAAGAACACACTTGGCATTTCTCAAGCTGAAAGAACCGAAGAAAGAATTCAAGCCTCAAGTTGCAATACTGAAGGATTCTACAGGGAAAACATTAACCAGCACAGGAAGCATCAAAAGAAGATGGAAGAAATACACAGAGGCACAATACCGGAAAGAACTGGTCAACAGTCAACCACTTCAGGAGGTAGCATATGATCAAGAACCAATCGTACTGAAGGAAGAAATCCAAACTGCACTGAAGGCATTGGCAAACAACAAGGCTCCAGGAATTGATGGAATACCAACTGAGATGTTTCAACAAATGGATGCAGCGCTGGAAGTGCTCACTCATCGGCGCCGAGAAACTTGGAAGACAGCTACCTGACCAACCAACTGAAAGAGATCTATATTTATGCCTAATCCCAAGAAAGGTGATCCAACTGAATGTGGAAATTATTGAACAATGTCGTTAATATCACACATAAGTAAAATTTGTCTGAAGATCATTCAAAAACAGCTGCAGCAGGATATTGACAAGAAACTTCCAGAAATTCAAGTGGGATTCAGAAGAGGACATGGAACCAGGGATATCATTGCTGATGTCAAGTGGATCCTGGCTGAAAGTAGAGAATACCAGAAAGATGTTTGCCTGTGTTTTATTGACTGTGCTAAGGCATTTGACTGTGTGGATCATAACAAATTACGGATAACATTGTGAAGAATAAGAATTCCGGAACACTTAATTGTGCTCATGAGGAACCTGTACATAGATGAAAAGGCAGTTGTTCGAACAGAACAAGGGGATACTGCATAGTTTAAAGTCAGGAAAGGTGTGCATCAGAGTTGTATCCTTTCGCCATAATTATTCAATCTGTATGCTGAGCAAATAATCCGAGAAGCTGGACTATATGAAAATGAATGTCGCATCAGCATTGCAGAATTCATTAACACCCTGTGATATACAGATGATACAACTTTGCTTGCTGAAAGTGAAGAGGCTTTGAAGCACTTACTGATAAAGATCTGACTACTGCCTTCAGTATAGATTGTATCTCAACATAAAGAAAACAAAAAAATCCTCACAACTAGACCAATAAACAACATCATGATAAAAGGAGAAAAGACTAAAGTTGTCAAGGATTTCATTTTACTTGGATCTACAATCAACACTTACAGAGGCAGCAGTCAGGAAACAAAAAGACGCATTGCATTGCGCCAATCTGCCGCAAAAGGCCTCTTCAAAGTGTTAAAAAGCAAAGACCCAAGGTACAACCTTGAGTTTATTCCACTGGAATTTAGAGACCATCTCAAGTATAGATTTGATGCTTTGAACCATGGCATCCAAGCCATGGTGTTTTCAATCACCCTCATAAGCTTGTGAAAACTGGACAATGAATAAGGAAGACCAAAGAAAAATTGATCCTTTTAAACTGCAGTGTTGGTGAAGAATACTGAATTTGCCATGGACTGTCAAAAGAATGAACAAATCTTCCTTGGAAGAAGTACAACCAGAAAGCTCCTCAGAAGCAAGGATGGCAAGATTACATCTCAGATGCTTTGGACAAGTTGTCATGGGGGATCAGTCCCTAGAGACGGACATCATGCTTGTAAAGTAGAGGGTCAGCAAAAAAGAAGAATATCCTCAATGAGATGGATTGACACAGTGTAACAATGGGCTCAAGCATAATAGTGACTGTGAGGATGGACTGGGCATTGTTTCATTCTGTTGTACACAGAGTCGCTATGAGTTGGAACCAACTCGAGGACACCTAACAACAACAGCGTAGTGATAAGACAGGTTGAATAAGAAAGAAAAAGTGACTACCAGTTGAAACTGGAGTAGCATAATTGTCCTTTTCTGTCTACCATGGTATATTCACTTATTTTCTCTGGATATAAGGTTTTTCTTATCCATAAAAAGAAGAAGTTGGGGTAAATAATCACTAAATTTCACTTCATTTGGAAAACTCAAAGATTCTGTAATCTTGGGCAAGTATTTAAACTCTGTGCCTTCCCTTCATTTCCTCAAAGATCTGATATGGATGACTATTCAGTTGTATACCTTTTGCAAAAGAAAGTGAACTAATAACAATAAAATTATTCATACACAAAAAATTGTCATATAAACACAATGATTTAGTAATCTTCTCTAAATAGGTACAAATCGAGCCCATAGTAGAAGTCATTCCATTACTGTTTGTGAAACTTTCATTTGCTTGGCCCATCAAGGTTCACAGAGTGCTTTTGTGTTTACTATGTCTTAATTAGGTTTCCAAAATCCTATGTCTGAGACCCAGTATGGGCTACCATCTCCATCTTACAGATGATGAAACTGAGGCTCAGAGCTGCTAATTCCCTGCCAAAAGTGACACAGATAGTAAGACTGTGGGTTGTGACTTGAACTCAGGACTGCTGACTCCTTGCCTAGAAATCTTCCCATTAAAGTGATTCTAAAATTCTAAGCAGCAACCCAGTTGGATCTTTTGAATGGCCACACTAAGACACTGAAAAAGCATGGTAACCTATGCTTAGCTTATGGGGAATGTGTTAGTCCTATATTATAAAAAATGCAATGTTACAAAGATCTTGCAAAAACATAGTTTACATTATAATAAATCCTGAGCATAGTTCTAGATTTGCACCAAAATTAGATGAGTTCTTAAGATCCATTTATTTTTCAGAAACTATCAACGGTTCAAGTAGTCATCATGTCACTAAAAGTAAACTGTATTATACTTAATATAAAAAGTGCACATAGCGTACTCTGCCAATTACTTAATCTCATTTTAAAAAATAGTTCTGTGTATTTGACACCTGTCAAAAACTTAGTTGACAGACTTCTTTTTTCAATCTGTTACACCTTCTAAGAATCTAATCAATGTGTCCAATTTACTATTCATAATTTGCATAGCATACTTATGGCTTTTTTCCATATTTATCTTCTATTTTCTCATCACCAACTTTCAATGTTAACCAGAAATATAAATAAGAATCAAGCTACTCCAACCATAAATTTGTGTATATAATAATGCATTTATTATTCTATACAAAATTAAACTAGAACACTAAGGAAATTCTATTTTTGAAACAATAATCAAAGTGAGAAAAAATATGTATTTGATTTTATTGCAGATATTGTGATGATAATTGTCTAAATTTGCCTCATAAGGTAATTTAGATGATGAGGAGAGTCTTCATAATAACAAAAGCTAATGTTTGTGAGTTCTCATCAGTGCCAGCTACATAGTCGGTGGGGTCCTGTGGAAAACGAAGATGCAGGGTCCCTTACTCAAAAAAGCAGAAAAAAAGTGTAATTAAAGGTTTGTATAAAGCTCGTTCCTTTCCTCTGCAGTGTGTTTCCACCTCTCTTAATTTGTCTTCATGTCTTTTTGTTGTTGTTGTTATTTAATGTTGTTCTAAGTAAAGAAAATGCAAACATTTAAATTACTAGTATATATTTTACTATTCTTTATTTTATTTATTTATTTATTTATTACATTTGCTCGTTGACAGCTTTTAATGGAAACACCAGGGTAGTTAACTGGTATATGGAATCACCAATGTTACCCAGTTTTTATTTTTGTGGCTCATAGCTGGAGAGTCCCTCAAGCTGGACAGAAAAAACAAGTCAGACTCAGAAAGATTGGAAAGAGAAAGAGAGGTTTCCCCCAAGGCACTGGACGAAGAAGGTGAGTTCAGCATGGCTATGTCCACTGGGCAATTGCAGACTCTTACAGTTCCCTGGTAGCTCCACAGCTCCCCCCCTACAAGGTGCTTCTTGGGGCCTCACAGTTTCTGGGTTCCCCTCCCACCAACAACTGCATTCATTCTGTGTGCTGAGGCCAGAACAAGTTGGTGGAATTCAGGCTATACCTGCCCACTTCCGACAGCTCTGCTACCCCAACCCATAAAAAAAAAAATAAAAAAATGGGTAATACCAACTACGTTTCAATCTCTATGCTGGAAAGTGTTCAGTCCCTGAGTTACAGTAGGTGAGAGGTTGGCCCCTACAAGATGTGCCTGGGCTGCCAGCCAGAGCAGGGTCAGCATGGCCATGCCCAGACCAAGATGCAGGGGGTCTCCTGAGCCTGACCCCAACCCTCACCCTGTTTGCATAAGCCCCTGGGGTCAGAGGGAGGAAGAAAACTAACTGTAGCAGCAGTTTGTGGGACAGGGGAGGCAGGGGGTGAGGAGAAGGAAGAGGCCTGTCTGAGTCAGGGTCTAGGTGCCAGGGACTGAGGAAGAAGCCAAGAACCCATCCTGGGAGGCAACTGCCCATGAGCTGAAGCTCCAAGCCCCAAGCCACCATTCTCCTCTCTACATGCTCAGTAGTCCCACTGTACTTAGCACTGATTCAAAGGTAAAATGATTAAAAATTTTCAGATGGTAGCTAAGAACTTTCAAACCTTGTGAGCTACTGCACTGGCTGCATGCCCATGAAATGGACTTGGCTCTAGTTATGTGCAGCAACTATTCAGAGTAGATAAACTCTCTTATTATGTCCATGGAACCAATGGAATATTATGACATCCAGAGGATGAGTAACTGGTTGAAGTTCTCACAACTAGTAACTAGTATTCTCAGAGGATTTTATAATATCACATATGAACAATGACTATGCATTTGAATTTTTATGCTGGATTTAGTGTAAATAAATTTTTAATTTGTATATGCATATTATTCATGCATATATGTTTGTGTCTTAGTCTCTGGGTTGCAAAAATAAACACTCGGCTACTAACTGAAAGGTTGTTGGTTCAAATCCACCCATAGGCACCTCAGAAAAAGGTCTGGTAATCTGCTTCCAAAAGGTCTCAGTCACAAAAGCCCTACATAGTGCACTTCTACTTTGAAGACATGGAGTCACCATGAGTCTGAATCCACTCAACGGCAATTGCTTTGGTTTTGGGTATATATATATACATAAATGTATACATATATAATATAAATATATAATATAATATAAATTCATATTTTGTATATATATACTCTCTCTATTTTTTTATATATTATATATAATGTATATATATTGATTTAGCCTCTCTGAACATAAATAAATTCATATATACATTTGGATATATATATGCACACACATATATGGTCTATAATTATACAAATATATGTATATATATTTCTGTATACATGTTTTCACATGCACACACACACACACAAAGAAAATGGTTCTGTCATGAATTTCATGTAGTTTCTCAGTTAAATGTAAGTTGTGTCCTTATATATTTTATTCTTGTAAATGAATTAATTGAGAATAGTCTATAGAAGTTTCAAAAGAAGAGATTTGCTTTAAAATGAGCCATTTTGTTTTACTGTTTTATTGGTACTCATACTTTTCTATTGTAAGTAAGTAATGTAATGATTAAATTAAAGTTTTCAATATTTAGAATTTTAAGCTGATGTTATTTTTAGCCCTGATTTTTTTTTAATGTTACATAACCTCATACTGCTATATTTCAGGAGGTGGTAACATTCAGAGATGCATACATTTAAAAATACATTTAATCTTACCAAATTTATAGAACGCTAGGTTAATATTTGGAAAAGATAAACTCAGTGATACATATTTCACTTTATGCTGGGGCAAGAATCAAGCCTTCAAAGAAAAAGTTCGATGACCTAACATCTAAGAACAGCAATTGACATTATTATACCTGAAGGTACACTTGGAAATCTGCAAAACTGCAGCAAATTTATAGTTTAATAGGAATTAATTAAAATATCATCTCTAGTGTGCTGATTTTCATAATAGTTACAGACACAATAAAAAGTATTCCTCGTTTTCATAAAATCAAAATAAATAAATAAACAGAAAAACATGCCGCCCCTGTTTTTCTGAAACATCACCTCCAGCCACCAAAAGTGTCCTGCCATGAACTTGTCATTGTTGTAGTTCCCTAGTGAAGGATATGGTTTATTCTCATACATGAATTGTTTTGGGGGGATTCCTAACGGAATTCAGTCTTACACTGCGTAATACATCTGAGGATCCGTGTTCTTCTTACATTACAATACACACTGTCATGTCTAATTGCTTAATTATATTCTGACAGAAATAAAATGTGGAGAGGGACAGGACCTGGCTGTACGTTTCTGCTAATGTCAGGAATCCCATTTAGAAGATAACATATCCTTCAATTCTGCAAGTGTGAAGTATGTTCTACAGGTGAAGACTAAAAAATGTTCATACAATTTGCACAGGAGCATGTCCTGCTGATTTGGGGCATCTGAATTTTGTCAACAGGAAAAATGAATGAAAGCAAAGGCCCCAATTTTCAAGAAGAAAAAAGATGTATGAGTTTCAGCCTAAAAAAAATAATATTGCCGTTCTACTATGGATGAGTTACAATTTAAAAAATTCAGACAAATTTTTATCACGTTTAAACATTGGGCTCAAGTTTTCTGAAGAAATCTTACATATATAATTGAGAAACTAATAAAAGATAAGATGTTAAAATGATAGGCTAGCTAATTTGGAGGAGCAAGTCAATAAATGATTCAGAAAGAATCACATCTTTTTGAATCGGATCATTTTGCCTTAAATATCAAAATGATCTATAAATTGAAAAAGGCCTTTTTTTTTTCTCCTTAAACTCTGAAAATCTCTATCAACCATGAAATTTATCTGTTGCCATTTATCATATCCAACTGTTTTGACTGATGAAATTTCCTACCACCTGACCTTTGCCATTTGACACTCTTTCTAGCTTTCCCAAGTTATCTTAAATATTGGTGTCAAGATTATTTTCCATGAAGCAACACATTTACAATTTTTTGCAAATACCTTGTTTAAAGCCATTTGTCTGAATTTTCTGTGAGACAGAGTGATCTACTGGATGAATAAATGCATAGTTTACAGATTGAGACAGTCTCAGCTCTTAATAGTTGTACACATGTGGCCATGTTCCTTATTCTTCTGAGGCTGTCCTTACCTACAAAAAAGGAAAAGCTAGTTCACCACATTGCTAAGAGGGGAACTAACACTTTGCTAATGTTACTAAATTCTCCCTACATCGCTATGATGTAGGTATGATTATTATTTCCATAGCATATCTGTTTAAAGTTGTCCCTGCATAATTTTTTTTATATATGCAGGGACAGCTTTAAACAGATAACGTGAATTGTTCAAAGGCACACAGCTAGTTAGGGGTAAAGCAAGAGCTAAAATCAAGGTCTGTCTGATTTCAAAATTCTTTTTCAAACTACCTTTTTGTGCTATATCACTTCTCACTTATCTTCTACCGTTCTGATTCCATTCTAGACAGAATTATTAACATCATTTCAGGTATATTGTTGTAATTAGCTGCCTCTGAATCACCCCCAACCCATGGCAACCCCATGCACCAAAGAATGAAACACTGCCCAGGCCTGCACCATCTGCAAGGATCAGACACTGGTAGTCCACAGGGTTTTCATTGGCTGACTTTAGGAAAGAGATTTCCAGGCCTTTCTTCCTAGTCTGTCTTAGTCTGAAAGCTCCACACAACCCTTCATTGACAAACAAGTGGTGGCTGTACTTGAGGTGCATTAGCAAGGAATGGAACCCAAGTCTCCCACATGGAAGGTGAGAATCCTACCACTGAACTGTCAACGAACTGCCTTCTTAAATACATACCCAAATCTTTCCTTTTCAGACAATTTTTCTTTCTTATATTGTTCTTTTTTACTGGATTTGTTTCTCTGCCGCTACAAATGAAAAATACTTCTGGAACATCATATAAGTTTCTCTTCATAGATAAAGGTATTACCTTTGTCTTGTTCCCTTTACTACCATGTATTAAAAAAAAAAAAAAAAAAGCTAAACCCAGTGCCGTCGAGTCATTTCCAACTCATAGCGACCCTATAGGACAGACTAGAACTGCCCAATAGAGTTTCCAAGGAATGTCTGGTGGATTCGAACTGCCAGCCTCTTGGTTAGCAACCGTAGCACTTAACCACTACTCCACCAGGGTTTCCTACCGTGTATTAATCACATGTAAAAGAACACATATACAACTGATTCTCATTATTTGTGGATACAATATTTGTGAATTTGCCTACTGCTAAAATTTATGTGTAACCCCCAAATCAATACTGAGTGGAGCAACACACATTTGCAGTTGAGATCAAACAAGGCTGGTTTCTTATTTGGTAATTCAAGGTTCATGGGGACTTTATGAAACATAACTACCATGAATAACAAAATCAACTGTATAAGGATAATTCTATGAGAGTGTATGTCTAAAGGAACACATACACAAGAATAAAGGAGCCCTGGTGGTGCAAAGGTTAGGTACTCGACTGGTAACCAAAAGATTGGTGGTTCGAGCCCACCCAGGGTCTCTGCAGGAGAGAGACCTGGCAATTTGCTTCCACAAAAATTAAAAAAAAAAAAAAAACCCCGTTGCCATCGAGGTAATTCTGACTCATAGTAGTATTGCCTAGGGTTAACAAGGAGGAGCTGGCGGATTCAGACTGCCAATCTTTGGGTTAGGAACCAAGCTCTTAAGCACTGTGCAACCAGGCTCCTGTTCATAAAAATTACGGCCTAGGAAACCCTATGGTGCAGTTCTGCTCTGTCACATGGGATCACCATGGGTCAGAATTGATTCAATGGCATCCTCCAACAATATAAGAATGCATTATTATATATATGTATGTCATTTATTTATATTTATTTACGTATTATATATATGTGTATATATATATATTAACACCTGAGAGATTCCTTGAGATGTAACAGTCTGTAAGTGTCTGTTTTTACTCTTTGAATCATTGCTAATCACCAGAATGACCCATATCTATCCCTGAAAACATGTGGACTTTAAACTATGCTCTCTGTGGTTCAGGATTAGGAACAAAAACTACTAGATTTTTAAAAATTATTATCATCACTAAATCTCTAAAAAAAATTAAATAAAACCTTAGGAACCTAAAAGGGTATATGGAGTTGCCAAACCTCGATTGTCAGACAAAAATGTGTAGAGTTCATGGTAATTCTATTTTAACAATTTTGAATTGCAAAGCACATATTTCTCCCTCCCTCAAAACTAATATTTTGTTATATCAATGGCATATGTTCAACTTTGCAAAAACATATGTGAAAGCATCCATACTCTTGAAAAATCCCTTTTTATGATACATATATGATACACTGGTGGTGCTTGGATTGTAAATATTTTTATAAACAATATGTGTTTGCAGATTTCTATTGCTCTATAGATGCAATTATATGAAAAAAATTTGAATGGTCTTAACATTATATAGTGTTCTGATTCCTTTTTCTTCCCTGTTGGGAAAAAAAAAAAAAATCACAAAATACACTTCAGATGGAATTTTTGCCCAAAGTGAAAGTCTACATTTTTTTTATCTATTACTGTATTTCTGCATGATATTTTTAAATAAAATATTTTTATTTTTTAAAAAAACAAAAAATAGGGATTCACCCACACAAAAAGTCACATTTTCCACTGACTATAGTGTCCTTCATAGTTTATTCTTAGAATAAAAGTAATAACCACATTCTTAGAAGCTAAAGTAATAACTAGATTCACAAATATTACTTCTTAGAAATTAAAGAAAGAACACATTATTTAGTATTGTTCAACTAATGAAATGGCAAAATGTTTCATCAGGTCAGGTAACTACCTATTCATTTTAAATTAGAAATGTAATAGGCCAAAATAGCTTTGAGTATTTAAGTTCAATTAATAATTAAAAAATTGGGATATGGAAAAGTAAGATATTCTATGTTTCTAACATTCCATCCACTTAAGAACATTGATAAAGGAAGATATTCTATGTTTTTAATGTTCCATCCAATTAAGAACATTAATAAAGGAAGATATTTTATGTTTGTAACGTTCCATCCACTTAAGAACATTGATAAAGGAAGGGATACTAATGTCTTGGAGATATTACTGAAGTTAGAAGTTTTGCAATGTCAACTTCTGGAAATATATTTTCTATGAGACATTTTAGAATCTATTTTGAAGTAATAGTTCTATTTTTAACCATGCTTCTTATAATGACTTCTTGCTCTGAACATTAAAATTAACAAGCAGGATTATAATATCGTAATACGATTTCAGAATGTAATAATACATTCATTCATTCATTCATTCTTTTCAAAATTATACTGCTTACTAATTTTATCCATAGCAACGTCTATACAATTTAATTGCAATATTGAACCTATGGTACTATGACTACTATCATTAGCAAGTTTTTATAGAAGGCACAAAAGCAACTGAATAAAAAGTAAAAATTGAGAAAAGAAACTTAATTTTTGTGAATACAAAACTCTTTAGGTGATATCCATGCACATTTTGATGTATTACAGGAGAATTTGCATGGCTTCTTTTCCTTGTCCTCTCTTTTGCAGAAGAAGGTAACTTAGGCACACTTTTATAGTGTCAGAGAAGTAAGTCTTCGGACAAGAGATAGAACCCTCTTTCCATGTAAAACCAGCTTACATCCCCACATGTCATTGCCTCAAAGGACTGGCTGCCAGTGCCAGGAACATTGGAAAGGTGAAAAGGCCAGTTTAACAATCGACTACAAGGTTTAAACTTTCCCTGATTAGGTAGCCAGGGCTCTGGTGGCACAGGGGTTAAAAGCTCAGCTGTTAGCCAAAATGTGGGCAGTTTGAATCCACCAGCCACCCCTCAGAAACCCAATGGGCCAGTTCTACCCTGTCTTACAGGGTTGCTACAAGTTGGAATCGACTTGATGGCATGAGGTTTCGAGAGAAGTATGTCAGAAATTCTAAGAACATAGATTTTTTTCCCCCTTTTCATTTACTTTTGCTTTTACAAAAGTTTATGTGCCTGTTGTTTCCCAGGGAACACACAACTCACCAGTAGCGTAAAAGAAATACTGAAAGAGAATCTAAACATTAACTTGGGAAGATACACTGAAAAGAGTTAGAAACATGGCTTATTTCTCCTAAGCACAACCTTGAAATCTGATATAGGTAAAATTAGAAATTGCTAAGAATGGGAATTCCAGAATATTTAATTCCAGAACACTCATGTGGAGTCTGTACTAACACCAAGCAGCAGTCGTTTCAACAGAAGAAGGGGATACTGCATGGTTTAAAAGCAGAAAAGGTATGTGTCAAGGTGGTATCCTTTCACCATACTTATTCATTCTGTATGCTGAGCGAATTTTCCAAGAAGCTAGACTATACGAAGAAGAACATGGCATTGGGTTGGAGGAAGACCCATTAACAACCCGAGCTATGCAGATGACACAAACTTGCTTGCCGAAAGTGGACAGGACTTAAAGAATTTACTGTTTTAGTTATCAAGTACTGCTATAACAGAAATATCACAAGTAGGTGTCTTTAACAAACAGAAATTTATCTTTTCACATTTTAGGAGGCTAGGCATCCAGAGTCCTGGCTCAAGGGAAAGGCTTTCTCTCTGTCTGTTCTGGAGGAAGGTCTTTGCCTTTTCAGCTTCTGCTTCATGGTTCCTTGGAGATCTTCATGTGGCTTGCCATCTATCTTACCCAATCTCAGCTTTGCTCCTTTGCTTAATCTCTTTTATATCTCAAAAGGGATTGATTCAAGAAACAGCCTACACTAATTGGTCAATGTTAAATCATTTCAGGAGGTAGCATATAATCAAGAACAAATGGTACTGAAGAAGTCCAAGCTCCACTGAAGGCATGGGGGTGGGGGGGAACCTCCAGGAGTTGACGGAATACCAATTGAGATACTTCAAGAAAGGGATGCCACACTGGAAGTGTTCATTCATCTATGCCAAGAAATTTGGAAGACAGCTACCTTGCCTACTAACTGTAATAGTTCCGTATTGGTACTCATTCCAAAGAAAAGTGGTCTAACCAAATATGGACATTATCAAACAATATCATTAACATCACACACAAGGAAATTTTGCTGAAGATAATTTAAAAATAGTTATAACAGTACATTGACAGGGAACTTCTAGAAATTCGAGCTAACTCAGAAAAGGATGCGGAATGACATTGTCATTGCTGATATCAAGTGGATTTTGGTTAAAAGCAAAGGATACCAGAAACATATTTACCTACGTTTAAAAAGTAGTTGGGGAAATTAAAGCAGAATTTTGTGGATATCTAAAAGTCATACATTTATAGAGAGAAGTTCTTTTTGGTTAAGTAGTTAAATAGATGGTCCTTAAATTTTCTATGTGTTATAAGAATCTGTGATTAAATGACTTAATGCAAAATCAAGGAGGTATGGCATGATTCTTAATGAGTCTAATAAGAGCTAACTCATCCATCAAATACTCACTGAATGCAATTATGTGTTTATAATATAAAAATTTAGTTGGACATACTTTTCCCACTGCCAAAAACACATTGGCTCCCTCTCTTACTGCCCCTTAGAAGCAGCTTGGATTGTGTTATCCTCATTATAAAACTCATTACACTGTAATATAATGGCGTCTTGCTCCCACACTAGATCTCTAAACTTTCTGAGCTCATAGATGGTACCTTTTCCATAATATTATGCCTGCTCCTAAATAAAGTACATAGTGGACTGTTGTCCCCCAATGGTTATTCTCCATTTTATAATTTAATAATAAACTTATAGATATTTTAACAGGACATATGAATTTCCATCTGGATACTACGCTTCTTATCTTCTTTTGTAGTTAAATGAATCTATGTAATTGAGTTTTCATCATGGATTATGATTACATGTCATGGCTAAAATTTCAGGATATTAAGGTTAATATAACTGGGGATGCATTTATCACTCTTTCTCTCCCCTTCCTGTGTGCAAAATGCAGATGCAGCCAAAAACTTTCCTAACATTTTTAGACACTGTGGAAATAGTACAAATAGAGAGTCACATTAAAAAAAAAAAAATTGCTATAGAGTCAATTCCGACTCATAGTGACCCTAGAGATCAACATACCACAAGTATAAATATGTAAAAGGCATAAATCAAGCTAACAGTTAAGTAAAGTACACAGTAGTTAAAAGCTCTGTTGCTAATCAAAAGTCTGTAGTTCGAATCCACCAGCTGCTCCTTGGAAACTCTATGGGTCTGTTCTACTGTGTCCTATAGGGTCACCATGAGTTGGAATCAATTTGACAGCAACGGGTTTTACGGTCTTGGAGGAGTCCCTGGCTTATGCAAAGGTTAACACGCTTGGCTGCTGACCAAAAATCTGCTGGTTTGAGTATAACCCAAAGGCTTTTTGGGAAAAAGGCCCGGCAATCTACTTCTGAAAAATCCGCCATTGAGAACCCTATGGAGTACAATTCTACTCAGACATACATGGGTTACCATGAATTAGAAATTATTTGATGGCAATTGCTTACTGTTTAAGGACCTGGAAGGCCAGGAATATGTGTAAAATTCTCAGACTCATATGAGTGCTCACTGAAACTTGTTAGGGTTAAGAAAGTTGGTACCTGGCCCAAGGCCCATGACAGATCTTCATTCTCTTTCTGCCTCATGTTCTGCTCTGCACAATGATATCTCCTGCAAGTGTCTGTGGATACCCTAGATCACACATCCAAGCCCTATCTACACTCAGAGAAAATGGCCTTCCTTTGACCATCTCTTTGATTTATGGGTACACACACTAGTGTCATGTTCTATCCTCAAAAGGACAGTCTTGGGGTGAGGGCTACAAAAATCCTGCAGACTAGACATTTTTGGACAGGGGATTTTAAGGCCCCACTTACTCTGACCATAGCCTGAAAGTTGGGGTTCAAATTCCTGGTGAGCATAGATCCATGGTTCTTGTACTCACCTCCTTGTGCTAAAGAGCAGAGCTAGAGGATTTCCAGAGCAGGACTCTGATGCACAGGACCCAAGGAAGATGCCCCTCCTACCGAGGTCTAAGGTTAGCACTAAATACAGTGGTGATGAGCCAGCTTCCATCACTCGAAGAAGAGTGTTGCTCTAGGGCTGTGCCGTCCAGTGTGGTAAATACTAGTTCAAATTGAGTGACTTCTCCAAATTAACATGAACTGGAACTGTAAAAAGCACACCTACTTTTGAAGACATAAAAAATGTAAAATATTTTATTAATAATTGATTTATATTGATTAAAAATATAATTTTTTGATTACATGTCAAAATATAATAGTTTATGTATATTGGGATAAATAAAATACAGTATTAAAATTAATTTTTCTTTTTCTGTTTATGTTTTAAACATGGCTATTAGATATTTTTAAATTGCATATTTGGTTTGGATTTTGGCTTGCATTATATTCCTACTGTTCCTCTCGAGGATGACGTAGCAGCAATATAGATAGAACCTGCATTTCTGGACAATCTTGTTGGGCAAAATCTACTTGCTAGGATTGTCCACCTTCCTTTCTTAACAGAGAAAAAACTGCTGTTTTGTTTGTGCACTGTATTCTTGGGGCTCTTTGTTGTGCCAGTGTAGCCTATACAGTAATACACAGGTAAAGCCATGAGTAATTTTTTAATGAATAAATAAACAAGATGATAGTACTGCTCTCAATGAATGAGAAAAATGGATACATAAAAAGTATTAAAACATTATAATTGTGTTATCCATGAGAGAAAGGACTTTGTTTTATTTACTGACATAAACATGGCCAATGCTTGAATGAGTTACATGCAAAGTACTAACGAAACACAGTAGAGGATGGGAGACCACTTAGAGGAACAGAAACAATTTTACATGGAAGGTTCTATGGGGAAATAGGGAAACAATAACAGGATATATACTAGTAAGAAAGAGCATGGTTGGGTGTGATTACGGTGTGGGCTACAGGTAAGTAAAACATTTTCTCTTATTCCACTCCAATGTATCACATGAAACAACTAACTTGGAAATAAACAACATGCTCCTGAATAGACTTGCATTAGGTGGAGAATGGTTCTACACAAAGAGCTAGAAGTTAAAATGTAAATTTATTATACGATATTAGGTGCCTTAGTTGAGTGTTAGCTTTTAAGGAACAGCCTCCAATACTAATAAACAATTACTAACAATGTTGTTCTCAAAATATTATTGTGTTATTGCTATATCACTGTAGCATAATTTTTAGTAGAGTTACTCTGTTTTGTCATCTTCATTTAAACCAAAGAGATTTCATAAATGCATAGGCTATGCAAATTGTTTTTTGTGGTTGTTTATTTGATTTGGTTACTTTTTTTTTTTTTGCTTTTGGTGACAGTTTACAGCTAAAGTTAATATCTCATTCAAAAATTTATATACATATTATATTGTGATTTTGGTTGCAATCCCCACAATGTGACAGCATGCTTTCCCTGGCCACCCCAGGTTCCCTGTGTCCATTCCTCCTGTTCCTGTCCCTTTCTGCCTTCTCTTCTTGCTTTTGGACAAGAGTTGCCCATTGGGTCTCTTATATTTGACTGAATTAAGAAGCATGTTCCTCATGTGTGGGACTTTTTGTTTTATAGGCCTGTTTAATCTTTGAAAAGTGGGCTTTAAGAATGGCTTCAGTTCTGAGTAAGCAGACTATTCAAGGGCCATAGTCTCAGGGGTTCCTCCAGTCTCTGTCAGACCAGTAAGTCTGGTCTTTTGTCATGAATCTGAATTATGTTCTACATTTTTCTTCCATTCTGTGTGGGACTTTCTGTTGTGATCCTTGTCAGGGCAGTCGCTGGTAGTAGCTGGGCACTATCTAGTTCTTCTGGGCTCAGGTTAGTGGAGTCTCTGGTTCATGTGATCCTTTAGACCACTGGGCTGGTATTTTCCTTATCTTTAGTTTTCTTCATTCTCCTTTGCTCCAGACTGTAAGGTACCAATAGATGTGTCTTAGATGGCCTTTGCAAGCTTTAAAGACCCCCAGACGCTACTCACGAAAGTGGCATGTAGAACATTTTCTTTATGACTATGTTATGCCAATTGACCCAGATGTGCCCCGAGACTATGGTCCCCAGCCCCCAGCCCCAGTTACTTGGTCCCTCAAAGTGTTTGGGTGTGTCTAGGAAAAGTCTATCCTTTTGCTTTGGTCCAGTTGTGCTGACTTCCTCCATGTTGTGTGTTGTCCTGCTTTGGTTACTTTTATAGTGATTTTATCACATACAGTATTTGGGAAAAATGCCCCCCTCCCCTCCCCAAAAAAAGGGTGAGGGGGATAAGCCTTAGCATTTTAAATGGTAGTTCTGAAAAAGTTTATCATTTCACCAAAAATATATTCTTTTATAGGTAGATAGGTGTACTTAGAATACTCCTTTTGGATTTATTGTGAGTTTAACTGATAAACATATTCAAGTACATTTTTAATAACCTCCAAAATTATTACTTTATACAAAGTCCATATTTTAATATTAAAGTATTTAAAGATTTTAAAAAATGCTTAAATATTGATACAAAATTCTTTTATACTTATATAAATGGTCTAATGTTTGACTTTTAGAAATGTTGCTGATAGAATGATTTGATTAATATTAAATATTTATGAATTTCCTACTATTTCTTGGACTGTTGCAAACACATCAGTTAAGCAATGTTTAAATTTACAAGAAAACCAAAGGAGAGATTGCTTTCAATTGTCTATGTTTTAATTCTTTCAAGCAAACTATAAATAATTGCTACAAATTTACAAATTTTGAAATTGGAAAGTAAATTGTATGTCTTTAAAAAAAAAAGTTCCAATGCCACTACACTGAAATGCCTGAAATGATTAATCTTAATTGTTTTGACTTATTACTTCACTAACAATCTTTTTAAAAATCCAGTAAAATTTGAACTCAGTAACTAAGTATCTGTTACAGCCTAAGAGTCTTGTAAATGTATCCCTTGAGAACATTAAATAACATTGTTAAAGATAATGAACAAAATATTCTAAAAACGTACTTGAAAAATAAACTTATTGGTAATTCTTAAAAGATTGCTAGTTAAAAGCATACCTGGGAGGCATAGGTGTGTATATGGGGGTGGGGGGAGAGGAAGCATAATTGTGATTTCATTTCTTATCGCAAAAGAAGTAAATGTATCATTTCTTATAAAATTTTTGGTAGCAAGTTTTAGTTCCATAAAAGAAAGCTTTTTTGTCTCACTTAAAATACTGTAACTGACAAAGATTTATCTTTACTACTACACTTTAGAGAAGTGACAAAATAGTATTGAGATCAATTTTATTTTGGTTGCCTTCAATCCTAAAAAATATTATCATTCACATTCTCTCTCTTTATCATCTATTCTCTTTCTCTCCTCTCTGTATGTGACTATGCTACTGCTTGAATACATACATGTAAGAAATTGTAGAAGAGATATAGCACTGAAGAGCAGTAATCTTAGATTCCTAAAGTAATGTTAAACATTTTACCAGTTCTAGATTTCAAATTTAATTTCATCAACTTTTGGAAAATTTCTTCTGATTTTATAGGAACTGTATATGAGCTCATTGTCCAAATCCGATTCAAAAAGTGTACCTACAATCAAATTTCTAAAGAGAAGCCAAAAATTATTCATACGCTATAAGAAAAAAAAATTAATTCTAAGGTGACTTCAATGTGAGCCAAATGGCATAATGAACCTATAAAATGCTTAGTGAAATGCAGTCAGGCTTGTAGATGTGTTTACCAAAAAGGAATATTCTGCTTTCATATTTATTATGATCTTTCACTGATTTAAAACTCCTATATACCGAAACTCCATAAACATCTCTAATTTACATAAATCACAGCATAATAAAATAATACAAAAATGGATTCAAAAAGCGGTGGTTTATTACTTCAGTCTCAGCAATTAGAAAAGAGAAAGAAGTTATTGAGCCTAAGGAATCTTTAATAAAGAATATTATCAATATATATTTCCTTAAGAGTGAGTAATACTGCAGTGGGGTTCATAAACGCCATCTACCTTTGTTTCATTGCTTGAAATCAATGAACTGAATCTTCTGAGTAAAATTTCAATAACGTATTTAAGAGCTAAAAAAGCACCAATTTTTACTCCTATTAAACTGGAAAGGAAAAAAAAAAACTTTAGTTTACTTGTAGGGAGTTTGTTCTAAGTGAGTTTTTACTTTTCAGACTCTTGGGCTAATGATTAACGTCACATACCGTACATCTTCGTCTAGAAACTGTGGTGTCTATTAAATGCAATTACATTTCCCCATGGCTTTACATTGACGGCAGATTCAAAATGAAGGTGGCTTCCATTAAACTTAATTACTTCTCCCTGAAGCTTACTTGGCAAAACCATGACTAGTAATGAGAGTGGATTCCATAAAAAAGCTCCATGGTCAAGGTGTGACTATTAAATTAGCAACATAATTAAGGCCAAAAATGTATGTGTAAAACATAACATTATAAATGAGATATTATATCTGTATATTTTTGTGATAACTGATAAATGCTTTTTTTAACTAATTTGTTTCAATTTTTCAACTGACAGATTATAATGTATTTGTGAGTATAACAATAATTAAGAAAAGCTGCTGACTTTCAAAAACAAAATCATCTAGTGTTTTCATGCACACAAAATGTTGACCCTTCTGTCATTTTAATTCAATTGACAGGTTAAATCAGCATGATGTAAAAAGAGAGAAAAATAAAGACTTAGAACAAACCTTGTTCTTACTGGTTTTGAAATTAGTCCTTTCTTCCTTTAGTTTTCCTACAGGTAGGGCTAATAATATGCCTTACCTATCTAAGATAAATATTTGGAAAATTAGATTTAAAAGTGTTATCTGTTATTGCTTTGTAAATCACTTTGCTTCCCCTCCCCCCCCCTTCTTTTTTTAAACACCTATCTTGAATTATCTCATTTCAGGTGGATATTTTTCTGTCAGCCAAATCAATGTATCAACGTCTTATACATTCATACGTTTTCATACATTCCTTATTTAAAGTCTAATTTATTGTACACTATGTGGCAGTAATGTGTTATAAAGATGTAATATGTATAGCATTTTGCAGCCAAGTGGAAGTTAGAGGTTAGCCAACAGATAACAAAGGTTTTGACCCTCTGAAGCAAGCACTGTAATGGCTACAGACCAGTTCTCCTGACCCTAGGGAAATATTCACTTCCCTTTCCCCTTCAGGCTCTATACCACACCCACACTTAGCATCTACCTTCCCTTATGGCAATGCCGTAGGACACTCAGACTGCTGAGGCAAGAGTCAGGCACCATTCCCTATTGTACCTCAGCTGCAGGGAATGCGTATCAAGCTCTCTGAGTGTCCCCTGAAAGAAAACCTTTCACTTTGTTTAGGGTAGGAAGACAGTACTTCCTATCTTTCTCTCTGGGGATAAGGGATGCTGTCAGCATTAGGGAACAACAGTTCTCTCAAGAAAATTCTATCCAAACTATCCTTTGTCAGTCATACTCTGATATTTGTTATGATACTTTTTACATGATATTATGCTAAGTTTATTTTTATCTGAGTATGAACCAGTTCTTGGATATTTCCTTTGTATGTTTTACATGCCCATTTCTGTCTCACATTCAATTTTGCACTTGTTTTCTATTATATTTTACATAAAAATGTCTTCTTTTAATATTCAATACTGTGTTTTTAAATTTAATAGTGATGAACACTAAGTACCGTGAGAGCGATGACATGACCAGCTAACCTACACTAGTAACAGGGTCAGAACGCCAAAATATGCCACCGTATTAGTTTTCTATTGCTCTGTAACAAAGTACTACAAACTTAGTGGCTTAAAAGAACACCAATTTACTACATGGAGATCTAAAGTCTGTCAAATGTACCATTGGACTAAAATCAAAGTTTCAGCATGGCTGTGTTCATTTTTCGAGTCTTTAGGGTAGATTCCCTTTCCTTAACTTTTCCATCTTCCATCTTCTAGAGGGTGTCTGTATTCCTTAGCTTATGGTCTACTTCCTCTATCTTTGAAGCCACCAACATCGCATCTTTCTGATCATTCTTCTGCAGTTACAACTCCCTCTGTCATCTTTTGCTTCCCTCATCCACTTTCGAGGATATTTGTGGTTACGTTGCTCCCATTCAGATAAACTAATCCAAGATAATCTCCCTATCTCAATGTCAACTGATTAGCAACCTTAATTACATCTGCTACTTTATTTCTTCTTTGCCATATGTCTTAGGCTGGGTTCTCTAGAGAAACAAACCAATGAAGCATAGAGAGAGAGAGAGAGACATAGATTTACCACAAGGAAATGGCTCATGCTATTGTGGAGGCTGGCAAGTCTCCTGATTCATGTGGCTGCAGGTGCTGATGAACCCAGAATCCATAGGCCAGACGGCAGGCTGCTGGCTCACAGGACTAAGAGCTGTCAAATCCCAAGGTTGGCAGATATATATATATATATATATATATATATATACACACACACACACACATATATATATAATGCAGGCCAAACAGCCAGAAAACTGATTGGCTGATCACATCATGGAGATGATTACTTTATATCACAAAATGGAGGATCATTACACAATACTGAGAATCATGTCCTAGTCAAGTTGACATATAACATTATCACAGTCTACCCTTTGTCAACTTGACACCTGTACATATCTCCTTAAACCATACATAATCTCTAAAGACAATTATAAAGTCATATTTGCACCTAACGTGCCATAACTATGTGTACAACTGAAAATTCACCAGCCCTATTTACATCTGGTATCTTATAAATGATAAGGGAAAGAAGAAAATAGGAATATTTGCTATATATATACATATATATGTGTGTATATGCACACGTATACATACAATAAAACAAGAAAGAAATATTTGTGACAATTACAGTCCTTATTTCTGTAACTGGTCACATGGCCATAACTGGTATTTAGAACTACATCCTTCCACCACCCGTTCCGTATTCCCTTTACCCTTAGTAAGGACCTCGGTTGTGGTTCTTCACCTGGTGGAGTGACCCGAATCTTCATTCCTAAAGGGTCTGAGCCATTAGTAGTCATGTCAGAATTGGGTTGTGTAGTTTTCCACTGACTTTAATCACAGGGTATGATAGTACTAAGGGATGTTCTGTATTCCAGACATACTCTTCTTTATCTCAATTATGTGTTATTAATCTGAGTTCCCCTTGGTGATCAGGATCAATCACACCAGCCAGTGTGGTAACTCTGTTCTTTGTCTGCTCATCCAGAGGTATGAGAAAAGAAAGTGGCTTGGTAGCATTCTTAACTTCAAGTTCAATGGAATCTGCGTTGTGTTTCTGAGTGGGAGCATTCCTCCCTTTGGAACTAAAACTCTTGACCTACAGAGCACACAGTCACAGGCACAGGAAGCAAAAAGTTTTTGAGGGGATGTCTTGGCCCTCTAGTGCTGCTATTAACAGAAATACCGCAAGTGGATGGCTTTAAGAAAGAGAAGTTTATTTTCTCACAGTCCTGTAGGCTAAAGGTTCAAATTCAGGGTGCTGGCTCCAGGGGAAGTCTTTCTCTCTTTTCAGCTCTGAAGGAAGGTCCTTGTGATTCATCAGTCTTCCTTTGGTCTGGGAGCATCTCAGTGAATGAACCTTACTTCCATGGACACACTCTGCTCTCTGTGCTGCTTTCTTGGTTGTATGAGGTCCCAATGTCTCTCTGCTCGCTTCTTTCTTTTATATCTCAAAAGAGATTTGCTTAAGACACTACCTAATCTTGTAGACCTCATCAGTATAATTGCTAATAATTGATCTTATTACATCATAGTGATAGGATTCACAACACATAGGAAATCACATCAGAAGATAAAATGGTAGACAACCATACAATCATACAAAGGAATCAAGACCTAGTCAAGTTGACAGATATTTTGGGGGGACACAATTCAATCCATGACAGTGGCTAACTAGGGGTAATAGTAATGGTGTCACTCCCATTTCTACCACCTGGTTCCTGGGCTTGTGAATCCTGGCTATGGGAGAAACAGCACCATTTATTGGAAACTGGTTTAAGCATATAGAGCCTCCTGAAGAACATTGCTCCAATGCTGCAAAGCATTGTCATCTAGCTGGTGCCCTAATTGTATCTTTAGGAGGCTATTCCATCATTCTATCATGATAGCTGATTCAGGATGATGAGAATATGGTAGAACCAGTGAATTCCATGAGCATGGATCCATTGCCACACTTCATGTGCTGTGAAGCGAGTCCTTTGATCTGAAGTGATGTTGCAGGGGATACCATAATGGTGGATAAGGCATTCTGTGAGTCCACGAATGGTAGTTTGGGCAGAAGATTTGCATGCAGAGAAGGCAAATCCATACCTAGTCCAAGTCTCTGTTCCAGTAAGAACAAAGCACTGCCCTTTCCATGAAGGAAGCTGTCCAATGTAATCTACCTGCCACCAAGTTGCTGGCTGATTGCCTTGAGGAATAGAACCATATAAGGAACTCGGTATTGGTCTCTGTTGTTGACAGATTGGGGACTCAGCAGTGACTGTTGCCAAGTTGGCCTTGGTGAGTGGAAGTCCATGTTGTTGAGCTTATGTGTAACCTCTATCCCTGCCACCATGACCACTTTGCTCATGAACCAATTGACAATGACAGAAATGTCTGGGTAAGAGGATAACTGATTTCCACGGAATGTGTCACCCTATCTACTTTATTGTTAAAGCTCTCTTCTGCCAAGATCACCCTTTGGTGAGTATTCATGTGAGATATAAATATCTTCACTTCTTTGGCCCAGACAGGTCTCTCCATATACCTCTTCCCTATACCTCCCTGTCACCAATTTTCCAATCATGTTCCTTCCAAGTCACTGACCATCCAGCTAAACCATTGACCACAGTCCATGCATCAGTATACAGTCTCACACCTGACCATTTTACCTTCCAAGCAAAGTGAACAATCAGGTGCACTGCTCAAATTCTGTCCATTGGGAGGATTTTCCTTCACTGCTGTCCTCCAGGGTGGTTCCAGAAAGGGGCTGTAGTGCTGCCGCTGTCCCCTTTCAAGTAGTGCCTGCATATTACACAGAACCATCTGTAAACCAGGCACGAGTTTTCTCTTCTTCAGCCAACTGATCATAAGTAACTCCCCTGAGGCCATGAGTGCAGAGGGAGAGGGGTAAGGTAATGTGACAATAGTAGAGACTATGACCATTTAAGCCACTTCCTCATCCAACTTACTTGTGCCTTCAGGTCCTACTTGAGCCAAATCTCATATTTATCACTTTCCACTTAATTAATGATGGAGTACTGCTCTGCACGTCCAACTCTGACTCTGTGAGTCAGGCAACATCCAGCTCATGATGGGCAGCTTACGCTGCATGGTGACTTGGTGGCCTATGGTGAGGCATTCAGTCTCTACTAAGGCATAGTAACAAGCCAAAAGCTGTTTCCAAAAGGAGAGTAGTTATCGGCAGAGAATGGCAAGAATTTTCTCCCAAATACTAAGGGTCTGCACTGATTCATAAATAGTGGCCCGGTCTGCCAAAGACTCCAAAAAACATCCCTATCCCCCACTAACACTTCAAGCACCATTGGATCGGCTGAATCATATGGCCCAAGGGGCAGAGAGGCTTGTATGGCAGCCTGAACTTGTTGCAGATCCTTCTTTTCTTGCATGCCCCACTCAAAACTAGCAGATTTTCAAGTGACCCTGATAAATAAGCCAGAGTAGTACACCCAAATGAGGAATATGCTATCTCCAAAATCCAAAGAGGCCCACCAGGGCTTTTGCCTCCTTTTTAGTCATAGAGGGGACCATACGCAATAACTTAACCTTCAGTTTAGAAGGAATATCTCAACATGACCTACATCACTGGACTTCCAGAAATTTCACTTAGGGGGAGGGCACTTTTTGTCGGATTAATAGCATGCAAATATTTTACCAATAGGTCTACAGTCTTTGATACTTCTTCCTTACTAGGTGTAGGGATCAGTCTCCAGAGAAGGACATCATGCTTGGCAGAGTACAGGGTCAGTGGAAAAGAGGAAGTCCCTCAACGAGGTGGATTGACACAGTGGCTGCAACAATGAACTCAAGTATAACAACGATTCTAAGGATGGTGCAGGACCGGGCAGTGTTTCTTTCTGTTGTGCATAGGGTTGCTAGGAGTTGGAACCGACTCGACGGCACCTAACAACCTAACAACAGGAGCAGTGAACATAACATCATCAATGTAATGGGCCAATGTGATGTTTTGTGGAAAAGAAAGGGAATAAAGCTCCCTGAGGGCTGAATTATGACAGAGGGCTGGAGAGTTGATGTACCTCTGGGATAAGACAGTGAATGTGCATTGCTGGCCTTGCTAGCTGAAGGGAAACTGCTTCTAATGGTCCTTTAAAACAGTTATGGAGAAAAGGTATTACCCAGATCAATAACTGCATAGCAGGTACTAGGAGGAGTATTGGTTTGTTCACAAAATGAAACCACATCTGGACCGGCACTATAACTGGTTAAGTTTACAATAATCCACCACCATTCTCCAAGATACATTTGATTTTTGCACTGACCAAAGAGGCAAGTTAAATGGGGGTGTAGTGGGAATCACCCCCTCTGCATCCTTCAAGCCTTTGGTAGCGGCAATAGTCTGCAATTTCTCCAGGAATACAGTATTGCTTTAGGTTTACTATTTTCCTAGGTAAAGGCAGTTCTAATGGCTTCCACTTGGCTTTCCTACTGTAATAGCCCTAACTCCACTTGTCAGGAATCTAATATGGGGCTTCTGCCAGTTGCTGAGTATATCTATTCCAATTATGCATTCTGGAACTGGATAAATAACTACAGGATGGGTTCAGGCACCCACTGGACCCACTGTGAGACAGATCTGAGCTAAGATTCCACTAATAACTGGACCTCCATATGCTCCTGCTCTCACTAGTGGTCCATAGTGACATTTTGGGTCTCCTGGAATTTGTGTCAGTTCGGAGCCAGTATCCAGTAATCCCCAAAATGTCTGATTATTTCCTTTATCCCAGTGAACAGTTACTTTTGTAAAAGGCCATAGATTCCTTTGGGAAAGGCTAGAAGAAAGATAGACAGAAAAATTTTTGTCAGTGTAGTGGAAACCTTCCTTGAGGACTTGACTTCCCCTTCATTTAAGGGGTTGCGCGTCTGTACACTGCTTCAAGTCTGAGAATTGGTTGAAGGGCCGTGACTCTCTATTCTGGTGATTCAAGTTAGAATGTCATTCAGTTGACCTAGAATTCTTCTGCTTGTACAGATTAAGTAAATATTTAGTGCATTTCATTTCACTCCATTGGACTCCATGACTAAGTCGCCAATGCCACAAATCCATATGGGTCAGACTGGTCTTATTACTGCTTTGACTCTGTTGTCTACTATGCTAACCACACCAACTTTGTCTTTGTTGATTAAGTGCTGCCACTTGGCCCCTACCACCATGGGGTCTAATCAGCCCCGTTGCAGTTGCGTGTCTTAATTCAATTAGTTAAGTTCCCTCTGTCTAATCTGACTTACGTAAAATAGCAATCATAGCAGTCTTCATGGATGCTGGAACTCTCTTCACAAATTTGTTTCTCACCATTGTGGTAAAAGGTGTGTCCTCTGGGCACTTCATGTGTGGGTCTGTGTGTCTAACCTGATAAATCCACTCTAACTTGCCAATTTTCCTAAGACTTTGGATATCTTCTTCTACTGTATACCAAGGCAGGTCTGGCACTTCAACTTGATTTAGTGTAGGCCACTGCTTAATCCATGCCTCAGCAAACCAACTGAATAAGCTATTAGATCCTTTCCTAACTTTTCAAGCTGAAACACTGAATGAAGAATTTTTACTTAGTAGGTCTATATCAATAAACTCAGACTGATTCAACTCTGTGTTCTTTGCACCATTATGACACACTCTTAATAGCCATTCGCATATACACTCCCCAGGTTTCTGTTCAAGCATTTCTTTTGGAATGTGGCATACCTCCTCCTGAGTCACACTTTGTGCTTCATCTTTTGGAGATTGCTGGAACTTTAGCCTAGTTAAAGGTCTAGAAGCAAAAATGAGTGATGGGGATTGGTCCTGGGGGTATTTAGTAATGTAAAAAAAAAAAATTTTTTTTTTTTTTTTTATGAAGCATCTGCCCCAGGCAATGCCCTAGGCAATGACTCAGGTGCCTTCCCACATGATATCTCAAACAAAAGTTCTTCAGACATAGCTGGGTTAATCCCCTCAGATGGGGGTAGAGGATGATGTGGTTTTATTGAGAACAGTGGCTTAGTAGACAAGGTGGAGTAATCTTTTCAGATGGGAGAATAGTTCTGTTGGCAGGAGTGAGTCAATGGAATTTAGCATCTCACTGACTCCAGCTTCCTGATTATCTGCCCATGTGTCTGTATCTCAAGTTTCAGGATCCTGTTTCTTCCCAATCAATGCCCTCACTTTAACTTCAGACACCATTCGAGTCTGAAATTTAATTGGCGTTGTAATTCAGCCACTCTTATGATAAGATTCTGGGTTTGCTTTTTGGCAATAAGTTCTGTTACTACAAGACCTAAGGCTTTCTTTCAGTGCACATACAGGTGGCAAATTTGAGGTCTTTTATATGGCACTTGAGCTGTGACTCTGAAGTTCTGAGTTCATCTCTTTCTTTCATTACTGTGTCTAGTGAATGTAGGACCAACCAACCAGCTTCCCTATACTTCTCCTTCTGACAAAACTGTAGAAAAGTATCAAACAAGTGCTCACCCAGAGCCTTGCCTCTCACCACTCCGTGATCTATTGGTGGTGAATATTTTGCATGTTAATATTACCATCTCATTTCACGGATAAAGCAACACTCTCTTTACTACATGAGACAGAGTCATCAGTGCCTTTAAGACTAGTCAGACTTGAGAACCAATTTAGAAAACTCATTTTTAAGATTTTGTTTCTCTAGAACCACCCTCGGTACCAAATGTCTTAGAGTCTTAGTGCAGAATAGAACTGCTCTATAGCGTTTTCAAGGCTGTGAGCTTTCAGAAGTTCAGCAGATTGCTAGGCCTGTTTTCTGAGGCAACTCTGGGTGGTTCTAATTGCCAAACTTTGGCCAGTAGTGGAGTGCTTAACCATTTGCATCACCCAGAGACTCCTCCAACCATGGAAGAGCAAAGGAAACACAATCTAACCAGGTGCCCAGAGGGCAGAGAGCTGAAATTACCTGTAGTATATTACTAATGACTAACATTTCCTTTTTGTTTTCTATAATACGTTGTTGTTGTTAGTTGCCATCAAGTCAATGACGACTAATGATGATCCCATATGTGCCGGGTAGAACTGCCATGACTTTTTGGAAGCAGATTGCCAGGTCTGTGTTCCCTCATGCCTCTCGATATGTTTTAACTGCCAACTTTTCAACTAGTAGTCAAGCACTTAATTATTTGTACCACCCAGCCACCTATAAAATATGTGTACTCTATGAAGAAAAATACCAGTTTGTTCTTAGAAGATGATGGAAGAAAATAAAAGTATAATATTAAAATCGAACACTTCAATTAATAAATGTCATAATTTATAAGACGAATGAAGGAAATCATTTTTATTAAGTAGAGAGATACGTTGGTTTAACATAAACATAGTGAACTTGGGAATAAAATTAATAAACTGGAGAAAGAACACCCCCCAAAAAACCGAGATACTCCTTAAATGCTTCTGTTAGAAAACAAACATCAGTTTCAGAATTTATTTTGATGTAATTAATATATGATAAATATAATTATTGGTGTGCAAATATAAATTTGACAGGCTTATTGCATTACATACATGGAAAAAACTTTTGCAGGTAAAATAAGTGAGGCATGTGGGTCAATTTAATTAGGCAATTTGTGTCTAATTTAACTATCTGATATTGTGCCCAGTCTGAATTATTGTAAGAAAACTGAAAATGTTCCTTAAAAAAGGATTAAAAACCAAAAGAGCCAAACTCGTTGCCATTGAGTCAATTCTGAGATCGTAAAATAAAAGGTGCATAGATTGCAATTAAAGCACGAGCTTTTCTGTCTGTGCTGATGTAGTCTACTGTATCCTGTTCTTTGAATTTTCAGTGGATTAAAACCCTGGTTTGACAGATTTGATATCTTGTGTTACTTTATACATTGAAACAAATGAATCCTGGAAAAACAGTCAAAATAGCTTAATTAAAATAAAATCCATTGCTAAGTTAACCAAAAAAAAAAAAAAAAAATTAAGGTCCAAACTCAGCCCTGAAATGTGGAACCTGGAACTCTGGCAGTAGAACCAAAAGCGTTTTATTGTTTTGTTTTTTAACCATGAGGTTTCACCCTAGGGTGTCTGCTGAATGCTGAAGAACTTGAGCTTCTGTTTTGAAGACTATTTCAAAAGTGTAGGGACAGAAAATAAAAACCTAGGCTAGCATAAGATGAAGAATCTACAAGAAGAAGCGTATGTAATACTAGGACATCAAAGGACTATGTTTAGTCTCTGAATAATAAGTGTTGTTAGTTGCCTTTGAATTGATTCTGACTCAAGACGAACCTACGTGTGCTGAGCAGAACTGCTCCATAGGTTTTTCATGGCTGTGAGCTTTCTGAAGGAGGTCACCAGGCCTGTCTTCCAAATAGCCTCTAGGTGGGCTTGAACCACCAACCTTTCAGCTTATTGTCAGACTCCCATTTGTGCCACCCAGGGACTCCAAATGAATGAAAGATTAAAAACTGTCTTGCTGAAGAAGACAGCAAGAAAACATGCCAATTTCAACTCTGGCAAGTGTGGGAGGAGACACTCTCTGGAAAACCTCCAGCCACAGTTTGCTTTCATATAGATTTGTTTTCATAGTACTTACAGTGTCCAAAGGAGTCCCTGGGTGGCACAGACGGTTAAGTGCTAGACTACTAAAGGTTGGTGGCTCAGACCCACCCAGAGGCACCTTGAAAGAAAGACCTAGTGTTTTGCTTCAAAGGATCATTGTCATGAAAACCCTATGGAACAGTTCTACTTTGGCACATACGTGGTCACCATGAGTCAGAATCAACTTGACAGCAACGGGTTCTTATAATGTTGAAAACATTAAGAGATAATTTAGCAAACTGACTGGTATAAAAAAATGAATATCCTTTCTGGAGAAATTTAACCTCAACTCTAATTTTAAAGAATTCTCAGGGATAAAGTTTCAAGAGAAATAAGCAATTCACAAACATGACAAACATGCAAGAAAACAAGGCACTCTGAGGTGAACCCAAGAGAAAGAGACCCACATTGCTACAAGCTTACTAAACAAAAAATAAAATACTACAGTTAAATATATATAGACATATGCACACATATATTTAAATATCTGTATATATCAATATATTGACATGTATCAACCAAAATAAATAAGACAAAGCCTTGAAAATAAAAGCAGAAAGCCAGCATATTTGAAAAAATAGTCAACATACCTTTTACAAAATAAAGAATTTAAAAATTGATACTTAAAATTTAAGGTTCGTATTATACCTCAGATTAACCATAGTGAAGGAAAAAAATAGAAATATGGAAGAAATAATGTAAAATATGTAAAGTGGAAGGCAGTAAAAGAGAATAACGTTAAGTTCATAGAACGCCGTGCTGGAGCCAGCTCTTACCAGCTCACAAAAGCTGATTGTGTTCATCACTTCCCAACTCAATATAGTTAACATTCAATATTTGTTGAGTGAATGAATGAATTTCTATTTACCTTCTCAAAGGTTACCTATGATCTCTCTCATCATCAAATTCTCCCACGTACTCATTTCATTCCAATTAAAAAAAAACAAAAAACTTTTCCTTGACACCATACACACACACACACACACACACACACACACAAATTGCCTTCAAGTTGATTCCAACTCATAGCAACCCCCTTCATTTATTGAACCATTTCTGTTAGTCTTCTCAGTAGGACTTTCTAAAATACTTCTGTAATTCTCTACACATCATCAATACTGGTAGCTTTCAAGTTACATTTTTTTTGTTGTTGTGTAAAACTTAATTTTTGGATAACGTGATAGGTGTTAAGTTATATCACATTGTACCTTTCATTAGAATTTCTCTGATTACTTACAAGGCCAGCCATTTCTCTTGAGTGATTCTTGTTTCTTGTTTAGTGAAACATTGTTCATGTGTTATGCCCATTTTTAAATTGTTTTTTTTTTTTTGCATATTCCTGATTAATGTAAACCATTCTTTGTCAGCAGAAAGGTAACATTTTAACCTTTTGCATAGTCTTAGAGTACAGAAAATGTCTTGTGGAGAAAATGACTATGTATTTAAGGACATTCAGTTCTCCATTGTGTCACTCTAGCCCCATATGATCTCTAAAAATGTTGTTAGCTTCTCTTTCTCCTGCATAGACTCTGCATGGCCCAGAGCAGCATGATGTTAATCTCAAAACAGAAGGGAACACACTTCTGAATGAATCTTTCCTCCTTGGAAGGGCAGCTAGTCCGTTCAATACCCATTGCTTCCTATCACTCTGATGTTTTTAAGATGTTTGTATTTGATAGGGCTTATTCTAATTGTTTTCATCAGGAATATCCTACTACGAACTAACAGAAAGCAGAAGCACATTTAATTCTTAGTAATATTGTTCTTTAAAATGTACGTATGCATTATGTATACTGTTGTTTTTGAAAGATGACAATAAATTGCAAGGAAGTTGTCAAATATTCAAATGCATGGTGGAGGGGGCACCAAAATAACTTGTCAATAAAGTGAAGCTGAAGTTATTCTTACTGGAGGAGAAGCTGCTAACTTAATAGATTTTTAGGGGCTTCCTGGAAATGGGAGGACAATATCAGGATATTTATAATGATTTTGGGTCTGGCATAAAGTGTATTTTTTAATGCAGGGCTTAGATTGAGGTTGAAAAATTTTGTGACATAATGGTGAGATTAGTGCACATAATAAAGTAAGGGGTTTTGGTGCAGTGTTTTGAAGGAGTTTTGAAGAGTAAAGCATTCTTAAATCACTTGGAGCAATTGATTTTTCTGGGAAGAATTTCTGGTGTGGACTAGTTCAATTATCAGAAGAAAAAAAAGACTTCTGGAAGTTCCTAGAAAAGCAATAAAGTTCTCTGTAACTTTATATTTTGGGGCAAATATTTCCTGGAATAATAAAATCATATTAACGAAGGCAATTGAATAATAAAGTAAGTTGATCCTTAATCATATTAAGATGTATGGTTGGCTTAAGTTCCCAACAAGTTGAAGCCAGTGTTGACTTTGCAAAGAACCATTTTTGTAAGATGATGACAATAATTTAGGAATAAGTCATTAAGAAAGAGAACAAATTCTTAAATAATTTTTAGGATATAGGGAAAGAAAACAAGATAGAAATGTTGAAATAAGTATTTTTGTTCCTTGTTTTAGTATGACATATCCTCTCTAGAAGTTGCATTTGGGCTTTTTTATTAATAACTTGCTAAAATATAATTTTAGACTCCCTGAGGGCAGTTTCCCTTGAGGAACGGAATATGAAGAACATCTTGGAATGGCCAATGATCCTGTACTCCAACTGTTTGTAAAGTAGATATTGACATCTTAGACTCATTTACCAGATATTCCTCAGAACAAAAGGAAAAAAGAATACAGGCTTTGAGTTTATAGAATGGGATCAGCTGTGGAGGGAAATGGAGAACCCACTGGAAGTATGTGGTATGTTCATGGTGGTTGAATGAGTTGTCGCTTGGCCCTGGGTTCGATGTGGAACTGAAGATAAAAGACCGTTTGATTATGGATGGTTTTAAAGTAAAACTTGCCAAATAGTTGGATATAGCTTTCAAGGGGAGAAAGTGAGGCCTTGAAGTCTCAAATAGGGAACCATATCTGACTCCTCTGAACACTTCTGGTTGGCAGCTTCCCTGGAAGATGATTGCAGTGGGAGCTAAAGCTGCAGTCTAAAGACTATGGGTCACGTTTAACACTGAGGGATTAAGAACATTTCCCGGACAAAGGAGGCTGAATCACAACATTGAATTAGCTGTATCAGATCCCTCAATTTCCAAATCAGGATTAAAACACAAGACAAACCGCCTGAATATATAAATAAAATGTTAAAATTTGTATTTATTTTCATTAAGAAAATTATAAGCCTATTTAGCTGCTGAAGTTTCTAATGTACTAACTGACACAGTAGCCTTTCCCAGGTCTTATGTCATGTTAGTGTTGCATTTATAATACACAGATTGAGAAAACAGTATTTCCATGGTACAGAAGAGCCAAAGGAGGCTTAGAGCACTGTGAAATATGTTATGCCTACTTCCATAATTAAAAGGATTTGCTACTTACATTATCTGGTTTTAACTAAACGTACCCTTGTAAAATGGACAAGTGGGTTAAAAAAATATTTCTACAAAAAATATGGCTTAAGGACAATTCCAATGATTTAAACACAGGCAGGCAACAAGGATGCAGTAGAGCTGACAGTTTACTGCTCCAAGCTCTCTTCATCGAACTCATTCAGAAATAAAGCATTTTGATATAATCATATTTTACAAAAGTTGCTAAAAAAAAATCCAAAATTATCAGGGTTACTATTTGAAAAGTAGATTTACACACACAGGCATTAATATTGCTGTTGTTGTCTTTCTTTAAGTCAATTCCAACTTATAGTGACTCTGACTCTAAGGTAGAATAGAACTGCCCCACAGGGTTTTCGAGACTGTTAACGTTTACGGAAGCAAGGTGCTACATCTTTCTCCCATGGAGTGGTGGGTGGGTTCGAACCACTGGCCTTTCAGTTAACAGCCAAGTGCTTAGACACTATGCCACCAAGGCTCTTATCTGGCTTTAATAGTCTTATGGTAAGTGTACATTTTTCCTGACGATGTTGGTTTTCTTTGTAGTGGTAAGTCATTATTATTAAGAGGAGTCCTTGGTTGACATAAATGGCTAATGTTTTTGGTTGCTAAACAAAGGGTTGTAATTTCCAGTCCACCCAGAGGTGTCTAAGAAAGTCCTGGTGATCTACTGCTGAAAAAGCAGGCATTCAAAAAACAGGGAGCTGTGGAACTGGTTTACTGGGTTATAAGGCTTGGGACCATAGTCTTGTGGTACAACTGGATCAATTGCCATAACATAGCTCATAAAAATAATGTTCTAATCCTAGTATAGTGAGTAGCATCTGGGATCTTAAAAGTTGCAAATAGCTGTCTAAGATACAACTATTTGTCTTTACTCATCTGGAACAAAAGAGAATGAAGGAAACCAAAGACTCAAAGTAGAAACTAGTCTACAGGACTAATAACCCACATAAACTATGGCCTTACCTTGCCTGAGACTAGAAGAGCTAGATAGTCCCCAGCTATCACTACTGACTGTTCTGATCAGGGACACAATAGAAGGTCCCGGTTAGAAAGGGAGAAAAATGTAGAACAAAACTCAAATTCCTAAAAAAGGCAGACTTACTGGACCAATAGACACTAGAGACACCACTGATACTAGTGCCCTAAGATAAACTTTAAACTTGAAACTGAAGTCACTCCTGTGGTCGCCTTTCATCCAAATAATAAATTGTGTTATAAAAAAAAAAAATTTCACCGATGAATTCTGTGCTCCCTTAAATAATCAACTATATGAAACCAAATGGTCAACATTGACCCTAAAGCAAAGATAAGAAGCTAAGGACAGGCGGAGAAGCTAGATTAATGGAAACAGAAAACAGCAACAAAAAATGGAAATAATGAGAATGTTGACACATTGTGACAAAGCAGAGACCAACTGTGCTTAGATGACCACTTGCAAGCCTTTTTTTTTTTTTTAGTATTTTATTATGTTTTAGGTGAAACTTTATATAAATGTAATAGAACAAGTTGTTAAAAATTGTTAAATGGAAACCTAATTTGCTATGTAAATTTTCACCTAAAACAATAAAATATTAAAAAAAAAAAAACTTGCAAGTGGCTATCCAAGGTACAACAGTTGGTCTCTATTCGCTTGTAGCAACAGAGGAAGAAACAAGGTAAGGGATAGGAGGAGGAAATGGAATGTGTATCTAATTGCCTCCATGAACAAGTGCCTCCTTTTTCATGAGCCCAGAAAGACTGGATGGTGCCCAGCTACCACTACTGAACATTTTGATCAAAGATTCTATACAAGAATCTGATCAATATGGGGAAAATTCTTAAAAAAAATTCTAGCCAATAGAATTCAGTATCATATAAATATATATATGTATGTATATGTATATATATATATACGTATAACACAAATAAGGAAACCCTGGTGGCATAGTGGTTAAGTACTACAGCTGCTAACCAAAAGGTCAGTAGTTCGAATCCACCAGGTGCTCCTTGGAAACTCTATGGGGCAGTTCTACTCTGCCCTATACGGTCACTATGAGTCGGAATTGACTCGACGGCAGTGGGTAACACAACTAAGTGGGATTCATACCAGGTAAGCAAGGATGATTCAACATTAGGAAATCAATCAATGTATTCCACCATATAAATAAATTTTAAAAATCACATGCTCATCTCAATCAACACAGAAAAGACATTCCACAAAGTCCAACACCCATTCCTGATAAAAACTCTTGGGAAAATAGATACAGAAATTCATCACCATAATAAAGGGCATCTAGCTAACATCATTCTCAATGGAGAGAGGCTGAAAACATTCCCCTTGAGAACAGGAAAAAAACAAGGATGCCCTTTATCACCACTTCTATTTAACATTGTGTTGGAAGTCCTAGGTAGAGCAATAAGGCAAGAAAAAAGAAATAAAGGGCATCCAAGCTGGTAAAGAAGAAGTAAAATTTTCCTATTTGGGGATATGATGCTACACACAGAAAACCCAAAGGACTCCACAAGAGAACTACCGGAACTAAGAGAAAGATTCAGCAGAGTAGCAGACAACAAGGTAAACATACGAAAATCAATTAGATTCCTATAGACCAATAAAAAGAATGACAAATGGAAATGACAAAAAGGAAATCAGAAAAAAAAAAAAATACCATTTATAATAGCCCCTAAAAAAATAAAATACTTGCAAATAAATCTACCCAGGAATGTAAAAGACCTATACAAAGAAAACTACAGAACACTACTGCAAGAAACCAAAAGAGATCTACATAAATGGAATAATGTACCTTGCTCATGGAAAAGGAAGACTCAACATTGTGAAAATGTCAATTCTACCTAAAGCAATCTTGGTCCAAATACCAAAAACATTCTTTGAAGAGATGGGAAAACTAATCGTTAACTTTATATGGAAAGGGAAGAGGAACTGGATAAAGCACCATTGAGGAAGAAGAAAAAAGTAGGAAGACTCATATTACCTGACCTCAGAACCCGCTATACACCCTGGTACTTCTACAATGACAGATTCGTTGACAGCATTGAGAACCCAGATGTAAATCCAACTACTTATGGTCACCTGCTCTTAGACAAGGGCCCAAAGTCTAGCAAATGGGGAAAAGTCAGTCTTTTTGACAAATGGTGCGGGCAACACTTGATGTACATCTGCTAAAAAATTAAACAGGACTCATACCTCACACCACACACAAAAACAAATCTAAAATGGATAAAAGACCTGAATATAAAACCAAAAACAATAAAGATCACAGAAGAAAAAAATAGGATCAGTGCTAGAGACCCTAATAACACTGCATTAACAGGATACAAACCATAACTGACACACACAAACTCCCGAAGATAAGCCAGATAACTGGGATCTTGTAAAAATTAAACACTTAATGCTTATCAAAAGACTTCACCAAAAGTGTAAAAAAAGAACCTACAGACTGGGAAAAAATGTTTGGCTATTACAAACCTGACAAAGATCTAATCTCGGATATGTACAGGAAAATTCAATACTTCTACAACAAAAGATAAATAATCCATTGAATTATGTCCTCCCAAAAATGTGTGTATTAACTTGGCTAGGCCATGATTCCCAGTATTCTGTGTTGTCCTCCGTTTTGTGAGTGTAATTTTATGCTAAAGAGGAATTAGGGTGGGATTGCAACACCACCCTTGCTCAGGTCACTTCCCTGAGCCAACGTAAAGGGAGTTTTCCTGGGTGGGGCCTGTACCACCTTTTACCTCTCAAGAGATTAAAGGAAAAGGGAAGCACGCAGAGAGTTGGGGACCTCATACCACCAAGAAAGCAGCACCAGGAACAGAGTGCATCATTTGAAGACAGGGTCCCTACGCCTGAGAAGCTCCTTAACCAGGGGAAGATTGAGGACATGGACCTTCCCCCAGAACCAACAGAGAAAGCCTTCCCCAGGAGCTGACTCCCTGAATTTAGACATGTAACCTACCAGACTGTGAGAAAATAAATTTCTCTTTGTTAAAGCCTTCTACTTGTGGTATTTCTGTTATGGCAGCACTAGATGACCAAGACAACTGGGATCTTCTAAAAATTAAACACTTATGCTCATCAAAAGACTTCATCGAAAGTGTAAAAAGAGAACCTACAGACTGGGAAAAAAATGTTTGGCTATTACAAATCCGACATAGATCTAATCTCTGAGATCTATAGGAAAATTCAATACCTCTACAACAAAAAGATAAATAATCCATTTGAAAAATGGACAAAGGAAATGAACACTTTACCAAAGAAGACATTCAAGTGGCTAACTGACACATGAGGAAATGCTCACCATCACTGGCCATTAGCAAAATGCAAATCAAAACCACAATAAGATACCATTTCACCCTGGCATTACTGGCACGAATCAAAAAAACAGAAAATAACAAATGCTGGAGATACTGAAGGGAGATTGGAACTCTTAGACACTGCTGGCAGGAATGCAAAATGGTACAACAGTTCTGGAAAATGATATGGTATTTCCTTAGAAAGCTAGAAATAAAAATACCACAAGATCCAGCAATCCCACTCTTAGGAATATATCCTAGAGAAATAAGAATTGTCACACGAATAGACATATGCACACTCATGTTCATTGCAGCATTGTTCACAGTAGCAAAAAGATGAAAACAACATAGATGCCCATCAACAGATAAATGGATAAACAAACTGTGGTACATACACACAATGGAGTAGTACGCAAAAATAAAGAATGATGATGACTCTTCAAAGCACCTCACAGCATGGATAAATCTGGAAGACTTTTTGCTGAGTGAAATAAGTCAATCACAAAAGTACAAACATTGTATGAGACCACTACTATAAAAACTCTTGAAAAGGTTTATATTAAAAAAGAACCAATTTTTGATGGTTACCAGGGAGGGGAGGGGGGATGGAAAAACACTAAATAGTCAATAGATAAGTGGTTACCTTAATGAATGGTAAGACAGTACACAACGCTGGGGAAGCCAGCACAACACGTCCAAGGCAAGGACATGAAAGCTCTATAGACTCATCCAAACTCCCTGAGGGACTGAATTACTGGGCTGAGGGCTGTGGGGACCATGGTCTCAGGAAACACCTAGCTCAATTGGCATAATGTATTTTATAATGAAAACGTCTACGTTCTACTTTGGTGAGTAGAGTCTGGGATCTTAAAAAGCTTGTGAGCAGCAGTCTAAGATACTCAATTGGTCTCACCCTATTGGAAGCAAGGGAGAATAAAGAAACCTAAATACATAACGGAAAGATTAGCCCAAAGGACTAATGGACCTCAGCTACCACAGCCTCCACCACACTGAGTCCAGTACAGCTAGGTGGTACCTGGCTACCCCACTGGCTGTACCCCACTGGCTGCACTGACAGGGATCATGATAGAGGGTCCCAGACAGAGCAGGAAAAAAATATAAAACAAAATTCTAACTCACAAAAAAAAAAAAAACAGACTTACTGGTCTGACAGAGACTGGAGAAACCCCAAGAATATGGCCCCCTGACACACTTACAGCTCAGTACTGAAGTCACTCCTGAGGTTCACCCTTCAGCCAAAGATTAGTCAGGCCCATGAAACAAAACCAGATTAAAGGGGCACACCAGCCCAGGGGCAAGGACGAGAAGGCAGGAGGGGACAGGAAAGTTGATAATAGGGAACCTAAGGTCGAAAAGGGAGAGTGTTGACGGGTCGTGGGGTTGGTAAGTAATGCCACAAAACGATATGAGTACTAATTGTTTAATGAGAAGCTAGTTTGCTCTGTAAACCCTAATCTAAGTACAATAATAATAATAATAATGGGGAAAATGTAGAACAGAATTTCAAATTCTGAATGGATTCCAAATTTTCTGGATCCATGGTAGCTGGATGAACCCCTGAAACTAATGCCTTGAGATAATCTTTAAACCTTAAGCCAAAAATATTTCCTGAAGTCTTCTTAAAATCAAACAATAGTTTAACTTTGGAAACTCTATGGGGCAGTTCTACTCTGTCCTGTAGAATCGCTATGAGTCGGAATTGACTCGACAGCAATGGGTTTGATTTTTTTTTGTTGTTTTTAGTAAAGAATATCTGCTTTGAGCTGTGCTCTTTGAAGAACTATGTACATGGGATCAAATTGAGATCAGCAACTCAAAAGATCAGATAGAAAACTTAGGGGGCACTGACTTTATGTTAATGAAGGAAGAACAATTCAGAAAAGGAGGGTGAGAAAGTTTGCACAAATTGGAAAACATAATCAGTGTCACTGAATTGTACATGTGGAAATGGTTGAATTTGTGCATGTTCTGCTGGGTATATCCTCAAAAACAAATAAAATAAAGCACAGTTCCACTCCAACACACATGGACTTACCATGAGTCACGGCTGACTTGATGGCAAACGGTTTTACTGGTATTATTAAAAAGACATCTTATTAATTTATGTATGTGTGAATGTTTTACTTGATATGCAATATATTTGTATGAAGTTCATGTGCCTATTCTATGAATAAATAAATATACACAGAGAAGATTGGAGGTGTGTAATCTTAAAGTATAAAGATCAACTTAGACAGTTTGGACTCAATTTAGAAAAGCATAAAATCTCTCATTTTTACACAAGTATTTTTCAGCAGCAAATGCATATTAAACTGCTTATTTTAAAAAGATTTAATAAACAATGGGTGGGGGAAAACTCCTAGCTTATAAAGATAAAAAATGGATATAAATCCTTGAAGTAAGTTCTTCCAAAGCCTTTAAAATGACAAATCACTCTACTGCTTTATCCCAGAATTTAGTTAATTTCCAAATTTCCTCAGGACCATATAGGCCAATTTTTACAATGTTACATTAAAGCAGTGAGAAGAAAAGAAGGGTGGACCAATCAAATTCAGCATCACTTAGGTATGGAAACCTGATTCCCCTTTGGAATACTTAAACCTTGAGGTTCAGATACACTGAAAACGTCTAGTTCACTGGCGCTGCTGGGTAAGGGAATCAGAGACACAGCTTGTGACATTCCCTTTGATTAGGACATTACTGGATTACAGATATTTTACATATAACCAAACCCGCTGCTGTCGAGTCGATTTCGACTTATAGTGACCCTACAGGGCAGAGTAGAACTGCCCACAGAGTTTCCAAGGAGCGCCTGTCGGATTCGAACTGCTGACCTTTTGGTTAGCGGAAGCCCTGGTGGTGTAGTGGTTAAGTGCTATGGCTGCTAACCAAAAGGTCAGCAGTCCGAATCTGCCAGACTCTCCTTGGAAACTCTGTGGGGCAGTTCTACCCTGCCTTATAGGGTCGCTATGAGTGGAAATCGACTGGGCCGCAGCGGGTTTTTTGTTGTTGTTGTTTTTTTCTGCAGTCGAGTCCATTTCGACTCATAGTGGCCCTGCAGGGCAGAGTAGAACTGCCCCATAGAGTTTCCAAGGAGCCCCTGGCGGATTCGAACTGCTGACCTTTTGGTTAGCAGCCGCAGCACTTAACATTAATGGATTACAGATACTCAAAATGGAGCCTTGGTGGTGCACTGGTTAAGGGCTAAGCTGCTAATCAAAAAGGTCAGCAGTTCAAATTCACCAGCCACTCCTCGGAAACCCTATGGGGCAGTTTCTACTCTGTCCTATAGGGTTGCTGTGAGCCGGAATCAACTGGATGGCAGTGGGTTTGGTTTTGGTCCTCAAAATGATTTATATTATTAATATTATTTCACCACCATACAAATGTATGAGGAAATATTGTAATATTTCCAAGTAGTACAAATACCTGGCATATTCAGGAATTGAGACTAGGTCTCCCCAGCTTCATTCCTCATGGTTTTTAATACTAGCAATGCTCAACTACTTTGTCAGTGCCTGAGAGTCCTCAGGAAATCCCCAGGCACTGATCTGACGGTGGTAGGTAGTGAGCTCATTACAATTAATGTGAACTTATTCTCTGGTCATTTCTACAGGTATAATGCTCTTTGATATTGGACTGCATTTTTTTTCCATCAAAATGTTGTTCTGTCTCTCATAGTGAATGGTAACCTAATTCTTCATGAGCCATAGTCTTTTTGTAGGTGCTGGATACAACCTCTTGCAGAAATTAAATCTATGAATAAAAAAAGCGTTTCTTAGGCATAGATTTCTCAATGTTTAGAATCAAACAGAGAAGTTAGAGTTGTTGATGAGAAAATGGATAATGCATCTATTTCTAATAAAGTTTTCCAGGCAAAGTCAATGTAAGCTCAGAAGTAATGCTGTTTTAATTACTTGTTTTTATCATAAAATAAACCAAACCTTACCAAGCCATGCATTATTAAAGTAAACATGCACTACAATTCTTTTTTTTTATAATTTATATTGTGCTTTAAGTGACAGTTTACAAATCAAGTTAGTCTCTCACACAAAAACCCACATACACCTTGCTACATACTCCCAATTACTCTCCCCCTAATGAGACAGCCCACTCTCTCCCTCCACTCTCTCTTCTCGTGTCCATTTCGCCAGCTTCTAACCCCCTCCACCCTGTCATCTCCCCTTCAGGCAGGAGATGCCAACATAGTCTCAAGCGCCCACCTAATCGAAGAAGCTCACTCCTCACCAGCATCGCTGTCCAACCCATTGTCCTTTCCCTTCCGTGTCTGAAGAGTTGGCTTAGGGAATGGTTCCTGTACTGGGCCAACAGAAGGTCTGGGGGCCATGACCATGATCATTCTAGTCTCAGTCAGACCATTAAGTCTAGTCTTTTTATGAGAATTTGGGGTCTGCATCCCACTGCTCTCCTGCTCCCTCAGGGGTTCTCTGTTGTGTTCCCTGTCAGGGCAGTCATCGGTTATAGCCAGGCACCATCTAGTTCTTCTGGTCTCAGGATGATGTAGTCTCTGGTTCATGTGGCCCTTCCTTGGTGTTCTTCATTCTCCTTTGATCCAGGTGGGTTGAGACTCATTGATGCATCTTAGATGGCCTCTTGCTAGCATTTAGGACCCCAAATGGCACTCTTCAGAGTGGGATCCAGAATGTTTTCTTAATAGATTTTATTATGCCAATTGACTTAGATGTCCCCTGAAACCATGGTCCCCAAACCCTTGCCACTGCTACACTGGCCTTCAAAGCATTCAGTTTATTCAGGAAACTTCTTTGCTTTTGGCTTAGTCCAGTTGTGCTGACCTCCCTTGTATTGTGTGTTGTCTTTCCCTTCACCTAAAGTAGTTCTTATCTACTATCTAATTAGTGAATACCCCTCTCCCACCCTTCCTCCCTCCCCCATCTCGTAACACAAAAGAATGTTTTCTTCTCAATTTAAACCATTTCTCAAGTTCTTATAATAGTGGCCTTATACAATATTTGTCCTTTTGCAACTGACTACTTTCACTCAGCATAATGCCTTCCAGGTTCCTCCATGCCATGAAATGTTTCACAGATTCATCACTGTTCTTTATCGATATGTAGTATTCCATTGTACTACAATTCTTTATACTGTACTTACATGACATATCCTGATTGCCACTCATAAATAAATCACAAATATGTTCTCTCTATTCTATCTCTATTGACAGGCATCTTGGATTAAATTCAATTGGGCAAGAAAGTTTAAAAAACGGGGCAAATGTTTGAAAATACCATCTAAATTTAAATACTCAGTTTAGAAAAGCATAAAATCTCTCATTTCCATGCAAACATTTTCAGGCTGCAAATGAATATTAAAACTGCTTATTTCTGAAAGATTCAATAAAGAAGGGGGAAAATACTGGCAGTTTGCAAAGATAAGAAATGGATGCAAATCCTTGAAATTCGTTCTTGCAAAATCATTAAAACTAACAAAACAGGTGACTGCATCATTCTGAAATTTCTTTCATTTGCAAATTTTCAATACAATGCTTTTATATACATCTTTGTGTTCTCTTTAAAGTTAATATCAGAGCAACTATCTGCTTTTACTGGATTATCTTTTTAAATGGGAGACATAGCAAATCAGTAAATGAGGTTATGTTACTAATTAGCGTACTGTCTCCACTACCTATACTACACTACAGAAAATGTGGCTTCCATTTTATCACATAGATGAAACAGTTATCTTTCAAGGTTTGAAATTTCTGTGATCTTTATGCTTAACAAGCTCAGTAAAAGGCATTCAAATTACATCACTTTTGTCTTGGAAGTTAAATTGGAAAATATTGCATTCTCTGAGATGATAAACTCTGCAGAAGATAAATTATCATGAGAAATAGTTTTAATTGATTTACCATAATAAAAGTTATGTGACTTTGAAGTGCAAATGACACATTGAAATGAATCTACAGTATGTTGATAATAAAGTGGCTTCTTTGTTAATGGAATTACTGACACTGCAGACGCTTTCAGGAGTGATGCCTTCCACTGTTAATCAAGAGACATCAATGCAAAATGAATATGCTGTTTATTCAAGTCCCTGCCTAACTTTGTTCACTTCTTGCTTCAGAGTAGTTTAGTAGTAAGGTTCTGAGTATTGGAGAAACTGGTCACCATAGACAGTCAATATTATTTTTAGCTGTTGCACTTCTCCTTTTCCCTGAAGGTCTTGACTGTAACCCTGTGTATCTAAATCAGGACTCTATCAGAGCAGAAGCGGGTGACGAAGTTCACAACAAAGATCAAGTTTAGAGGATTATATGTGTGTAGAAGTAGCGTTTGTTTCTCACATATAAACTTTAACACTGTATCTTCTGAAAGTTCCTGAACAATTAGATTTAAGGGCAATTAGTGGAGATTTTAGATTTTTCTTCTTAAGGCACGAATGGCAATTCAAGTTTATAAGAGAATTTAATAAATTTTGTTAAAGTAACCACATTTCCTAATCTGTGGCTCTTCTTGAGTTATCCCCTGCAAAGTTTTATTTTAGCTGAACTTTAGGAATAATTTGAAACTTGCTGTTGTTCAATTCAACAGCAAAGGGTTTGGTTTGGGGTACTGCATAGCCTATTTGCCAATCATTGTATGAACTATATAACTTAGTTATCAGTGTATTATTCTACTAATCAGTAGCTGTATATAGCAGTACTATAGAGTGCTCTAAACCCGTGTTTTGTAACTGAAAGATAAATTAAATTTCTCTGCCATTTTCCCTTCCCAAGCAATGTGGTTGGGAGGTATGGAACTCCATGGACAGGAACACAGAACCATATGGTAGTTGTTTCAGTGCTGGACTCAAAGTGTGTTACTTGAACAACACAGAATACACATGATTAAACACCAGTTTATTTACTCAAGAAAATTCTGAAGAAAGCCATTCAGTGATAAATGAAGATTAATACTAACAGGAATTATGAATATAGGAGCTATAAAATCCAATCATGATAAATCCTTACGTATACCTCCGGACGATATTCATGTGATCTTATATTACAGTGATTGATGTAAAGACTGAGTACCAATACTTTTACAGTCATTTTCAAATCAAGTAATACAACTTTTAAGAATATAATATTTGACTTAAAAAGGGAACAAGCTTCAAAAGCAGAAAAAGCAAATATTTGATATTTCATTTCAGAAGAAATTATTTATAAGGACATTATTGTTTGATTTCCTTCTTAAAAATTCAACCTTGTGGATGATTCTCTAATCTTGAGGAGAATATATGCTAGTTTATTCTTTGAAGAGTTATTATTAAATGCCAGAAAATACTGAGCCGTGGTTAAAATCGTAGAGGCAAACATCAGAAGTTTCCTAGCGTGCATTCATTTACCAGTTTGCACCACTCATGCATTCTTTATCCTTTCAGCCTGGAAAGCTTCTATCTGATTTTTTTTAGTGGCTGTTTAAACAAAAATAGATGTTTATCTCTTTAAAATTTTGCCAGGAAGCTGTCACTTTCCCATTTACTCAAGCTATGTTGTGACAGAATGTGTCAGCTTCTCACACAAATGAAAAGAGATATGGACCTGTATTTACTTTCGCTGAAAAATAAGTAGTCATCAATTCAGAGAAAAGTGTTTTCCCATCTGAAAAGATGAAGTAAATAGGAGTGGTTGAGAGAAGCAAGCATTTCCTAATGCTTAAAAGGCAGATGTAAACCAAACATACAGCCCTGATTCATTTTTGGTTATCTTTCGGAAAGTGGATAATCTCATGCTATGGAGAAGTTGGTACTTCACTCTGTGGCTTTCGCAGTATATGACTTTTGCTTTTAAAATGATAAATGTTTATGGGATTAATTTCTGCCACATTCTCTCCTATACTGGCTAAAAGCTTCAGAAATGTAAATGGAGGTAAGGAAAAAAATCATCTTTAAGAAATAGTTTTTGTAATCACATTAGGTTCAAAACAACCATGATTGCTAGAGATGGGCCCAAACCTTTGTACTTTACTCAAGTACTTGAACTGATAGTAATGACCTCACCACACATCGATCATTGAATTTATATTTCAGTACAAAGATGTGCTTTAATTAAAGTAATCACCTTTTATTTTTGCTTAAGAAATTCATTGGACCTTGAGGGACCAAATTAATGGGCTGAGGGCTGTGGGGACCATGGTGTTGGGGGCCATCTAGCTCAATTGGCATAATGTAGCTTATAAAGAAAATGTTCTACATCCTACTTTGGTGAGTAGAGTCTAGGGTCTGAAAGGCCTGTAAGTGGCCATCTAAGATACTCCACTGGTCCCACCCCACCTAGAGCACAGGAGAATGAAGAAAACCAAAGACACAAGGGAAAGATTAGTTCAAAGGACTAAGGGACCACAACTACCACAGCCTCTACCAGTCTGAGTCCAGCACAACTAGATGGTGCCTGGCTACCATCACCTACTGCTCTGACATGGATCACAATACAGGATCCCAGACAGAGCTGGAGAAAAATGTTGAACAAAATTCTAACAAAAAAAAGACAAGACTTACTGGTCTAACATAAACTGGAGAAACCCCGAGACTCCCTTTTAACTCACTACTGAAGTCATTCCTGAGGTTCATCCTTCAGCCAAAGATTAAACAGGCCCATAAAACAAAACAAGACTAAATGGGCACACCAGCCCAAGGACATGGACAAGAAGGTAGGTGGGGACAGGAAAGCCGGTAACAAGGAACCCACGTTCGAGAAGGGGAGAGTGTTGACATGTTGGAGGGTTGGCAACCAAAATCACAAAACAATATGTGTAATAATTGTTTAATGAGAAACTAATTTGCTCTGTAAACCTTCATCTAAATTACAATAAAAAAATAATTTCATTATGTAAAATTTAATTAAAAATATTATGATTCACCAAAATTAGCAGCATTGACTTTGAGCCAAACAGATATGTAAAGATAGACTTTTGCTCAAAAGTCTTTAGAGTTGTGAAAAAAAGTTTTTAGAGTTATTAGAGTTGTGAAACTAAATTGAAAATAACTGTCTTTAATAGGTCAGAGGGAGTAAGCTAGCCAAGTGGAAGACCATGATTTTAAAGTCAAGCACTTCTGGATATAACGCTTTGTCTCTGGCTAGAGTTTGACTTCCATAGAATATTTAACCACAGGATACTTAAATTCCTCAACTCTGTTTCCTCATCTGTTAAATAAACCACATGAACCCTATTAACGTGATTTGTATGAAAATTGTACAAATCTAAAAGACTGTTTTTTCTCATTAAAAAATATATATGAAAAGTACAGCCTTTAATAAGTATTTCAAATAAATTTTTGCTTCAATTGACAATGTAATGGGACTTCAGAGGTATTAAGTTAAATATTTTAATTTCCCTTTGTTCCCGTGTAAGAAACAAAGGAAGGAAGAAGAAAGAAGGACGGAAAGAAACAAGTCAGTGTATACAGCAATCATATTCCAAAATGTTGTGAGATTTGAGGTGTCCAATGAAATCATATTTGAGTTTATGCAAATATTTTACTTTCATATTTCAATTTCAAAATAAAAATCAATACTAGTATAAAGCCATTTATCTGTTAACGATGCGTAAGTTTTGCTAAATAATTGAAGCATTCATATTTTCATGTTTATCATCTCATTAGAACTACATCAAAATATTCTTCCTATTGTGTGTTAAAGAGAAAATTACACAAATATTTAATACACAAATAGAGCCTTATTTTTAAGTGAAACCCAGACGATATCCTGACTCTTCACATAAAAAAAAGTTATATAATGGTTAATGTAAAAATAGTAAAATAATTCATTCAGAGTTAACAAAAAGCAAATAGTGTTATAAACAACAACAACAACAAAAACCTGTTGCCATTGAGTCAATTCCGACTCATAGGAACCCTATAGGGCAGAGTAAAACTGTCCCATAGGGTTTCCAAGGAGCGCCTGGTGAATTTGAATTGCAGAACTTTTGGTTAGAAGACATAGCTCTTAACCACTAAACTGTATTCATATTTTGAACGTAGCTGTAATCTCAATCCTCAAAACTTGTTTTTTTTTAATTAAATTAATACTATTTTTCTTATTTCCATTATTCTGTCTTTTGGTTGTATTTAAATTATTCTTCATTAATTTCATTTCCATTTTTATTATTTATGCATATATTCTTGTTGTTAGATGTGCTTGAGTTGGTTTTGATGCATAGTGACCCCAAGTGGCAGAGTAGAACTGCCCCATAGGGTTTCTAATTCTGCAATACTTATGAAGAAAAAGAGGTTCTCCTGCCACCTGTCACCCATTTTGCACTTCTTCAAGGCAACTAATTTCAACTATTGTACCTAATTCTTTTGGTGTTTACTTCCATGTTTCTAAAAAATACGTGTGTATTGCCTTTTTTATTTTCTAATTTTAATGATTATTATATTCTACTATGGAGATGAAAATTCAGCTTTATTTAATGTACTTTTCCAATACTTCCTGTCTTTAGAGTTGTCAGATACATCAAATTAAATCATAGAACACCCAGTTAACTATGGGTTTACTATGAACACCCAGTTAAATTTGAATTTCTGATAAAATACAATTTTAATCCTAAAATATCCAAATATTATATGCTTATATTGCCTGAAATTCAAATTTAACTAAATGTCCTGTATTTTATCTGCCAACTCTACCCATTCTCAGTCTTTTCATTATCATTATGTGTTTGATTAGATCAATATTCATTTTTTATGCTGCTATGACTCTGTAAACTATTCATAGAAGAGCTTTGTAACATGCCATAATTATTATATCCTTTCCGGCACATTTTTTTCCCTTAAATTATTTTTTCATTGACTTAGATTTTAATCTTAATTTAAACACAAACTCTCTCTAATAGTCTTAATATTTTCTTAGTCCCCTCAAAAGCCTCAGGTATTTCATCACCTTTTAGCTCAGCCGCTAACCAAAAATTCAGCAGTTTGAGTCCACCAGCCACTCCTTGGAAACCCTAAGGGGCAATTCTACTCTGTCCTGTAGGGTCACTATGAGTCAGAATTGAGTCGAAGGCAACAAGTTTACATTCAAATAATTAAAGAAAAAAGTCACAATAAGTGAACAGAGGGTTGCAAAAGAGAAATAGAAACTGTTAAAAAATTGAAATACTGAAGGTTACCAATATAATGATGTTGGTTGTTATGGAGTCTATTGCAACTCATGGTGACTCCATGTGTGCAGAGTAGAACTGCTCTGTAGGGTTTTCAAGGTTGTAGCGTTTTGGAAGCAGATCACTAGGCTTGCCTTCTGAAGTATCTCTGGGTGAGTTTGAACAGCTAACTTTTCAGCTAGTAGTTCGGTGCTTAACTATTTGTGCCACCCTGGGACTCCTTACCAACACAAGAAATGAAATAAAATGCTTATTAGAGAATTTGAACTGAGAATGGAAATGACAGAAAAATTTTTAGTATTTTGAAGGTAGAGAAGAAGAAATTACCCAACTTGGAAAACAGAAAAATATTTATGAAAACTAAATTATCAGAGACCCATAGGCTGATACCAATTTTTCAAAATAAGTGAAATTGGAACCCCAGGATGAAAGAAGGAAGAAAAGGGGACAGAAAGAAAAAAAAAAAGGCTAAAAAATTCCCAAATTAGTCTCAAACAGGATCAAAACAAGGAAAATCATGCTTTAGCCACCATAGATGCAAAAGTCAACAATAAAGGGCAAATCTTGAGAGTAACTAGAGAAAAACACTTTATATATTCCGGAGAAAACAATGTGATCAATGGCTGATTCTCATTTATACAAACAATCATAACAACATATCCTACGTGCTAAAAGAAAAAAAAAAAAAAAAAAAACTTCCACAAAAATTCTTTATCCAGTGAAACTATTTCTAAAAGAATTGAAAATGAAATAAATATAAATCAGAATCAACTCGATGGCAGTGGGTTTTTTATGGTCATATAAATATTAATCACTAACAGACCTGCACTTTAAGAATTGCTAAAAGCAGTTCTTCAAGCTGAAGAGAATGACCCCAGGTTGCAAGGTGAATCCTGTGATGGCTAATGCTATATATCAACTTGCCTAGGCTATGATTCTCAGTGGTTTGGCATCACCTTCTGTGATGGGATTAGTTAATTGGTTAAAATGGGAGTTTTCTTGGGGGTATGGTCTGCCTCCAGCATATAAATGGATGCTCTGGCAAAGCTCACTCTCTCTTAAAACCCTGCATTCTTCTTCTTACCTGACCTCTGGTTCCTGGAACATAAGTCTGCAGAAATCTCCACCTTGCCACATGACATGAAGATCTTTGATTCACCAGCCCCCACAATCCTGTGAACCAGCAGAGGCCTCCTGCCTGCCGCCTGACTCATGGATTTGGGACTTGCCTGCCCCTATGATTCTGTGAACCTATGATTGTGTGAAGTAAATGTCTCTCTATATATTTATAGATATGGTTCACTGGTATTACTCCTGTAGAGAATCTAGACTAAGATAGATCTATAATAAAGAATGAAGAACACTGGAAATAGTAAGTATATATATATATATATGTATATATATATATATACTTACTATTTCCAGTGTTCTTCATTCTTTATATATATATATATATATATCAGTGGATGAATAGTTAATACTGAAAAAATTGAATTCATAATTAAAAATCTTCCCACAGAGAAAACCCAGGAAAAGATGACTTCACTAGGGAATTCAGTCAAACTTTTAAGGAAAAAAGAAAACTAATTCCACACAAAATATTTCATAAAATAAAGAAGAATCAAATATTTCTCAATTCATTTTATGAGGATGTTATTGCTCTGATTTAAAACTAAAGTCATTACAAGGAAACACCAGACCTTTCATGAATATAGATGCAAAATTCCATAGAAAAGATTAGCAAATCATATCAAGCAATATAAAAAGAGTAATACATTATGATCAACCATGTTTTATTACAGGAATGCAATATTAACTTTCACTTCTAAATCAGTGTAACTCACCATATTAAAATAATAAAAGTGAACAACCAAATGATCATCTAAATGGAGACAGGAAAAGCAGTTGACAAAATTCAAAACTTATTCATGAAAAAATTCTGAGAGATCTAGGAATAGAAGTATTTTGGTTATCTAGTGCAACTATAACAGAAATCCTACAAGTGGGTGGCTCTAACAAATAGAAATTTATTTTCTCACAGTTTAGAAACCTAGAAGTTCTAATTTAGGGTGCTGGCCCTGGGAGAAGGCTTTCTGTCTCTGCCCACTCTGGAGGAAGGTCCTTGTGTCTTCTGAGATTCTGCTCCTGGGAAACAACCTTCATGTGGCTTTGCATCTTTCTTCCCCATCTCTGCTTCTCCCACTTGCTAGTTTAATCTCTTTTAGATCTCAAAAGAGATTGATTTAAGACTCACATAACAAAGTAAACCCGCCCCCAAATGGGATTATACCCACAGATATAGGGGTTAGGATTTGCAACACATTTGGGGAAAGAAAATTCAATCTATAACAGGAAGGAAACTTTCTAAGACTGATGAAGAACGTCTAACATCATAATTAATGGAGCAAGACAGTAGTTTCTACTCTTAAGATCAAGAAAAAGGCAAGAATGCTTGCTTTTATCAATCCTATTAAAAATTGCATTGGACAGTCGTAGCTTTTTAATAAGTCAAAACAAAAGAAGGAATTTTTTTTTTCTATTTAGAATAGAAGAAATAAAATTATCCATATTTGCTGAAGACATGGTCATGTAAGAAGAAACTCCTTAGTAATTTACAAGAAAGCTACAAAGACTGACACATAAGTTTAGCAAGACTGCAAGATTCAAGATCAGTGTAAAAATGTCAATTGAATTTTTATAGAATAGCAATGAGTGAGTGGAAAGTAAAATCAAAGTGCAATATGATTTACAATATAATCCAGAAAACACAAAATAGTTAGCGATAAATTTAACAAAATATGAGCATGGCTTCTACAGTGATAAAAATCGAAATAATACCCATGGAACAATTTACCACATCCACAATTAGGGAGATTTGATGTCAAGATGTCAATTCTCCCCAAGTTAATACAGTCAGTCTTCCTTATTCATTGCTTCTGTATTTGTAAATTCGCCTACTTGCTGAAATTTACTTGTAATCCCAAAATAAATACCCGTGGCGTTTTTGCAGTCGTTCACCGACAGGCACAAAACTGGGAAAATTGGAGTTGCTGTGAGGCACAGGATCCCAGTTAAGGTTTCACAAAATGGTGTACTGCTTTCTAACAGCTCTCATACTGTAAACAAATGCACTTTCAGGGATCTAATTACTGCCACGTTTTTCACATTTCTGTGCTTTTTTGATGGTGGCTTTGCCGTTTAACATGGCCCTCACTGGTAGTGCTGAAGTACTGTCTCACGTCTAGTGCAAGAAGGCTGTGATGTTGCCTATAGAGAAAATATACGTTCGGTAAGCTTCATTCAGGCATAAGTCGTAGTGCTGCTGTTAGACGTTAATTTAATCAATGATATGTATTAAATAAGGTATCTTTAAACAGAAACACACGTAAAACAAGATTATGTATTGATCTGTTGATCTATATGTTCTGACCAGAGATTCAAAGAAGCCTAACCCTGTATCTCTCTTTGGAACAATTGTTTAGTATCAGCTAATTCAGTGTGCATGGCAACTTTATAGCGAATAATGAAAATCAACTGTACATAGATTTAATGCAAATCCAATAAAAATTCCAGCAGGATTTTTATAGAAATTTGACAAGTCTTTTTTTTTTTTTTTTAATTTTATTTTTATGGGATTGCAAAGCATCTGATATAGCCAAAACAAATATAAAAAAAGGCACTGTGTTATCAGTGAAAAGGGTAGATCAATAGATCAATGGAACAGGATAGACAATAAAGAAATAAATCAATACAAAAAATCAGTTAACTGATTTTTGACAAAAGTGTCAAGATAACTAAATTGGCAAGAAAGTCTTTTCAAACTTGGACATAAAAAGGTTGATTTAAAACTCTAAAACTTTTAGAAAAATATATAAGATAAAACCTATATGAACTAGGGATAGGCCAAGGCTTCTTCAGTAGAACAAGTAAAAGTAAATCATTGAAAAATTATAAAATTGGACTTCTGAAAAATTGAACTTTCTACAGTTTCAAAAGAAATGAAAACACATGCCCATAAAAATACTTTATATGTACATTTATAGAAGCTGTATTTATAATAGCTCTAAACTGGAAAAAACGCAAATGTGCATCTCAACAGGTGAAAGAATAAACAAGTTGTGGTATATCCATACGTTGGGTTAGCATGGAGCGTACTGTTGAAGCACACAACAACGTGAACAGACCTCAAAAACCATATGTCGAGTGAGACAAGGCAGCCACAAGAGAGTACATCCTGTATAATTTCATTTATATGAAATTCAAGGTGTACATTTTTTTTTATGTTAATTTTCTATGGCTGCTGTGACGAAATACCCCATCTGGGCAGCTGATAAGAGAAATTTATTGTATCATAGTTCAGGAGGCTAGAAATCCAAATTAATCCTTCAGTTGTGCCATGATTCCTCCCAAGTCTCAGGGGAAGATCCTTTCCGTCTTTCCCAGCTTCTAATAGCCCCAGGCTTTCTTTGCCTTCTTCACAAGGCCTTCCATCCTCTGTTAGTCTCTCTGTGCCTCTTTTCCTCTTTTGTAAGGACACCACTCACAGTGCATCGGAATCCACCCTACTCCGTTATGACCTTTTGTTAACAAATAACATTTTCAAAGACCCTTTTTCAATTTCTAAACAGGTCATGTTCACAAGTACCAGGAGTCAGGGGAGTTAGCACTTCAACATACCTTTTTGGGGGTTGTCTTATTTATCTAGTGTTGCTATAACAGATATACCACAAATGCATGGCTTTAACAAACAAAAAATTATTTTCTAACGGTTTAGGGGGCTAGAAGTCTGAATTCAGGGTGCCAGCTCTTGGGAAAGGCTTTTTCTCTCTGTCAGCTCCAGAGGAAGGTCCTTGCCTCTTTGAGCTTCTGTTCCTGGGCCATGTTTATGTGGCTTGGCATCTCTCTTCCAGCTGTCTTTCCCTTGCTTGTTTAATATTTTTTACCTCAGGCTGTGTTTCATCCTGTCGTGCATAGGGTCTCAAAGAGTTGGAACCAACTCCAGGGATCTAACAACATATCTCAAAACAGTTTGATTTAAGAACACACTACACTAATCCTGTCTCATTAAGATAAAAAACACAACTCATTCCCAAAAGGAATTATAACCACAGCCTTAGTGGTTAGGGCTGACAACACATATTTTGGGGGGACACAATTCAATCCCTAACAGGGGTACAAGTCAATCCAAAACAGTAAAAGAAGGCAGATCAACCACTTGTGTGGCTGAGCTTAGAGGGGCGGAAGACTGGTGCAAAGGTAAACAAGAAATGTCCTATATCTTGAATGTGTTGACTGATATATGGATATATTAGTTGGCCAAATAATTATTATACGTTCAAACTAATGGAAAATGAGGTCCCAACAGATTAAGTAAAACATCAGTAAATGTTTAAGTGCTGTATCTTTTGCAAATAAAGCACTGATGTAAAGAATGTTGCCATACATATAACATGCAGTGTGTAACGGGTGCTTCAGTTGTGTAAAAATATGGTAAATAGAAAAATGGATGCCATTTAATGTATGCAAATTATTCCTTAAAAAACGACCAAAGTGTAAGGTTATAATTTACTACCAAATAAAAGTAATTATAAAAAAATAATAATTTAAGTCAATGTTGGAGGAGCTATTCATTTTTAATTTTAATGTGAATTATTAAATATGAGAAAAAGTGGCATAAAATGATGCTTTCTAGTCATTTTTGAGACTTACCCTAAAGAATGAAACATATTTTCACAGCAGTCACAAAAACTCTTTCTGCTTAGTTCCGGCCAGCTGTTTAATGAGGGCAGCTATAAACTTCAGACTACATAAATGTGGTGCATTAGTCTTCTTCAATATATTCATGTATTCATGTCCCCAGTAAATCTTCTCTTCCAAGCTGTTCAAATTACCTTCCAAAGAGAAAATATGAGTTGTCCAACTTAAAGCAGTTTATGGATAATGATGACTTTTGTCAAATGGGTGTTTGAAAGGGCCTTGAAAGAATATAGAGAGATTTTGAGGTGAAAGCAAACGTAAGACAACGTGAGAATGAAAAGTTCTTTGTGACATTTTGTTGTTACGTTGAAAATAAACTTGATTTTGGGAATAGTGTTAAATTTTCTCAGGTGTTCTGAATTGACACTCTGAGAAACCTCCCAAAGGTTGCTGAAAAAGGAAGAAAGATCCAGGGAGGCCAAACACACAAGCGCTAGGAACCCAAGAGATCTTCCAGCATAGGAAGTCCATATTTGTTCATTTGTGTATTATTTTGGGGTTCATTATAAAATTACATTTAAAAATAGATTCTGGGCCAAATAAATTTAAATATAGATGATAGATAGATAGATAGATAGATAGATAGATAGATAGATAGATAGATGATAGAGAGAAAAATTGTTCTACATTTATTTTCTAAACGAATGTTTACTTTAGTTTCTAATTTTTGAATATCTAAATATTAGGTCTAAAATTTATAATATGCCAATTTTGTTCATGGTAATGTACAAAAAAGAGAATCTCTTACTACATGCTGATCTGATGTCTGGTTTTCTTAGCATTCTTTGCCTTAGTATAAAACAAGACTTCTGAAGACTTTGTTTTTTTGTCATTTATTTTCTACTGTGTTTTATCAGTCAACTATATGCCCTATTGACTAGTCTTTTTACTTTATTTACTACATTCTATAAATTTCTCTTGATTTCAATTTAATGAGTACCTTTAGAATACTTTATGGGATTGAATAGAAATATCAATTAATTTTGAACACGACAGCCAAAGTAGACAAATGATCATAAGCAAATATTAAAATAAATATATTTAAATGAAGAAATGAAATCTATTTTAGCATGTTATGGGTATACAAAGGTTATTTTTTGATGGCAGAATACTAACATCTATTATATTACAATTTTTAAATGTTTTTTTGCTTTACTCTCAGAACATTTGTGTTAAGCAATCATGTGACATGTGTCCAAAATATCTATAAAAATCAGTGAAATTAAATTGCCAAGAACATCAGAAATTCCAAACTGTACATCTGCTTTTAATGAATATTGACCTTACCCTGGGGGATGATATTTTAATGTCTTAAAATGTCATGAATATATATGTATGCTTATACATGCAAGAAAACAAGGCAACAAATAATGTATTCAAATTAAATATCAGTAATTATCCTTATGCTATTTTCATTCAGGAGCACTAGCGGCACCGTGGTTAAACACAGGGCTTCTTACCAAAAGGTCTGCAGTTTGGACCAAACAGCTGCTCCACGGCATTAAAATGTAGCAGTCTGCTTCTGTAAAGATTTACAGCCTTGGAAACCCTGCGGGGCAGTTCTACTCTGTCCTACAGGCTCGCCATGAGTCTGAATTGACCGGAGCAAAGTGGGTGGGTATTTTCCTTCAGAAAAAAAGGAAAGTTTACAGAAAGTCACTGAATAATCCATGTGGCTACTCTATGTTCAAATTAATGGAAAATGAAGTCCAACCGACTAAGTAAAATATAAGTAAATGTTTAAGTGCTGTATTTTTCACAAAAAATGGACCCACATAAATGATGCAGGCACACATATAACGTGCAGCATAGCTTGCTTACGAAAATAGCAAGGGGTGGGGGTTGCACAGTTTGGCAAAAAAAAAAAAAAAAAAGAATAACTCATGCTTTATTTGTGTGAAAATACAGTAAGTAGAAAACAATCTGCCTTGATTTTTGGTTTATAATTTAAGACTGTGATTAGTAAGATCAGTCTTATTCAAAGATCTAAATGGCTGTATCATATCAATTAGATGTACTGTGCCAAGCTCACAGGATTTAAGATGTAGTTCATTCCCTTAACCACACATAGACTTGCTCTTAGTCTACAAACCTATCCATTACACTCTCCTGCCTCTTAAACAATCCAACTTCTGCAGTATACTCAGTATAGACAGATCTCAGAGAGAGGAAACTCATGCCCTGGCCTCCCAACCCACAGCACTCAAGGATAATTTGTAAATCTAAACTCTTGAAAATGAATGCATTTTAAGTTAGGGGTAATGTATTAGAGGCATACAGATAATCTAAGTGCTTGTGAAAACATATGGTTGTACACCAACCTCATAGAGGTTTCAATTTTCTCTCTAGGTCACCCCAAAGAAATTCTCCCTATGGGATTTTGCCTTTTGAGAGACAAAGTGAATTGAGCCTGTTGAAATATTCATTAAATTAAAAGGCTTCATTTACTATTCTAAAAGTAATTAATCAGTTTTCCCCATTCTGTATAGTACAGTACTAGCCATCACTTCACAAAAGGGCATTACTACTCTAGGGAGAATGCAATGCATTGCAACAAAGATTGATAGGGTCTGTTAAGAAAGTTAGTTACAGACACTAATTAAGAAAGTTAAATTTTATCGGCATACAAGAAACTTGGATACAACCAATTAATACAACTGTTCTCACATATCAATTGAAATTTAAAAACAATGAAGACAAAGAAAACAAGATCATTGTTGATAATTCTGAAGAAGTTTCAATAAATTTGAAGAGGTATTTGAAAATTTGTCCAATATAATTGAAATTCAAGTGTAAAGAAAGGCAATATACAGAAAAAAATGAGGGTAAATACTGAGTTTGATTAAGAAAGTTTCCAAAATATTTATAACTAAGATATTACAAATATTTTGATCATGTGAAAAATGTCAGTTTCTGTAAAGTCGCATCATGTTCACATATTCATGATTAATAATTCTGATGTCAATGTATGGAGCATATTAATCCTAGGTCAAGAGCTGAATGGAGCCCAGGTCAACAGTTAAAGGATGTTGTAAACCAAAGATATATTTGTTTGACAGTATTTCAGTGCAATATTTACATCATAGTACGATTTTGAAATAGTATATAATGAAAAATTAATGCAGTTTGGCTAATTTAAGCAGAAACTAATAATTGTGCTTTAAATTTTTTTGAATAAAGAAAGGTATTTTTATAGAAAAAAAAAATGCTTATAACAACAGTAATAGATCAAAGAGAAGGAGGGATGATGCTAAAAAAAATCTTTTTAAGTAGAATTGTTGCTCCAAAACCCAAGATACTTAAATTTATTAATTCTTCTTGATATTACAATAAAGAAAATCTTAATGAATCCTTTTAAGGTGAATGACTTGAATATTACAGATCAGACTATTACCCTAAAGAATAACAGGAAAATTGTCATTGAACAGCGAGTATGCTATCCTGTATAGTCTATATATATATATATATATATACTTACAAGTAATTAATTTATTGATTTATTCTTTTGTAACACCTGCAAGCGTGACTTTTGTATCAGTCAGGGTTGCTACACTTCTTTTGTTATGAACTAGTTCCTTAACCAGAAACAATGCTGTGTAGAATACAATAACGGTGGATAAGGCATTCTTTAAGTCCACATAATGATAATTTTGGCAGAAGCATTGGATGCAGGAAGGCAAATCTGTATCCAGAATAAGTTTCTTTTCCAATGAGAATAAAATATTGCCCCTGCCATCATGGAAGTGGTCCAATGTAATCAACCTACCACCTGATAACTGGTACCAAAAATCTTGGTGCCAAACCTGAATCAGCATTATCAGTTTTTAGTCCGGGTCTTTCAGCAAAACAGGACAGGTAGAATATATACGTGTGTGTGTATATAATATATATATATAATATATACACACACACATATATATACCTGTGTGTGTGTGTATATATATATATATATATATATATATACTCACTGTCATTGAGTCGATTCCGACTCATAGTGGCCCTATAGGACAACACAGAACTGTCCCCTAGGTTTTCTATAGAGCACCTGGTGGATTCAAACCGTCGACTTGTTGTTTAGCAGCCATAGTTCTTAATCACTAGGCCACCAGGGTTTCCATATATATGTATATATGTATGCATATTTATAGAGAGAGAGAGATTTTAAGGAATTGGCTCATGCTGGCAAGTGGGAAATTTGTAGGACAGCCAAACAGGCCGGCAACTCAGGCCGGAGTTGACTGCAGTTTTGAGGCAGAATTCCTCCTTCTGTAAAACTCAATCTTTTTCTGTTAAGGTTTTCAATTGACTGGTTGAGCCTGTGAAGAGGCAGTCCTTTGGACAAGCCTGGCAGCCATGTCTTTCTTGTTCTTCCCTCTGCTAGCACCTTTGGGCTTGGATAAAAACAACTCCCCACCCACCTATATTCTTGGCACTGAAGCCATGCTTTTCAGATATATCACACTATAATAAAATACAACAAAAAGTTAGAAAGCCAAACAACTTTTCCAAATTTGTGAAACTATATTTGTGGTGGTGGAAAATTAGATGTAACTTTTTTCCTCTTTTTAAAATTTTTATTATAATTTTTTTAATATTCAAGTTTTATAAACATTATAGAGATTTTTTTGGAATGGTTTTTATGTTTGTGCTATAACTTTATTTCCCGTATTTTTATGCAAATAACATGTGCCGTCTGTTGGTTTGCCAACCACGCCCTTCACCTGAGAGGTATTTTCATAAGTGCTGCTATATCAACCTTTTTTTTTTACAACGACATATATAAAAAATTGGCAGAGAGGCACTTTTGAAAATATCTCGCAGGGGAAAGGCATGGTTGGCAAACAAACGTAGAAGGTGTTATTTGCATAAAAATAACCCAATGCCGTCCAGTTGATTTGGTCTCATAGCGACCCTGTAGGACAGAGTATAACCGCCCCACGGAGTTTCCAAGGATCGCCTGGTGGAGTTAAACTGCCCACCCCTTGGGTAGCAGTCATAGCACTTAACCAATACGCCAGCAAAGTTTCCACATAAAAATAAGATACATTCTATTATGTATATTCACTCAGCTGCTGATTTGAAATTTTTTTTTAAATTGTAATGGAAAATATTGAATCATATATATTTCATTTCTGAAAACATAACAATACTAATAATTTAACTTCTACATAGAGTTTATCTGTTAACTGAATCTGTGATCACAAGCAAATGACTTCTGATTAATAGATAAACAGTTCTTAAAGTGTGGCCCATAGGCCCCGGGTACCGCTAAGGGGGGGTTCTAAGATTCTTTTAGGGGGACTTCAAGGTCACAACTCTTTTCATAATAATATTAGGATGTTATTTACCTTTTTTTGTTGTCAGTGTTGATATTTTCATTTGCGGTGCAAAAACAGGAGCCCTGGTGGTGCAGTGTTTAAGAGCTATGGCTACAAACCAAAAATTTGACATTTCAAATCCACTGGCCACTCCTTGGAAGCCCTGTGAAGCAGTTCTACTCTGTCCTATAGGGTTGCTATGAGTTGGAATCCACTCGATGGCAATAGGCTTGGTATTTCGGTTTGTAGCAAAATCAATAATAGTGAGTTAAGCTGCTGGCTCCTTAGATGAATCAAGCAGTGGCACCAACTCTACTAGTAGTTAGTACATTCTTTACCAACATAAATGTGCAGGATAAAAAAGATCCGGTTTTACATAAGAATGCTTGATGTGGTAATAAATATTAAAATATTTAATCCCTCTGAGTACTTATCTTTTTAATATTGTATGACACTTGTTTATGACAATATGAACAACAGACTTAAAACACAATATGAACAACAGACTTAAAATGCTTCTGCTACATACTAAAGTACAATGGTTGTTTTAAGGAAAAGTACTTGTTTAATCACCTGAGTTATGAGCTGAACTAGCCACTTCTATAATGGTACCACTTTTGCTTGAAAGAACAACTGAGAGAGAATCAATGGCTGTTCAGACTTGGGTTTTGGCAAACAATTTCTTGGCAATGAAAGAAAGGAGTGTATTACTTCATGAAAAAAAACAAATAATAGTATTTGTTGCCAATAATAAAACAACACTTTCAAAAGAAAACAGAAGTTTTGGAAAGTTGTTCCTGCTATACAAAACTTAATGATGAGACCACTGTCGGGATTAATGAATTTTATTTTTCCATATTATATAATGAAATGGAAACCCTGGTGGCATAGTGGTTAAGTGCTATGGCTGCTAACCAAAAGGTCAGCAGTTCAAATCTGCCACGTGCTCCCTGGAAACTCTATGGAGCAGTTCTACTCTGTCCTATAGGGTTGCTATGAGTTGGAATTGACTCAACAGCACTGGGTTTGGTTTGGTTTATAATGAAATATTTCAAAATTTAGAAGATCTGCATAACTCTGTAAACAAATATTTTCCAAAACACCAAAGCATAGTTGCAAGATCATGCGTGGTTAAAAGAAAGGCATTCAAAATACAAAACTCATTCATAGATTTCAATAAAAGAATAAGTGCATTGATATGGTTTCTACATTGTGATCAATTTTTAATAAATTACCATTTGTTGAGTTTTAGTGTAGTATCAAGTAAGAATATTTACAATTGTATGAAAATGCTATTAAAATATATCTTCCTCCTCTAAATATCATTGGTGGGGCCAGATTATCTTCTCATACTTCAACCAAACTAATAGCTTGCTGTATATTAAATGTAAAAACAGATATAAATTCCTAGCTGTCTTCTATTAAGCCAGGCTTTAAAAAGATTTGGCAAGGAATGACACTATTTTTGGCAAGAAATGCTCACTATTTTTAAAAAATATTGTCATTTTTTATTTAAGGGTGTTATATATTTGGTCCACCACTCATCTGTCAGTGTGTCCTACTATGATGGTTTACATGTTGCTGTGATGCTGGAAGCTATGCCACTGGTATTTCAAATACCAGTAGGGTCACCAACACTGGACTGGTTTCAGTGGAGCATCCAGACAAAGACAGACTAAGAGAAAGGACCTGGAGGTCTACTTCTGAAAAAAACTGTCCAGTGAAAACCTTATAAAGGGCTATGGAACATTGTCTAACATAGTGCTAGAAGACGAGCCCCTCAGGTTGGAAGGCACTCAAAATGTGACTCAGGGAGAGCTGCTTCCTCAAAGAAGAGTCAAATTTAATGATGTGGGTGGAGACAAGCTTTTGGGACCTTCATTTACTCATGTGTCACCACTCAAGATGAGAAGAAACAGCTGCAAACATCTATCAATAATCAGAATACAGAATGTGCAAAGTATGAATCTAGGAAAATTGGAAGTCCTCAAAAATGAAATGAAACACAGAAAGATCAATATCCTAGGCGTTAGTGAGCTGAAATAGACTAGTATTGCCCATTTGAATCAGACAATCATATGGTCTACTGTTCCTGCTGACAAATTGAAGAGGAATGGCATTGAATCCATTGTAAAAAAGAACATTTCAAGAATTATCCTGAAGTGTTCTTACAACACTTGCAGAGATACTATAATATCCAAATGCCTAAAAAAACCAGTTAATACAACTATTATTCAAATTTATGCATCAATCAAAACACCAAAGATGAAGAAATTGAAGATTTTACCTACTTCTGCAGTCTGAAATTGATCAAACATGCAATCAAGTTGAATTGATAATTACTGGTGATTGTGAAAGTTGGAAACAAAGAAGCAGGATCAATAATTGGAAGATATGGCCTTCACGATAGAAATAATGCCAGAGATCCCATGATAGAATTGTGTGAGACCAATGACTTACTCATTGCTAATACCTTTTTCAACAACAAATAGCGACTGTACACGTGGACCTCACCAGAAAAAATACTCAGGAATCAAATCAACTACCTCTGTGGAAAGACACAATGGAGAGGCTCAATATCATCAGTCAGAACAAGGCCAGGGGCTGACTGTGGAACAGACCATCAATTGCTCATATGCAAGTTCAAGCTGAAGCTGAAGAAAACTAAAACAAGTCCAGAGAGCCAAACTACAATCTTGAATATATCCCAACTGACTTTACAGACCATCTCAATAATAGATGAGATGCACTGAATGCTAGTAAACTGAAGACCAGACCAGTCATGGATGACATCATATATATGAAGAAAGCAAAAAGCCATTTAAAAGACAGAAATGTAAGAAAAGACCAAAATGGATGTCAAAAGAGACTCTGAAACTTACTCTTGAATGTAGAGTAGCTAAAGCAATTGGAAGAAATTATAAAGTAAAAGAGCTAAGTGGACTATTTCAAAGGGCAGCTTGAGAAGACAAAATAAAGTATTATAAAGAAATGTCCAAAGACCCGGAGTTAGAAAACCAAAAGGGAAGAACATGCTTGGCATTTCTCAAGCTGAAAGAACTGAAGAAAAAATTCAAGCCTGGAGTTGCAACACTGGAGAATTCTGTGGACAAAATATTGAATGACGCAGGGAGAATCAAAAGAAGATAGAGGAAATACAGAGTCACTCTATAACAAAAAGAATTGATTGACCTTCAAACATTTCAAGAGGTAGCATGTGATTAAGAACCCGTGGTACTGAAGGAAGAAGTCAAAGCTGCACTGAACGCATTGTCAAAAAAAAAGCAGGGCTCCAGGAATTGATGGAATACCAACTGAGATGTTTCAACAAAGTGATGCAACACTGGAGGTGCTTTCTTGTCTATGCCAAGAAATGTGGAGACAGTTGCCTGGCAAACTGGCTGGAAGAGACCCATGTTTGTACTCATTCCAAAGAAACATGATCAAACAGAATATGGAAATTATCAACAATATCAATATCTCACACAAGTGAAATGTTGCTGAAGACAATTAAAAAATGGTTGTAGCAGTACCTCAACAGGGAACTGCCGGAGGAAATTCAAGCCAGATTCAGGACAGGATCTGAACTGAGGGATATCATTGCTGATATCAGATGAATCTTGGCTAAAAACTGAATACCAAGAAAGATGTTTACCAGTGTTTTATTGATGAGGCAAAGGCATTTGGCTGTGTGGATCATAACAAATTATGGATAACATTGTGGGGAGTGGAAATTCCAGGACACTTAATTGTGCACCTGGGGAACCTGTACATAGAACAAGATGGAGTTGATTGAACAGAAGAAGGGGATCCTTCATGGTTTAAAGTCTGGAAAGGAGTATGTCAGGGTTGTATCCTTTCACCATACTTATTCAATCTGTTTTATGAGCAAATAATCTAAGAAGCTGTACTATATGAAGAAGAAAGGGGTATCAGGATTAGAGGAAGACTCATTAACCACCTGTGATATGTAGATGATACAACCTGGCTTGCTGAAAGTGAAGGGGAATTGAAGTACCTACTGATGGAGGTGAAAGACCACAGCCTTCAGTATGGATTACACCTCAACATAAAGAAAGCAAAAATTCTCACAAATGGGTCAGTAAGTAACATCATCATAAACAGAGAAAAAGACTGAAGTTGTCAAGGATTTAATTTTACATGGCTCCATGATTAATGCCCATGGAAACAGCAGCCAAGAATTCAAATGAAGAATTCAAATTCAAACGATTTGCATTAGGCAAGTCAGCTGCAAAATTCCCCTCTAAAGTGTTAAAAAGAAAAGATGTCACTCTGAGGACTAAGGTGTGCCTGATCCAAGCCACGGTATTTTCAGTTGCATATTTTCATATGCATTTGAAAGCTGGACAATGAATAAGGGAAGGCTGAGGCAGAAATGATGCTTTTGAATTATGGCGTTGGCTAAGAATGTTGAATGGACTGCCAGAAAAATGAACATATCTGTCTTGGAAGAAATTCAGCCAGAATGCTCCTTAGAAGTGAGATGGTAAGACTTTGTCTCATGTACTTTGGACATGTTATCAGGAGGTAGCAGTCCCCTGAGAAGGACATCATGCTTGGTAGACTAGAAAGTCAGTGAAAAAAAGAGGAAGACCCTCAATGAGATGGATTGACAGAGTGGATGCTACAATGGGCTCAAACATAGCAATGATTGTGAGGATGGTACAGGACCAGACAGTGTTTCATTCTGTTGTACATAGGGTCGCTGTGAGTTGGAACAGACTCAACAGCACCTAACAACAACAACAACATATATGCGGTATGTTTTTATCTTGAAATAAATTAACAAATAAATATATATGTATTTATTAATTTCTGTTTCAATTTCTCCTATGGTAAATATTGAAAAACATAAACCTTATAAACAAAAGCCCTTCAACAATTTTTAAGAGTATAAAGGAGTCCTGAGACCAAAAGTTTAAGAACTGCTGCTATAAAAAAAAACAGGGATCAACTGGCTTAAAATAAGCAAAGGAAATAAAGGGGGGAAAAATGCATGCCAAGAAGGACTTTGATTAATTTACTTTGTAATGATACTGTTAGCTAAAGCAAATTGTGGTTTGAGCCACAAATGCAAGCAAACCTAGGAAGGTGTGTAGAGTCAAGGTCAGTGTACATGGAGTAACTCAAGAACAAACACTTAGGGTTTGATGGAATTTACTCACTGACCCTGAAATGTCAACAAAAGTACTAATGCTGCATACTTTTCTCAGTATCTCTTACTATGGGAGACTATACCTGGGGTGCACTAATTGCACACAAAACGCATATGCTATTTTAAGCAAACCTACTAAGTTGATACAAAGAACACAAAAATTTATGTTTCAAAATAAGGCTAGTCTTAATGATGTGGTACCTCTACTTCAATTTTATTATTGCATAATTTGGGACTCGATGCCCAAAAACCTCAAATTGTTTTCTTTATTCCCTGTAGCACTGATCTAATAAAAATGTGACCACAATATAGGCAGAAATTTGTTACTTTACCAGTGCATATGAACATATAGAACAGAAGAAACAAATTTTTGTTGGGGGATAGGGGAGTTAATATGCCAGGCACTCCTTGGAAACTGCATGGGGCAGCTCTATTCTGTCCTATAGGTTCACTATGAGTTGGAATTGACTCAAGGGCAATGGGTTTGGTTTTTGGTTTAGGGGAATTAACTCAACAATAAGACTAAATCAAATTTACTATTAGGAGTGAAATATCGCAACATTTGGGTTTACCAGTCTGTTTGAGAGAATGGGATTGATTATAATTTTACTCAAATTAAATGCTGAACCTTTAGATCATTTGTAACTTACATCAGAGTGCACTTAAAATGAAAGTTTATAAATTCTATACATGTGAGAAATATAGGGCAATACGAATGGCAAGAAATTCCTTAACGCATTTTTAAACACGTTTCTTTCTTCCTCTCTCTTTCTCTTTGTCTCTCTCTCTCTCTCTTTCTTTTTGTTGCTCTACATTTAGAGAAAAATTGCTGGAGTGACAGAAAAATCTCTCAACTGAAAAAAGTCTGCTAATCTCCTGGAATTTCTGAAAAGTGTACAGAATTATTCTGAAAAGTCTACTGAAGTAAAATAAGAAAATATTTGGACATGCTTCTTTTTAACATTCTGTCTATATTAAAAGAATGAAATAAAGAATTAAGGTAAACATTTACACATCATGAAAACTTAATATAGCTTTATGTTGAGTTCTTATCTCTGAAATGAATCTTGGTCTGAGTTATCCTGATTATGAAAACAAATCTTCCCAATACCTTAAAAATCCAGATGGTAGGGATATTTTAACTTTTTAATAAAATCTATTTGAGATTTTATAATGTTTCATTTATGATATGATTTTCTTTTAATCAGCTCAAAGGCTTATTCTAGTGTTGGAGAAAATTCAATATAGGTCTACTTCCAACCAAAAAGTTGGTGGTTCAAACCCACCCAGTGGCACCACAGTAGAAAAGACCTGATGATCTGCTTCCGTAAAGATAACAGCCAAGAAAACGCAATAGAGCAGCTCTAATCTGTATCACACAGGGTGGCCATGAGTCAGAACAAACTCAACGTCATAATAAAACAGCTATTCCCAACTACTATTTTTCTTTCTTTTCTTAACTTTTACAAATATCTCATGCTCAACTTTTGGCACTTGAAGCATTTTGTGCATAAACCAAACCAAATCAAGCCAAACCCATTGCCCTTGAGTAGATTCTGACTCATAGCAACCCTATAGGATGGAATAGAACTGTCCCATAGATTTTCCAAGGAGCGCCTGGTGGATTCGAACTGCTGACCCTTTGGTTAGCAGCCATAACACTTAACCACTACAGCACCAGGGTTTCCATTTTGTACATAAGTATGTTCAATTTTAAAGGTAAAGCCATATACTGTAGTCTTCTATAAGGACCACTTAAAGGTTTCAATTTCAAGTACATAAATCAATTCATATCTCTTAATCACAAAATACACAACTTTCCTTTGATTCCAGCAAATTTACACATAGAAATCCTCTAGTTGAAGTGTTCTTCTGAAAATGTATGACCACATATATAAAAGAACAATGTAAGTTCCACAGTGTATTTACTATTTGGTTTTCTAATAATTAACAAGTAAAATGAAGACTAGTTACTTTGTGTCCCCAAAATTCTATTCCTTTCAATTTCCTTTCTGATGATGCATCTCTCTGGTTCTAATCTTAGCCATCTCTGTCCCTCCCTTTCTTTCAGTGCACAAATAATATTATTAGTAAAGTTTATTATTTTCCCTTTAAAATTTAAGTCATATTTACATGTTATTTTTCATACTCAGTGTCACCACTATTTTATTATTTTTATGATTACTATTTTATTCTCAGATTCCTGGGTTCTTCCTACATCATGTCTATTTTTTTTTTTTCATGTGCGATTATGTATAAAAGGCTTTTTTCTTATTAGATTCTATCAGTATCTCTTCATGAGCACCTTGATTTGGCATTTGTAGGTTCCGTACTCCAAAGCATTCTGGAAGGCATATTTTTGACACACTCCAACACAAACCTTCTGCTTTAGCTAGGCTTCTCACTGTCTCCTCCAAATACGCTTGTACTTGCCTCATGGTTTTGCTTGGATATAGTTTTTCTCCATTGAGAGTGTCCTCTTTTCTTCCATTTTACCATTGCATGCTACAATTCCTATTTAAAGGTTTTTCTGGATATTTCTAGGTATAATGATCATTCCTTTCTCTATATATTATGTACACTGTTTTCTGTTTTAGTTATCTGCACACATGTCATATGGTTTCAATGATATTTGAGTTCCTAAAGATCAGAAAAAAAAAATATTTTTGAATCCTATTTTTGGTATATAGGTAGCATTAATGGCCCCAATTGTTCATACCAACCAATATCCAGGACTTTCGATAGCATCCTCGTATACTGATCTAGGCTTGAACAGATGGTATGATTTGGCTAATGGAGCAGGAGCCAGTGAGTAGCTTGAGCGTATTGGACCCCTGATACCTCACAAGGTATCTAGCCTTTTGGAAGGGTGTAAGAGCAGATCTAAGTAACTCTAGCCTAGAGCTGGTGTACTTCCAGATGTGTGTGCTCCCCACTGGCAGCTAGTGTTCCCCCAGGCATGTGAGTAAACACCATCAAGACCAGAAGAATAGTCTGGATCAAACTACTTGAAGAGTCTTGTTCCTGGCCCAAAACGTGTGATCTTTCAGGCCCAATGATAGGCAGTTATAAGGGCTTTACCTGACAGAACTCAGGGGGAAGCTGCCCTCTCCACATCAGACTTGTATACAGCCCATGCCTTATAGTCTCTGAAGGGAGTTGCAGTCAAGGACTCAGGCACTCCTGGTCAACCATTCTTTTATACGTATCTGATTCCCAGTGCAGGCACCTCCTTTCAGAGGTCTCTTTATAGGTGCCGTAGGTAGAAGCCTTTTTCAGTTGCCTCTACTGAGACCTTCTCGTTTAGGAGAGGGGGAGTATTTTGAAGACATTTTTATCCATTCTGACTCAATATTCAGTACTCTTTCACTCATAGCCTTTACCCTCTTATTCCACTGGCCCCAGGTACATTAAACTGTGAACCCTTTTCTTCAGGGATCCCTTGTCAGTGGGATGAATCCCTATGTCTGTGCTGATCCACTAACCCTGACCCAGTGCTGTTCCTTGTGGAAAAATGGAACAATGGGGTGTTGGTTCTTTCTCTGGTTTAACCTTTTGCTTATACTCTTGCAGTAAACTGTTGTCTTAATTGGCTGCTCAGCCCTGAGATCAGTTGTTGACAAATTAACACAGTGAACAGGGTGGTCAATGTTGTTCTAGAAGAACAAAAAGTCTGAGAATCTTAAAGAGTGTTAGCAAATCATTCGCAAGTCTGATCTTTCCATGGGGCACTTCACCAACAGGTCGTGGGAAGGCCATGCAGATTCTATGGGGCACTTTTCCGGTCATCTTATTGGGTCTTGAGAAAGGTCAAAGGAAAACATAGGTCATTCTCGGAGAGTGCTAGCAGATTGTTTATACAAGCTTTTCAACTATAAGGGACCCATTGGTCCATTTCTTCAGGCTCTGACTCCCTGGATGAACTATCCCAGCCATCCAAATTAAAGATCCAACAGAGAGACTCTAAGAAATCTGGGTAAGCAATTTTCTGGCTATTTACTTGCTTTTCTCTAGCTATGCGACCAGAAGTCATCAGAAACCCTGCAAGCAGGGTGATGCCCAATGACTGTTGTTAGCTCTAAGCTGTTCTTTGGCAAAACAGATATCCTGCAATGCAGAAAGTTTTTAAGGCTCATGCTATTATGAAAAGAAATATAGAGCTCTTTGTCATTACTTTGCCCAGAGACCTAAAGAGACTACGAAGTCTTGGGTATTTCACCTCCGTGATGAAAGAGGTAATATTGTTAAACTTAGTGCGAGCTTGCAGTACATCACTACAGATCCCATTTTCCAAAATGCCTGACAGCAGATCCTTTCTCTAAGCAGGTACAGGAGGAAGAGGAGGATATAAGAATGTAAACACCCGAGATCCTCTACTTCCTCATCTGGATACTATTTGGGCTGTCAGTGTTTGGTCCACCTGTGATGAGTTCCTGCCACTGAAAAACATGTCTGGACCACTCTTACAGAGGCTATAGCAGCTCTGCTGGTTCCTTGCGTCTGCAATTAGAAAATACGATGACGAAATTGTAAACCAGAATCAGATTTCTAGGGTCATTTGTGCCACT